>NW_024352786.1:11167002-11522270 GCF_902729225.1 Pteropus medius | reverse complement strand
GTGTGTGTGTGTGTTCTTCCTTCTCCTTTGCTTTTGCCTTGTGGAAAATATCTTTTAAAATTCCATTATAGTCATTTTAATGATATACAGACACAGTTAAATTTATTGTTCAATCCACTGGTTTTAATCAGAAATTTTATTTTTCTTAAGTACTTTTGATTTTCATGTTGCACTAATAATTTTGAAAAATCATTCTAATTTGCTAAAAAATGTATACTACTATACAACCTATTAGCATAACTACTATACATATGCATATAAAGAAGTACATTATGAAAATGACTCTCAAACATATTATAAGTTCATCAAGCTATAAGAAATCTACTAAATGGAAGGTTAAATGTAAAATTTTTTCCTCATGTCACTTTCATAGAATACTTTTAGCACAATGGGTCAATGTATAATAGTATCCTACCAGCATAGATAAAAACAAAATAAGGACAATATACTGAAATATAAATTAATGGAGTTTCCCTATTTATTTTCCGACAATATATAGTAAAAAACTTATTTCAAATGCTGTGTTGTATGTTCATCATTATTCTTAGGCAATCATTACAAAGAATAAAAAATACATATTATCTTTCTGGAAAAACATTTTCTTAGTATTTTCTAATTCCATGCTCACCAGTTATGAGACATAGGCACTATATCCTGACTCTATAAGAGAGAACTTATTTATTATTAATACAGTTTTATGCAAACATGTATTCATGACATCAGTTTGCCCTCTTTAACTGTACCTCTGGGCAACATGTGAATCATTTATGAATTGGATATTGGTCTCACAATTGAAAAGATTGCAAATTTACAAGCAGACCACAGCACACGCATGTGTGTGTGCTCACACACACACAAAACACTTTATGTGAAGCAGTTCCTCATTTTGTAGAATAGTAAATATTGAAAACACTAGCTCTATTAATTAAGAAAGGTTTTCTCAGGTAAACAGATATTAACCTAGTAGCTGATAGATAACTGTATTGAGACATCATGATTAGTTATAGATATATCGATGATTAAATACTATCAAAAGGTTTAATGAAAAAAAGTGTTAAAAAAAATATCAGGTTATCAGACCAGACTATCATGTCATGAAAATAATGGAAAAACTCCTAAAGTATTAAGACAAATAGATAAATTGTTCTAACCAAATTATAACACCAAATTAACAACACTAAAAATACATCACTATTATAATACCGCACCCCACAAAATATATTACACCTGACATAGAAATGCACCCTGTGAGGTGACGGTCATAGATTAATTGTCACAAATGTTGGCTATTAAAAACATTTTATTTCATAATTCTATTCATTTTAATTATATACATGCACTAAAAATATATAGAGAGCAAGGCAAGTAACAGAATGAATCATACTATTAGACATCAGTTTTATAATTTTGCTCAACTAACCATTAACATCATATATTGTTCATAATGTAATCTGGCAAAATACAATAATTTCTCACAACAATTTTGAGAAATAAGTGTGTTTGATGCCCCTGTTTTAAATATAAGGAAATTGAGGCACAGACTAATTAATATATATAGTATTAAAAATAAAGAGTAAGAGAGAGAGACAGAGACAGACAGAGACAGACAGAGCAAGTTTGCTTTGATTTTGTTAAAAGAGATGAGAAAACTTCATTGTTCCATAAACTGTATGACTTAGATCTTTAGTATTTGTCTATCTTCAAGAGACAATACGTCTCAAATTGACATAATTTCTCTAGTAAGATTACATTTATAGTTAATCTCCAACACTATTCATTTTCATCTATGCTGGGTTACAGACAGTTCTGTTTTACCAATGATGGTTATCAAAAAAACAAGCAGATATGGAAGAAATTGATGTCTTAAATTGGAGGAAACTGTCACGAAGGATTATTTTTCATATGCATGAGTCCTCAAAAGACTGTATCAGATCATCCTGAATGACAAGAGACATCCTATTTTGGTGAAATATCACCAAATCCATGATAAAAATTTTGTGATACAGCAGACTATTGCACTTGAATTAGATATACACTATACCAGAAGGGGAAAAAAAGAATACCGTATAAATATTACATAGCTTTTTCCCCAATGAGATCATTTTTAAAGGATAAAGTAATTATAGAAGATAGGAAATTAGCATAGCAGTTTCTAAGGCAGTATCATTTGAGAATATAAAGCTATTATTTTTTATTTATATTTTCTGATTTGCTATCAATGATTCATATCTGACTTTATTCCTTCATTGTCTTACAAAGGAATAAATGTTAGACAGGAAAATTTTCACCATACTCATTGATATCTAATTGGTATTTAATTTTTTCTTTAATGCTAGTTGGATCAAAAACAAATATTAACCCTCTAAATGTTCACATGTTATTCAGAAAGCCTTTCATTCTCAGTATTTCCACTGTGACCTCATTACCATGAAAACAATCCTATGTTTGTATTCCTTATATATCTGTCTTCCCATCAAAATAGTAAGTTGTTTGGGAACAGGTACTGTGTTATCATTTGCAAAATGCTGACACACAAGAGACATTTAATATGTGTTTGTTGACTGACTGAATAAATCAATGGAAATTTATTGCCTTCTCTATCATGAGAAGAAAGTGAGACAGAGTAAGCAGGTGGAAGAGAGCAATACTTGGATAAGAAATATGTCCAAAACAAAGTGGTCAACATTGGCAAAATGATTAAGGAGAACAAAGACCAAGAGGATGTAGGAACCAGAATGTAATGAGAAAGAATATTAAAGCAAGGTGAAGAAAGAGCAGTAGTAGGTGTAAAAAACAAATTAATATATCTTGTAGAAAATAGAAGTAAAAGCTTGTTTGGAAGCAGTACACAGAAAGGGCAAGGGAGTTTGTAAAGGAAAGATTTAGGCTGATGCAACAGAAAGGAACTAGTACATTATGCAGTAGGAATAGAAACAGAAAGAACAAGTAATTTTATTTTTATGGTAATTTGCTGAATGATTTTTATACTTTTATTGTACTCTACAAAATGGCATTCTCCAAATTGAGCCAATGATTTTATAAAAATTTGCATTGCATATGGTTAAACAGCAAAGAAAAACATTTATAAATTAAATTTAATGATCAATTTATTTGGTGTGTGTATATGTGTGTGTGTATTCTGCCTCATTCCATAAAGCAATTGAGATGGTTGGCCACAGCTTATATTTGCATATCACATTTCTATTTTACATAAATGATATCTCAGTCCAATAAAATCTTATCAACATAAGAAGAAAGAGAAAGAAAACTTTTTCAAGAGGATACTGAAGGTGAGTTCACGATAGAAAATATGTATGAATATATATTTTCTGTTAGCAAACTCTCTATGCTAGGTACTATACTGTAGAGGTGTCTAAGAATTCCTGGACAGGCATACACTTTAATGAGAGACAAACATATAAATGGGCCAACTCCAATACAGGCATTAAAATAAAGACATATACAGTGTGATGTGACAGAAAGAAAGTGAAGGGCATTTTAGAGAAGTCTTCTAGAGGTGTTGATAATTGATTAGAATTGATTGGAAGTGAGAGGAGGTAAAGAATTATAGGATAGACTTCAGGTTACAGATTTATGTACCTGCAATATATATATATATGTATATATATATGAGATGTAACGACTTTATGTTAATAGATGTTAGATTGCATTTTGAAAATTAGAAGCTTGAGATATCTTTGAGACATATAGACCTGACTTACAAACAGTAAATAAATAAGGTAGAAATGGAGGTTGAAAGAGAGGCTGAAGATAGGCATTGGGAATCATTAGCATAGTGATGGAATTTTTAATCAGGTGAGTAAATTAAATCAATCAAGAAAGGGTGAAGAAAAAGTACAATGGACTAATTTACAACTCCCTGGAAGATCTAATGTTTAAGGGGGAAGTATAAGAGTCAAAGCCCACAAAGGTGAATACAAAGTACTGAGAGAAAAAAATCACACAAAATCGTGCCATGTGAACGAGGAGCAGAGTTTACAAGTGGACTGTTAAATAGCATTAGAGAGTTTCAGTAAGACAAACACTGAAGAAGCTATTTTAGAACAACAGCTTTAAGAGAATAGTTAGAAACAGAAGTTGCGTTAATATATTTGAGGAAGGGAGATGAATAGTAAAACTATCGATAACTGGGTAATTTTTACAATACTTGGCTGAGAGAGAAGTCGAAAAAAAAAAAATAACAGGAACCTAAAAGAAAAATGTAGAGTCTATAAAAAGACAATTTAGGTAAGAAACCCAAATGACTCACATACATAACAAATTCATTGAATGGGTTGACCTTAATGGGGCACAGATAAGAAATAGCTTCATTTTTATTCAACTCCTCTGTTCAGTTAGGCTCTGCCAATTCTCTCACATCTACCCTTTGATGATCTCTACGACTCCTAGAGCTTCCCTTTACTTTTATTTATGTGATTAGTCCCTTTCTGGTGATTACTATTTATCTTCAGATGTTATAAAGTCTTGTCTGGACCTATGTCAAAATTTAATCTCACAGCGAATACAGTTACTTCCTTTACTCTGGGCTCACACCAGAGCCGTGGCTTAGTATCCTTCCCAGGTGAAGGTATGGGGCCATGATCTATTCTTTAATCTCTTTGTGTTCTTTCGATTGTCTTCCCTTCCCTACCCTGCAGCTCCTGTTTCCTGCACAGATGTAAGATGGGTGTAGTAAGGAGAAAAAGGGCAAAAGCATTTCATTATGTGGCATTAGTAGTAGTTCCTTCTTGGATATCAATTATTTTTGTCAATGGGAAATACAATTTCTTGTGCAATATATCTTGTGGACTAATGCAGATAAGCCTCTAAAGTTTAGCAGTTTAGCTAAATCTCTCCTTTTTATAGGCATATCAGACTTCACCAAAGAGCTCTTTTGCAGACCGTTCACAAGCATGAGGTGCCATTAGCAGCAGCCATGCAAGATAGGATCACAAGTGGTCAGCTTCATGAAAATGCATTCTCCACATCAGGGATCTATCTATGCTTTAATGAGTCCTCCAAGAATATAAATAAGAAAAGGGAGCCTAGGAACAGCAACATGTAAATGCTGGCAGTAGAGCCATCACTGAAGTTTGAATTCATGTAGTGGCAGTCATATAAGACTTTTACCTGGTTACACTAATCCCTTATCTTCTCACTCCAGCTATGAAAGAGCTAGTATGGGCATGGATGGAGATGGTGGGAGGGAAGGAGTAATGAAGATCAGTGGTGTTTCTCTTACCTGCAGCATGTCCTTAGAGTCTAAGATCAGCTCTCGAACTCATTTGGGGGGCTTTGAATTGGTTGCAACACTGATGTCTTTAATTGAACGAAAATGAAAGTTTTAATACTTGAAAAGGCACCTAAATTATCAAATGGACTAATAACAAAATGTGACTAATGAGCTAAATACAGGATTAGAATGTCCAACCAACTAAAATCAGAGATCTCACTGAATATCAGCTTTACTAATAATTTCAAGGATGTAGGCGAGCAAGAGGTTCAGTGAAGCAAAAAGAAGTCTGGGAAACTGAGGCAGTTCCCCAGGTCCCCACCTTTCCATGTCAGATATAAGTTTCTGGCACAGAAGAGATGTGTCCCTAACGAGGTTTGTAGGGTGCATCATACAGTGGCAAGCCTCTCAATTATGACACATCTTCATTTTATATCAGAGACCACCTCACCTAAATAGAATTCTCCAGGGTATCATTGTTGCAGAGAGCCTAGGTACCCTTTAGTTAAGACATCCTATTAGGCAGAGACATTCTATTAAGTGTATTTTAATAAGTCATTTTTGTCTCAAGAGATAACATTTTCTTTTTTTCTATTTACATGAGTGTTCAGTTGTCAGAAAATTAGTCTGGTTAACTTGTCTTATGTATTTTGTTTTTCCTCTGGAGGTGCTCTCTCTAAGAGAAGATAATATTTAGATAAGCTACTTTTAACATTAGCTTCTCAATCATCATCTTCCTGTGATGTCATTAAAGGTAAAGAAATATTCTATAGGCCATGTTTGAAGGCAGAAGTCAATATAATAAAAAGAGAATCAAAAGATAATAAAACCTAGTTTTCAAGGAAAGACTATTTAAACTGAGATTCCATTTCACACCAAGAAGAATGGCAAAAAAAAAAAAAAAAAGTTATATAATACCAAGTATTGGATAGGATGTAAGAAAATAGGAAAAACTGTGCATTGCTGTAAATAAAATATGACCTAGAAATCCTACTTTGGAATATACATTCCAGAGAATATCTTTCACTAATTCATGAAAGGATAGGTGGGAAAATGTTCAATGTAACATCATTCTGGTATGAGGGAGTAGGAGCCAAACTAGACGCCCATCTCTGAACAACTGGATAAAGAAAACATGGAAAATATCATTATAGAACTCTATACCAAAGTCAGAAGCAAAAAGCTAGATGTAATTAGCAACACAGCTACATATTAACATCATGCCATTGAATAAATAACAAGGTCAGAATAGCATATATCATTCATCTATATTTAAACATGCAATACACACATTAAATAACAATGCATATTTTACAAGGGTACATATTTTTTCAAATGCATATGTGTATATTTGAGTATATATCAATGGGGAGCAGAGTATATGTGTACATAAAAGGAATACAATTAACATTAAATATTAAAATAAGAGCACCAATCTACTGATGGTGATAATGTGCTTTACACTAATGAAAATGACTCAAAGACTTAATTCAATCTTTTATACTTGTGGTATAAAAATAAATTAAGATAAGGAGGAAGAGAAACAGAACAACAGGATAGTCTATACTAGTGTAGATGGCTAATTTAATGAAAGTTTTATTTCTGTGAAATGTAGAGTTAATTGTTGCTGTTTTGCTTTGCTTTTCTAAGGATGGGAGATATAATTACATATTTACAATGCAGGAAATGGACTTTAGTAGTAGAATTCACAACTTACAAAAGAGTGTCTCAGAGAGTTAAAGTAACTTTTTCTAAGATAAAAAGCAACAGCGAACAAGCCAAAATGGGAAACCCAAAATTCCGACTCCAATTTCAGTGTTTTCTCTAGTGCATTTATAAATTGTGTGCACATAAGTGTAAATTCATCCAATCTATTAGATACATAGAATCATCTCATGTTTAGTTTTGATCTGCTTATAAAGTATCAGTTACTACATTTATTTGACTTATTATACAAATCAAATGTTTACTTAAAATGCTTTTAAATTCTATGTTAACTACTGTCATGACTACACAGTGACAACCCTGGAAAACAATAGATGTATATTGAAAAGTTACATTGGATTTAAGGCTAAAAATCTCTGGTAAAATTTTACATTTGAGCCATTGTTTCAAATTATTCTTTATGATATATATTGACTTATATTCAATTATGATACAAGTATTTTTCATTTTTATAGTGAACTCACTGTATACATTAGAAAACTTAGAAGTTATAGAACCAGTTTCAATTATTATATGTGCTTTAATTTCCTCTACAATACTTAGTAACATAAATGTTATGTATTAATTCCATATGGACTTATTCTTAGTAGTATTTACTTTTTTAAAATAAAGCACATAGTTTGGTATTCTACAATATAAGTCAGCCTATCTCCAGTATCTAAATTTTCAGATATTAAAATTTGCTTTTTAAATGAAGACTGTAATAGTAAATATTTATAATTTTTCCATAACTACACTATATTAATCCCTAAAACTTCACATGCAACCTGTAGTAATTTTTCATAAATATGCAATAACAGTAATAGAGAATTCAGCTATAACCTCACATATCTATAGTGATATAAATTCTAAATTATAAAAATTATAAAAATCCTTTCTTATAATAAAAATGAATGGTTAATCTTCATGCAGTCATAGTCCAACTTTCTTTATGAATATAAAGATAAGGCTATCATTGCTCCTTAAGAAAACCTACAAGTGGAGGGGAAAAACTGGCATAGATGATAGAGACTCTGTTCATCCCTCTTGTGACTAAATCAGTTATGACATAAACAAGCAGCAAACAGCAAAAAAAGTCACCTGGGATCTAGATAAGCAGAAGCGCTACAACTAGGGAGAGAAATAAGAAATCACCTAGCAATAGTAGAGGGCAGGAGAGAGTGAAGATGTGAGGCTGCCAGTCTGGAGAGGCAGAGTCGGGACAGAGGCTGTGGCAGCTGTAGCCACCGGCTGCAGATGCCTCTTAAAGGAGCTGTGTCCATGAGTGGACCTTCATGGTGACAGACCTGCTCACTCTGAGCACCAGCACGAGGTCGGCTGCTTGGGGGCACCAGTGACATACAGGGGGACACTAAGTTGTCAGGGTGAGAGCTGGAGGTAGACTCTCTCCCAGACAGAAGTGCAGGTGGTATTCACTGTTCCTCTGTTGAGCCCTCCCCACTCCCAGTGTGAAGACTCAGCACTGCCATAGCTGAGATGTCATTGAACTGGATAACTGAGGTTGCTCTGCCCAGAGGATTCCCTGAAACTCCGCCTACCCCAACTCACAGCCCCACCCAAGACACATCCAGTTGTGTCCTTGGTGAGTCAGGTGCTCCTTGCTGAGCAGTGCTGATACTCACGCTAGTGGCGGTAGGAGCTGACTTCGGTTTCTGGTATGGCGTCTTGAGGCAACTATAAGTACAGCATCTATAGATTGCTTGCTGAACCTTAACAGGTGGCCCCGGAGGGGTAGAAGTTGGGGCTAAACTTTTCCTGCAGCTGAATCCCTCTCAGGACTGTGCCACTGGACACCTACTACATAAAGCCACACTGATAAGACTGGGAGACTTAAGTGCTTTGTTTAGTACATAGAAACAAACACAGAAAGGCAACTAAAGTGGAAAGACAAAGAAGCAGAAACCATATGAAAGAACAGAACAGAGATCCAGAATAATGGAGTCAAGCAATCTAAAAGATGCAGAGTTCAAAACACTGGTTATAAAAATGTTCAATGAACTTAGGGGAAGTGTAGATGAATTCTGTAAGAACTTTAACAAAGAGATAAAAAGCATAAAATGGAAGTGGAAATTATAAAAGAGAATCAGTCAGAAATGAAGAACATATTATCTGAGATGAAGAGTATATTAGATGGAATAAACAGAGTGGATAAAGAAGAGGATCGAACCACCAATATAAAGAATGGGGAAGCCAAGGTGACTCAATCAGAACAGCAAGTAAAAAGAAGCCAAGACTATAATAATAATTTAAGGAGAGAGCCAATGGGACACAATTAAATGTAAAAATATCCATATCATAGGTGTACCTAAAGGAAAACAAGAAGTTGAAGAACTATTTGAAGAAAAAATGATGGAAAACTTCCCTAACCTGGTGAAGGAAATAGACATAAAACCCCAGGAGAGTCCCAAAAAAGATGAACTCAAAGAGGCTCACACCAAGACACATTATAATTAAAATGCCAAAGGTTAAATACAAAGAAAAAAATTTTAAAGCAGCAGAACAGCAGAACCTACAAGAGAACACCCATAGGACTGGCAGCTGATTTCTTGAAAGAAATCCTACATATGCTGCCTACGAGATACTCGTTTCAGATTAAAACACACAGAGACTGAAAGGAAGGAGATGGAAAAAGATATTGCCTTGATGAACCTAGAGGGTATTGCACTGAATGAAAAAAGTCAGGTAGAGAAAGACAAATATTGCATGATTTCACATACACGTAGAATCTAAAGAACAAATAAACAGCAACAACAAAAATGGAAATAAGCTCATAGATACAGAGAATGTTTTGAAGGCTACTAGATGGGAGGGGTTGAGGAAGACAGCAAAAAATGGCAAAGGGTTTAAGAAGTACAAATGGATAGACAGAATAAACATGGAGATATAAAGTATAGCATAAGGAAAATAGTTAACGATATTATAATAAATATGTAAGAGAGAAGAGTGGTATTAGATTTAGTGGGGCGATCACTTCATGAGTTATATAGATTCGCTATGCTGTACAACTGAAACTAATATATTATTGTATGCCAACTATAATGAAGAAAACTCATTGAATTATATAATGTAAATACAAGCAACTAATTGTTTATTATATGTCAATAAAGCAAGAAAGAAAAAAAATAAAAGTGAGGCTTAAAGATGCTATAGAACTAGGCCAACTTTGAAGCTTGATGACTTTAGAGTTCCAGGCACCTATTACATTGTTCCATGGTGACGTAACCTTTTAGTCAATTATCTTAGGTACTTTCAAATCATTTCCATTTGTTACTTAGCATCATAAATTAAAAGAGTTGATACACTTTACAGATGAGAGCCGTGACAAAGAGAAAGAAATACAGAAAGCAGAAGTTTAAATGACATCCTAATCATTGGAAGGGCTTGGAAGACACTCCTCACCCAGGTTGCTGCCTAGTCCATGTCTCCAATACACGCATCACTCTTTAAAGAACCTTACTGCACAAAGTTGGTTATGATGATGAAATCTCTGGCATAGGGGGAATTTTCTTGATTTTTTTTTAAACCTTAAAAATTATTCCTCTTAGAAACAGAGCAGAGTGGTGGTTATACCAGGTGGCAAGAGTGGGGGAAATTGGGAGATATTAGTTAAAGGTTACAAACTTCAGTTATAATATTTAATTCTGGGGAACTAATGTACAGCATGGTGATTATAGCTAATAATGCAATATCATGTACTCGAATTGTCACTAAAAGAAATCTTAAGTTCTTACCACAAAAAAGAAATAGTGACTACATGACAGCATGGAGGTGTTAAGTAACACTATAGTGATAATCTTTTTACAATATATAAATATATCAAATAAACAACATTGAAAACCTTAAACACAGACAATGTTATAAGTCAATTATATCTCAATGAAGCTGCAAAAAATTATTTCTCTTAAAAAAATGAAACTTACAAGTGATTTTGTTGATAAAATCCAAATGTTTTAATAAATTTCCTTTTCTCAGTAGGATAAACACTACAATGTATTGTTCCTTCTTTTCTTCCATCTTCTCTGGCTTTAGAATTTTTTTTGTCTGCTTAAAGAATAATCAGAAGCAATGGCACAGAAAATAAGGAAAACAGCATTGGTCAGAGAAGATAATTATTTAAAGAAAAATAGCACCACATAAGGTTACTTTATCACTGACTGGGTAAGAAAGTTGACTTGTACTAAAAAAAAAAAAAAAAAAAAAAGGTAGGGGAAGCAAAAAAGGTTTAATAAATGGATGCAATCAACTACAGATAAATGACCACAATGATCTGACTTGTTCACTTATATGCTTCTAAGAAACATTGAATCTCAATGAGTTTTTCTTTGCTTTTGGTCAAAGCTTCATATAATTTATGCTTTCCTCAAACACAACTAGTAAAGGGAACAAGAATATGAATTAATCATTTAACAAATTTTCCATGAACACACACACACACACACACTCGCACTCAGACAAACACATAAACTCTTTTCTTTCTTTTCCCTTTCCTACAGGTATCTCATCATTGTCTTGTTTTCCACAATCTTTGGGTTTTTTTTACATTTCTCCTATTTTGACAATGAGTAAATGGAATGATCAGAAGCCATGAAATAAAAAGAATTGAACATTATTCTTCTTAGTTATAATGATATCTTGGGCAAATCTCTTCCTCTATGAAATATAATCTTCTTTAAATTAAAGACTAATTAAAGATAATGTTTGTGAAAGCAGTTTGGAAGCAAAATGCTATGGTATTAAGAGTCTGAGAAACCTAGTTTTGAATCTTTCTACATGTATGATGCCCTGGGCAAGTCATCTTTTGTTGGGGAGTCTGAATTGTCTTGTCTATAGTGATTACAATGCTTTCATTATTTGTTGTGCAAAGTAAATGTTTTAAGCTTGGAATAGTGCCCAGCATAAAATATGGTCAATAATTATAACTTTCTTTTCACCTACTTATTTCAATGACACATATATTTGTCATCACAATTTAACAGTTTTAATTCTCAATATTAAAACACTACTGAGTTTAATAGTTACATTTAAAAGTTATACATGTTTGTTGCTAGGTTTCAGCATTAAACCATAGGATTTAAAGGAATATTTAAGCATAACAGAAGATTTAAAAAATCCAGTCATGAGTTTTATTTCTTATTATATTTCTTTTCATTTTAAAATTAAAAAAAATAGTCAAATCTCCAAAAAGTCATGAAATAAACTTAAATGCATATTGTTAAGTGAAAGAAATCAGTCTAAAAAAGCCACATACTGTATAATTCAAACTATATGATGTCCTGGAAAAGAAAAAACTATGTAGACAGTAAAAAAATCAGTCATTACTGAAGGTTATGGGTAGAGAGGAGAGATAAATAGGTGGAGCACAGGAGATTTTTAAAGCAGTCAAACTATCCTGTATGTTACTGTAATAGAAAGTACATGACACTAGGCATTTGTCAAGATCTATATCATAAAAAGGAACTCTAATGTGTACTGTGAACTTCAGTTAAAAATAGTGTATCTATATTGATTCCTCAATTGTAATAAATATCTCACATGCAAAATGTTAATAATAAAAACTGGAGGTAAGAAGAAGGTACATGGGAACGTTGTACTTTCTGCTCAGTTTTTCTGTAAATCTAAAGCTGTTCTAAAAAAATTTATTCATTAAAAACAAATCTTAAAAAAAATAAAATATAAAACATAGTTGAAGAATTTCTACCAAAATGAAAATAAGAACTTTATCTAGAGAAACATTTATGACTCACCTAAGTCAGTATTCAGAGAAAAAAAATGTAAAGCTCTAAAGACATGTAATTTAAAAATAAAATAAATAAGGATTCAATTTTTAAAAAGTGAATTATAACAAAAAAAAATAAAGCAAAAGAAAGGATGTAATTATGAAATAAATATTAAATCAATTAGAGAGCACAAAAAAAGCATACTTAATATTAATTTATAAAGCTAGTTCTTTAAAAAATAAGAACATAAAAAAACAAACTACTATTTAAATCAAGAGGAAAAATAAGGGGATCAAATACACAAAATAAAGAATGATTACAAACAAAATTTCATAAACCATGAAAACATTTTTCCTGATAATACTCAAATAAAAATTTTTAACACCTAGATTAAATGAGTAATTTTACAGGATGACAAAATTTACTAAAACAGATCTCAGAGAAAATATAAAGTTTAATCTGACTAATTTCTACAGGAGAAAAATTGTGTAAGTTGTATATCCCACATTATAAAAATAGGTAAATTTTAAAAATAATGTAACAGTAGGAGTAAATTATTTCATAGGGCAAATTCTAACAAACCTATAATTAACTGATAATTCCATGTTAGTTAAATAGTACCATAACATAAAGATTAAAATATCTAGTTTATAGATATTAATGAAAAAATCCTATAAGAAGATTCACAAAACTTGTCTCACCAAATAGAGATTATTTCAAGATTTCAAAAATGTTTCAATATTACATAAAAAGTCAAATTTATAGACTTAAAGAGAAAAAACATGTCATCATCTCTACAAATGCTGAAAAGACAGCTGGCCAAAATCAACAACCCTTCTTGATAAATATACTCAATAATAGAGAAGTCTTGGGTAATATTTTTTAATTAGTTAAGATCAAATTTAAAAATATTAAAAACTACAATCCCATGTATACAATTGCATGCACATAATATAGGAATAAAATTTACAGGAAGCTTTCACAGCGTTTAACAGGAAGACCTAACCTATCCTGCAGGTTTGAGATTTTCCCAAGGAACTGATGCTTGAATTCAGATATAAAGGATAATTCTGAGATAAAATAGGGAGAGGGATGTCCAAGCAAAGAAACAGCATGGATGTTAGCTCTGAAGACAGAAAAATTATAACAAAAAGAGTAATTGAAAGATCAGGCGTCTAAGGAACAGAAATTGAATGACATTCTCAAGAAGGATGTAGAAGTAGGAAGGGGACAGTGTCAAGGAGTCTTATGGGAAGTCAGCGTGATTTGTTTAGAAGTAGAAGATTTAACTATGTAGAGAGAGATGATAGGTAAAAAAGAGATTAGAATATGACAAAGTAATAAGAATAGGTAAACAGATTTTCAGATTAAATGATATGGAGAACAGAGCTTTTTAACTTTAATGTGCAATCAAAACACATATCACATTAAAATGTAACTTTTAATTCAGTAAATCCTGGGGGAGGTCTCAGATTCTGCATTTTTTTCAAGCTCCCCGATGATCTATTAACCAACCACACATCGAATAGCAGAGTTGTAGACTACAGACTTAAAAATGGTGATGCTCAAACTAAATTTCACTGATTACAAGTACATTCTGCTGGATATTTGGCAATGTACCATTCAATGAGATAAATCAAGTAATAAACGGGAGAAGATTTTTTGGGGGAAAAAACGAGTTCTCTTTTAGAATTCCTTATTAGAGAATTTTCTTTGATCTCTCCTCAGACATTTTTCTAATATTGCTTTACCTGCCAACATTTCCCTGACCTCATTTCACCAACAGAAAAGATTTTCTATCTAAAAATGCATGTGATTATATTAGACACAAATGAATTTTAATACTGCTAGCACTTGAAGTATATATATTTTTATGTTTACAACTGAAAGGACATGGCTTATTTTTGTATGTGTACCATATAAGTCATTTTATAGAGTTTCCTGATTCATACAAAACATGTTTTAAGATTTAAAAGATACTCTTCATAACTGTAGTCTATAGTATAGGTAAAAAGTTCTCTCTCTCTCTCTCTCTCTCTCTCTCTCTCTATATATATATATATATATATCTGTAGATATTGTTTCATTAGCTAATTTATTAATTGGTTTATTGTTTGTATGTATTTCCTCCTCTAGAATAGAATCTAATTGACTAATTTTTATGAGAATATATATACTTGGTATTCACAAAAAATATTCATTGCATTGATACATGTTATATGAACAATCATTTATCCTTGGAAATGTTTTTTGCTCTTGGCCCTCAAAAAATTTAGATGTGTATATGGAAATGAGGCTAGAAAATAAATCAGTAGCTGATTTTTAATATTTTTTTCCATAAGTAAAGAATTAGACCACCCAATTTATACCTTGTGGATTACAGATACCTAGAAGCCCTCATGTAAGTGACCAATTAGAAGAGGCCAACTATCAGAAAATATATATTCACAAGAATTCTTTTTCTTGCTTCGCCTCACCATGATTATAAGATTAAGAAGAAATGGCTTTCTTTGTGCTAACAATGTAGGGTGAGGTACACAGTGACATTCTATTGTAAAAAAGTATCATTGCATGATTGCTGTCCAAAATGTAAATGATCATTCTACATATTTTATCACTTACCCTTTTATAGTAAATACTGTACAGTGGATTATAGACTTGAATTATTTATGGTAACATCATCTTATATCCTTATTGAAATTCATACTTTATAAGCAACATATTAAAGTAAAAGAACTAAAGGTTACCTCTGGAGATATATTCAAATATAAATGTAGCTTCAAGTTTCCTATAGTGACATCTGTCCTTTTAGGATATTATTTTTTTGTATTTATTTTCCCTCGCCAGTCACATGCAAATCTTTACTTGGTAGAATCTTTAGGATTAGATTAACTGGAGGTGGAAAATTTAAAAGCCTACTGAGATCAGACCAGTAATGAAAAATAAATGAAGAAAGCTCAATAGCAGAAAAACAATATCCAGTAGGATATGTGAAAAGCACAACAACAAAAACATGTCCTAACTACAATGAGCAGCTAGCTGCTCCTAGGCAGCCACCCGACATCACCAAGGAATATGGACTTTCTCAGATATCATTTGTTTTTTTGATTTCTTAAAAACTGAAACAATATACATTTAAAACCTTTCTGGTGTAAAGAGATCTATTTGTGCACTAAATATGCATTTTTATATATAACTTTTGAGTTTTTGAGTCCTCCACTTTGAAAACTTAGTAATCAATTTAAATAAATTGAACTATTCTTTCAATTTCATATTTTAATAGTTTATCTCTGTATGTTACTAAAAATAGTTAACATTAATTGAATCCTTAGAGTAACCATTATCATGCTAAACTTCACAGAAGTTAACTTATGTCATCCACACAATAACATTATAGGTAAGTGCCATAGTCACCTCCTATTATATATGAGGAAACTGAGACAATGAGGATTTAATGTTTTCTCCTAAGGTCATCTCTAGGAGGTAAGTATAAAAACTGGACCAGGAAATCAGTCTTTCAAAACAGGGTACGTATTGTTTGGGATACAAGTTGTCTCAGATAGTGTACATAGTAAATAGATGTGCCCAAGTACAGACACAGATACAGCTCTACCTAGCCAGACATTAAATAGAATTATGTTATACATATCTACTTTTAACCAAATCTTTTCTACATTGCAGAGAGATATTTGCCTTTTTAAATTATTTTCTCAAACTATTAATTACTGTTTCATCCATATTTGATCATCTACCATTTTCTTTTATAATTCACTCTTCCTTACTTTGTGTAAGTTTTGTCATTTGAAAAGCCTTTCCCTAATTTTCCTCCTCTTCTCTCTTGTATTTATTACATTATTCAGCCTTCTCAAAAAATTTCCATATTAAATCTACCTCACTATGTCTTTATTTTCTGTTTAAATTGTATGACTCATACAATTTACTAATTAGAATTAAAGTATTTTAAATGTACTAATTCCAATCAAATGTGCTTATGCTGTTTAAGATATAGGTTTTAGAATTTTTGAAACCAAAGATCAAAATTTCTACTTCATTCTATTCATTTTCCATTTCCTCCTCCAGGCCTAGCAAACACCAGGAAGGTATTAAGTTTATTTAATAACTCTTTTAAACAAAGGAAAGAATGACTGTTTTGAGGATTGCCTAGAAAACTGGGAGAGAGTCTTTTTGATCTAAAAACTAGCATCTTCTAGGTAGGACAGAGCTAAAACTATAAGTAATATCAACAAAAATTTCTTTATTTGGGTAATGTTTTATTTTTGTTTTTTGAGCAACAACCTATGGTACTTTGAGAATTAGGCCTGTCAATATTATCAGGAGTATATAATAGGCAGATAACTAAGTTCATGAAATGAACACCACCTTAGGAATCCAAATGCCTAGGAATCTGAATAACTCATTTCTAAGTAAAACCATCCTTTTTTTTTTGCATTTGAGTTCTTAACTCCCTTACCTTTAGGTCCCTTTTCTATGAAATTAAGGGTTTGAGTAGGTGATCTTTAAGGTCTCTTTCAATTCTAAACTGTTGTAATAATTTATTTACCACAACTCACTGCCTCAGTAGGCTCAGAGTTTTAGCCTAAACGTCTACTAGGAATATTTTAGCTTTTAACATTGTGCAGAGGTTATATGGAAAAGTGGACAGAGGTGTTAATGAAAATCATATTGAGAACAAGAAAAGGTTAAAGGAATTAAAACTCACAGAATAACCACAAGGTGGTTCACTTCTGTTCAATTTATATTCTGAAACGTAAATATCAAGCTTAATTTAAAAGCTTTCTCTCTCTCTCTTTCTCTCTTTCCCCTAGCTCAATCTAACACTCTACCATCTTTTCTTGCCTTCATTAAAAAGAGGTAAGATATATTGACAGAAAAAAAAAATTAAAATGTTACTCAGTGGAATTGTTAGAAACTTCTTAATTCCCTGGACATTTTAAGAAATATTAAATTAGTTGTCCATATAGACAACATGTTTAATTCTGTTGTCCAATGCCTAAGCCCTACACAGGCCTCCTAGCTCTTGGCAGGTAAAAAAGGTACTTATTCCTCAGGAAAACATGAGAATGTCAAACAATGTTAACTTCCTTTCCCCGTCAATTTTTTTTTTTATTTATAATGTTGTGCACTTTAGTTCAAATTCTTTTCTTAGCAATATACTCATATATTGCATTTTTGTGTGTTTTTTTTCACTTCTACTTCAAAAATCATGAACACTGAATGACTTAAAAAATATCATTGATTTCCATTATAGCTTAATATCAATCCAGGTCCATCAGGAAACCAAAAAAATACTTCAGTAATTTTACAGAGAAAACTTTATTATAAAGAATCATTAACTTAAAAAAAGCATTTAATTACTGAAAGAGGTACAAGAGACTCCAAGAAGTCCAGAATTAGCAAGTGCAAATAGATGCATTATATTATCACTAGGCTGAAGGATACTGGACAATGAAGGAAAATGAGAACTTAAGAGAGGCTCCTCCACACAAGACTGAGATTTTAAACTTGTTTTTTTCAAAGATTTTTATTAAAATATAGCTAATGTACAATATTATACTAGTTTCAGGTGTGCACCATAGTTAGTCAACATTTATATACCTAAAGCAGTGATCACCATAAGTCCAGCAACCATCTGACACCATACAACACTATCACAATATTACTGACTATATTCCCCCTGTACATTACATCCACATGATTTGTTTTATACCTGGAAATTTAAACCTCTTATTCCCCTTCACCCCACCCTTTAAAAAAATTTTTCAATTAGAGTTGACAGTATTATTTTATATCAGTTTCAGGTGTACAGCATAGTAGTTAGACATTTACATAATTTACAAAGTGATTCCCCTGGCTAATCTAGCAACCTAAGTGCCTGCCTGTCAACAATTAGATAAAGAAATGGTGGTACATATACATAATGGAGTATTATTTGGCCATAAAAAATAATGAAATCTTACCATTTGAGACAACACGGATGGACCTGGAAAGTATTGTGCTAAGTAAAATAAGTCGGACAGAGAAAGACAAATACAGTATGATCTCACTTATATAGAATCTAAGGAACAAAAATAAACAAACAAACAAAACAGAAAAACTGACTCAATAGATACAGGGGATAAACTGATAAGTTGCCATATGGAAGGGGGATTGAGAGAGAGATGAAAAGGTGAAAGGATTAAGTTAGTTACAAAATAATCATGGAGACGTAAAGCATGGGGAATATACTCAACAATATGGTGACAACTATGTATAGTGCCAGGTGATATTTCAAATTCTTTGGAGAAGGTATAGCTATATAAATCTGCCAGTGGCAAAGACACTTTCCAGAGGGCATAGGTTAGTGCTTATCCACCAGAAATCATCTGCCCTTGCTGAAGGAGGTGGGGAGATGTATGCTTGCCTGCAGAAGCAGACTGACTGTTAGTGAGACAACTGCCTGAGGTTGCAACTGCTGGACCTTCTCTAGAAGCAACCACATACTGGGTAGTCAGTTGTCTGATGATGGATGAAATTCATCTGTAAAAGCAGCAAGCCAGCTAGGAAGAGCATGACTTAAAAGTAAGGACATAGCTACTGTGAAAGGCAGTGAGGCTGAAACTGGTCTGTGTGGGCCACCAAACCTCACTCCTGCCCTAAATAAAATATGAAAGTAGCACCCAACCAGAAAGAAGTGTGTTCTTGTCATTATCATCCCCACAATGTCACTCTTGTTCTGAAAAATAATAAAAACAATAAGTAAAGCCTAACAATGTATTACTGGAAAGGCAGAAATGTATACATGTTTCACAAGACAAGGAAAAGGGTGGGTTTGGAGCTGAGAAACTATAAATTGACATCGGATCCAGTCTTCTATCACTAAACAGCTTTCCTTTAAAAATCTAACTTATTATCACTAAATATCACTTATCAGAAAGAGAATTTGGATCAGTGCTTTTTTCTACCATTAACTCTACCACTTATTCTACCATTGTATCTCTCATGTGAAATAATCTGGAGGCATGCTGGCATCATTTCAATACCAAAGAGTATGATGATATTGTCTACTTAGTTGAAAATAAGAAATCTGTATTTAATTGAGTTCCACCAAATATTTTAATAAAATGCTTATTTTGCAGGTTCACATACCTCATTAACCAATAAAATCTGTGTACATATAGCTTTTTAAAAATTTTCCCAACACATATATTTATAGTAGTAGAGACACAAGATTAGAAATAGTAAAAATGTATATATGTTTAATGAGAAATGACTTCCAAATATGATTTTAGCCTATATTTTCATCTCGTTCTCAAGAGATCAAAATTATCATCAATAAGATTTCAGAGACTGTTTATTGCAATGTGTTCATTTAAAAGATTTATCAGATGTCCAGAGACTCTAATTCACTCATCTATAACTTCATAGCAAGGTAGTAGCAGATTGACCTAGAACTGAAGTTTCATGATTTGAATTCGTTCTCTTTCCATGTTGTCTGTATTAGAAAGAGCTGAGAAGTACTGAGTTTACCATACACCACACCATCACCACCTGAACACGCTGCTAAGCTTCCCTTGTATTTCTTTTAACCATGAGACGTTATGTTTCTTGCAGAATTATTTTCAGAATTAAATAGTGTCTTAGTAGCATGATAAGTAAAATATTACTTAAAGGTCCAGGTTATGTGCATTTTACGTCACATAAGTAATTTATTTTAATATAAATATATATGAAAACTATATCTTAGAATTATTTAAAAATTAGCAGAAAATGTAACATGAGGAGGAAACATTTAGCATACAAAATGTTAAAGAAGACTATAATATGCCAGGCCTATCTTCTAAAATGAAAAACTATCTTATTTTTACTTTTTTTAATATTCTTTTCTAAATATAGGTTATTTGATCTTATTTTTACATGTGCTTGTAGATCTTAAGAAAATAATTTCTCCCCTTCTTTAGTCGATGCAGAAATGGCAGGAGAATATTAAAACTGATAGCACAATACATCAGAGGCTCAAGAAATTACCTGAGATGTTTCTGCACAACCATATGACAAATGCCACTAACCTCCCTTGCCTCCTTGGAAATGTTTCTTGGTTGATAAATATGACATAGTAGTCACTATCTAAGGACAGACCATGACCAGAGGTCAACTGCATTAATGTTGCAGACACTTTATTCCTGGGGTATATAATTTGCTTTTACTGAAAAAAAATAAAGAAATAAAATCACCATATGCTGATGCACTTTAATTTGTCACATTTCAGGGTCAGATAACTTTCTTAAAGTGAGTAGGAACAATTTATTCAGAGTAAGCCAGTGTACTGAACTTAAGGTAGAGTTACCATTTCATATCTTACAAAATTTTAAAGTTGTAGTCAGACAGAAAACTGAGGGCCAATGTATAGGAAAAACATTTAAGTTACTGAATGTTAGAGCAATTTTTCCTCCAGAAGACATGTTACACTTAAAAAAAAAAATAAGCACACTTAAATATAATTCAAATGTGTAAACCAGCTTCAGAGAAATCATATAAGTTCATTTTCCATTCCCTACCAGGGCAACACTCCCAGGCACTGTAAGGGATTTCAGGATCAGACAGCGACAATGATCACTCTCTTCAGTTGATGTGAATTGGAGACTGAAGTGAAGGAAACTAAGTAGGCTATGCTGATTTCATGTACTTGAACACAAAATATTGCCCAGGACTTAGTAGGAAGAACAGAACCCATAGCTCTTACTTGGTGCTAGTTTTTCAGCCATCATTTGCTCATTCCTCCACTCACATGTTTTGCACAACCATAATATGCCAGGAATTGTGCCAAAACCACAGACATTTATATAGATCTCTGTCTCTGCATTTTTATAATTACGTATGAAAGGACATTTAAGAAATGCTAGCCATAGGTAAAATATCATTTTTCCCCTTCCAATCCAAACCAGGTACTAGAACCTTCCTAATTGAAGCATAGATACTTATCAGATGCAGGCACATCAGAGAAATCATTCTTAGGTACGTCAAAGGTGTCAACAAAGTATCTTATTCAAGAGGTATTTTTTGATTGTTAATAGTGTAGCCTTAAACACATCAACAGAAAGTTACAGAAATAAAGCCCATAAGTTTGATTCAATTAATACAGAATGAATTTAATACATTGTGATTATAAATGAATTCTATCCATTATATATTTTTTCAAATGAATGAAAAATACTACTTTCACCCAATATAAAAACAAAAGGTGCAATAAAAATGGCATTGAAATATATGAGCTTTCTAACAATAGTATTAGTCACATCTTACACAATGACCTTTCTAGTGGCAAGGACATCCAGTAAATTGTTACCAGGAATTGGCATTTTCTAAAGGAATAACCCTTTTTAATGCCAGTCATCTACTTAGTAGGACTAACATATCAACTGATGAGTTTCCAGTGATGAAAAAGCCACCCAAGTACTTTACTGACTTTGCAACTATTCAGAAGACACAATGACTTATTTCAGAGTTAATAATATTATCATTAGAAGCCTCCAGACATTTAATTACCTATAAGAAGACAATGGAACTACGTGATACTTGACTAAGTTATACTCTAGAAATGTGTGCCAATGGAACATGGCCATTAAACAGAGCAGGTGTTTCCATATGAAAAACACTCCATTCTCAGAGGCTCCAAAAAGTTAGAAATGAGCATGTTTAAGTCACGCTCTCTCCAGTTCATTGTCAGCTCTTAATTCTATATTTAAATGAAAGGTATATAGCTTTCAGCTTTTGTCTTTATTTTGATTTACCTGAAAATGCTGCAATTCTTAAATTTATTAAAATGGACTGATGGTGGACAACTGAGTTCTTCATTCTTCCTCTAGCTTATCTGAGCAACTATCCGTAGTTTTCATTAAGACTTTTCTAAGTTGGAAATTCGGTTATTATATTATCTAACACATTTCAATACCATTTGCCCTTCAACAATGAAATTTGCTATTTGTTAATTTATGTCCTTCTTTGAATCAATGGTTTAGCACAGTATGGAATTAATGAAACCACAATGTGATATATCGTTTCTCTCACTATAATAAGTTGCTCTCGCACATATTCACTACATGGGAGACTATAAAGTAATTTTATTTTGAAAATTCTTTACAATTGTTCTTGGAAACATAAATATTAGGCATGTGTGCACATGTATTTGTAGATAACTGTAACTGACAAACAAATTTGAAGGAAAAATACTACAGGCTCCTTCTAAACATACAAAAAAATGACTGCTAAAACAAACAGTTTTAATATATTATAAATTTATAACTATGTGTAACAATCAAACTTTGTTAACTTTTCCAAAGCAAAAAAAAAGTAAATGATGATATGTGTCTTTTTAGATGAGAGTCTAGTAATATGATGGGAAAAATCCATGGATTTTCATACACATCACCATAATTTTTCATGTTCTTTTAGCCATGCATGTTTCATGTTATTTTGATCTACTGTCAAATTAACAAAATAACATCTTAGAGCTTTGTAAAACCTTAAGTGTTATTCCAGGGGCTAACAAGTATGTTTCCTAGATGAGGACTGTGTAGTTAATAGAGGGTGCACAGCTACAACAAGACTTAAGTATTATGTGCAGTTCAAAGACTAGAACCTAGACCTATAAACTTTCCAGCATTTTATTTTTTAATTACAATCTTTTCTGTGGAATAGTCTCATAAATCTAACATTTTGCGATTTACTGTGTACGAATACAAACCAAACAAATGCTCTTAACTGTTTCTCTCCTATTACTGATAAATTTGTTGGCTGTGGGTTTGCACACAGTAAGTTGTAGGCTTAATTTGTGTTTCAAGTAGTAATAGTGCCCTGGCCTCAACTTAACTTCGAGTCATAAAAACTTAATAGGAAATAAAATAAGAAAACATCTTTTGTCACTATTAAAAATTTTGAGTATTTTTTAGATTTTTTTAGATTTTAAAATAGAATATTTCTTTAAAAATATACCTTATTGTAAAGATATTAGAAACTTAAAAAAATGCTTAAATAAAAACTATAGAGCACTGTTACTATAATACTTTACTATATATTTTGAAAAACTAGAAGTAGATCCAGAATCAACTTTGAAGATTTAGAGGAAGCTTAGATTTTCAGAACATATAGCTTACATACTCTAACCTGTTTTTCATTTTAATGATAAAAATGGAAATAGAAATGATTCTGATGCCATAAATTGCTACAATCACAACACTAGCCATCATCTAGAACCCAATCTTTCAATTCTTAACACAAAATATTATTAGATTAATCTGAAGACAGTTATATCCAGATTCTTTCAAAGGTTTCTATCCCTTTTTAAATACTCATATTTATCAGATGTAAAGCTTCATGAAACATGTAAATTTTCATTGCAATGCACATTAATTTTTATTTTAAGGATTTTGCAATAGAATTATATAATGTCTAGTTCTCCAGTTTTAATTTTATAGCACTGGTTTATGTTATAAAGTATAACACAAAAAAAATTAATATAAAAGAATAAACAAATTAATATAAAGGAATAACCAAAACAATAAAACATCAAATATATAAGACTTAGTCTGACACTGGTATGCTTATTTTGAATTGGGCTTCGATAAAGTCATATCAAGTTGTAAAGATTTTTATTTTGTTAACTTGACCAAAATAAATAATGATTAGTTTTGAAAAAGAAGGAATAAACTACTGTTCTTTTGTTTTAACGCATGAAATATATGGCAAATAGGATCTTAGTAAATCTGGTACTTTAATAACTTTGCTACCTCATCTATAAAATGAACAGAAAATAAACAGAGAGCAAGATTTACGAGATATCACAACATATTCCCATGAGATCCCATATTCTACAGAAGTTTCTGAAACAACTAAAATGAGTACTAAGAAAATAGACAAAAATAAAAGAACTACACAAGCAGATGATGAAAGAGCTAAACTGAAGTCCTCAGGGAGGCCTATATTAAAAATTTAATATTAAGCAAATATTTAAACGATTGGCTTATTTTATTCTGAAATATTATTTTAAGTTTATCCTTTTTCTAAATTGAATGCTCATGATTCCACCATTACAATCAATTTACTTAGTCAACTTAAAACTAGCTAGTAAAGACATATATGTGAAAGATGTTAAGTAGAAAAAATTTTGGTTCAATGATTCATCAAAAGGTAATATTAGTTCAAGTCTTTTATTTCATGATAGTTTGATGAACTTGAAATCCTAGCAGGATCTGTTTCCTACAAAGATCTCTTCAGAATCATATCCTTGGTATATAAATCCATAAAAGTAATATCTAATTACTCCATTAAAACACAAAAAAATGAAAGAAAAAAAAACACTATTGTAATATCTATTTGCAATTAAATCATTATGGCCCAAAGAGGGTGGGTCAGTTTTTCAACCTAAAACATATATTAAGAATTATATTTGCTATGATTCAAGTCTCTTGCACACCAATTGCTATCCAGAGATCAATATTGGTAGTGCACGGGCTTGAAACATATGAGCAGAGAGAGAAAAAGAAGAAACAATATACCAACACCAGCCCAAATAGTCCCTATTGGTCTCTGGCTAGGAGGAGGGAAAAAAAGACTGATAACACTAAAAACACACTGTAGTTACAATAGCTATGTATTTAGGTATTTGGTTAAACATAGGACTATATTCATCTTTATGAATGTACAAGCAAATATTGAATTGTGTGAATTCAGATGTCCTTTAATTTATTTTGTTATACTTTTCCATGACATAACTATTTATAATAATTTAAATATTTAATTTTGCTATATTATGAATATATAGATTTTTTAAAATATAATTTATGTTTACCTTCCCTACCAAAAAATAGTCATATGTAGGGAAAAACTCTCCTATTCATATTCTTTTAACACTTAGTAAAATGTCTGACATATATAGTATGTATTAAATGGTTGTCAAATATTAACGGAATCCATTATCAAATACAAGATAGTATAACATACTCATATACATTTTATATAAATCATCACTTACTATGGAATCTGTTAATTTTACCCCATCAATTTGTTCGTAAATAAAAAGGAATTAGCAATATCTTTTTCCAGGTTTGCCTGTACATTATCTATTCATTTAAAGCATTATACTTATTTAATCAAGCCATCCCCTGCACTACTCATATTTTAATCAATTTTCACAACTTCAAGCAAATTAATTACAAATATCCCTTCTTTGGGAACAAATATCCCTTAATGTGCTATATTAAATATTGGTATATACTTTCCAATATCTGGAAACATTAAGAATGCTTTAAATACAATTTCAACTTAGCAAACTTCCTAGCAAAAACAAATACAATTATTTCTAAGAAGCAATTAAAATCAGTACTCAAAAACATGTTGTCAAAAAATGTTTATTGCATCGAAAAAGAAAATAAATTACATTTTTGGAAGAAGCATTTAGAATACTGTTTCTGTCCAAATTTACATATACCTTTTAGTAACACTAGCATTAATTAGATACAGTTGCCTGATGCTATTAAACTGTTCCTTCAAATCTTTCCACTACATTTTAAATTTTGATCACATGCTGAGTTATAAGCTCTATCACATGCATCTTTACTTCTAACTTCAACAGTTCTATAAAATAATTTAGTTTTCTTGTCAGTATGGTTATTAAATCAGGGTTAGACTAAATGCTGATGTAGCCCCAGGAAACACTTGTATGTACTATATTTGAAGCTATATAATTTATAAATGTCCTTGAGGAATTTCTACTTGATAAGAAAAAATACCCAGACTAAGGTAATAGTTTCAATGTTATTTAATATATTTTGATGTCTCATTGTCATTAGCCCTTTATCATTTGGGGGCATATACAACTTGATATAAATATAACTACATTAAATTTCAAATAACATAATTAAAGATAGATTTTTGATAATCATTGCTTATAATCTGCCTTTCTAAAAATAATTTAGACTCCCTGAAAAACTACTGAAATCAAAAGTATGTGCTAACCATGATATACTACATGATTAATTCTTTACATTTATCTCTGTCTGAAAGTTAATAAAATGAAACTCTAGAGAAATAATAAGATCGCTTTCATTAAAAGTAGAGACTTCCAGCCATTTCCACTGAAGCCAATAATTTGTCAAACTGAAAATAAGAGGAGCACAATTAGCAGCAGCAGAATCCTCTAGTCTTTATGCAGAGTGTACTCTATTCAATGACAAAAAGGAAAAATACAGCTTCTTCTAGACAGATACTCCATACTGTTCCTATAGGCCATGCCATTTGAGAAAAATTTTGACCTTTTTCACTCTCAAATCTTCCTTTCCATTTCTAGAAACGACTTTGTCCAGGGTATATATCATATATAAATTATAAATACTCTAAGCACATAGCCATTCACTAGGGCTTTTTTTTTTTTTTTTCCTTACCATTTTGTCAGGGCTTGGGACCGAAAAGAAAACTTAATTGTTTAACAACAATAGTTTAACTAAGTGCTACTTCTTAAATTTAAACATTTTTGAGGGAAATACTCTTTGATGACTAGTCTTCCTGGCTTCTTAAGCAGAGTTTATGGAGCTTAATTTAGTCTTTCTTTTTTACTCCACTTTTATGCTAGAATATTGCTGCAGATTTAATAAAACTCTTCTGAGATAGATGATTAGTAGGGACATACTATGAATTTTGGATTCTTGAAAACTCACAGAATAACAACAACTCGTTTATATGTCTCTCTTGCTTCCACTTCACCTTTGTCTTCTCGGTCAATAGAATATAGAATTTTTGCCAGATCCATTATTAAATCAAACGTCATATCAATCTCTTCCGCTCTAGAAAGTCTTTTTTCACTATTTCTATTACATTTTAAACTTTAGGATATCATTTAAAATTTTATAGTTTTTTAATCAAGAATTTAATGGAGTATAAAAACCACTTCTACTTACTTTGACTAAATTTGATCCAAGTTTATTGAGGTTATGTTTTGTTTTGTTGTTGTTTGATTCTTTGTTTTGTTTCTGTTTTCAAAGCAAAAGCACCTGGGCCAAAATTTAACAGAGCTCAACACTGGAGTTAACTGTATGAAAGACCTAATCTGATACCTCAATATCCTTATTATTCTAGTCTGTTTTCCTGACCAAAAGAAGTTGTCAGGTTTTGAATGGTGAGACCTAGAATCTAGCTCATTTACTGTGGAGTGTCAGAAGTCAAGGTAGTACCTTGTATTTCACCATAAAATGACTGACAAAGAGCAAGCTAAAGTAATCATTGATAGCATGTATTTAGAGGGGAAAAAATAGATGTGCCACAACTTATTTCATGGAATCATACATCTTTATGTTGGAAAGAGAATATACATGCCATATACAAAACAACAACCCTGGTAAGTGGTAACCCAGCCTCTGCAAGAATACTTTAAGAACAGTTACAAGTTGTTCTTGGACCTCAAGTTTCCTCATTGAAAATAACATCAGAGTATCAAACTAAATAATCTCCAAGTTTCCTTACAGTTCACAGTTTCTGAATTTCTTATTCATATGCCATGTGGTGTCCCTTGCTAGCATATAAGTTCCAACAGAATTTGAAGGCTATGGTTGGACAGAAATGAGAGACAACAGAAGGAGAGGGTGTCAAAGTGGCAATGGGAAGTAGATTATTCCATGCTTTGCATGGTAAGAAGTAGATTCTAGATATATTTTGCAGGTATAGCAAACAGATTGAATTAAATAAATAGAAAATAAAAATGACAGAATGCAATAAAATGAGGAAACTGTGGAGAAACAAGCTGAAGAAATTATTAATGCTTCTTTATGTAAATATTTTATTTATATTTAATATAGTTAACACAGAATGAGTTATCCTTTGAGGCATTCTGTAACACTCCTAATAGCATCCAGTTACACTTGGTTGAGGTGACTAAGTAAAAATCTTTTTTTCTTTAAATAAATATCAAGAAAGAACATTGTAAACCAGAATATAAGTTCCATTAAGATAGGGACTTTTGTCTGTTATGTTCACTGCATTCTCCCCACCAAAAATAGTGCCTAGAATATAATAGGAATTCTATAAATAGTGGATGAATAAATCTCACAAAAATGTTGTTTTTTAAAAAAATTAATTACTACATAAGTGCATATCTAGGATGTAGAATAAAGGCCAAAAAGGAAAGTCATCAAGTATTTGAAATATATGTATATATATTTCAAGTGCCATTATCAATGGGATCTGTAATCTATCTCATTATATTTACCATTTGGAGAGTCTGTGTGCATTGAATTAAGAAGTCTTTTTCTGAGAAGAATCTGTTCACTTTCAAATACTTACCTTTTGAAGAACACTGACATTCTTCACAATCATTGTTTAAAAAGATCATAAAGATGCAAAGCCCTTCCTAAAACGAGTAACTCCCCTAAATAACAATGATACAAAATATGGTTTGTCATATTTTCACTTTAATAACTATCTCTGACATTCTTATTTAAAAGCTGTTAGTAACGACGTAAAAGTCTAGAATTTGCTTGGTGATTATGTTGTAAGACACATATTATGTTTGCACATGTAACCATGAATAAAATTTTACTTCAAGGGGTGTATTGATTTCATGCATATAAAGTAAATATATTGATTTATTTATCTTATTTTATTTCCCATTTATTTTACATTCAGATACAATTAAAATCTAGTGGTATATCTATCTTGAAAATGTGTAAGTTCATTTTTTCAGACATTGTTATCTGAAAAAAATCTTAATATTGAAATATTTATGTCCATACAGATTGAGCTAGTAACTTGGAGTGACTTGCAATATTGTTAGAACAAATAATCATCAAGAGAAAAGGAGTATTTCTATATGAATTGATAGTGAGTTCGGAGGTATTAGGTTTCCAAATTCTAACTCTGTTGAGTAGGATGTACTATTGCTAAGAATCTTAATGTAGAATAGCTAAGAGTTAGTTATTCCTCTAAGACTTTTCATCCTTATAAGACAGTTTTTTGTGTCTGCTGCAAAATGAACTTTCCTATTATTATAAGGAATCTCAGCAACCTGCAGCTGGTGGTATAAGTGAGGGATAATTGACTCCAAGACTAAAATATTTTTGGTAATCACCTGTTTTAATAAATCAAAACCATGTGCAAACTCAAAAATCAGTATGACTTCTTCTAAATAGGCTGGTGTTTATTCACTATAATCAATGTTTGTGTGCAAGGAACTATGCTAGATAACAGGTGACTTTAAATGAAAAATACCTAAATTATGATGTTTATAGTGATGTAAGGGATAATTTTTGGTACTATTTAATGAGCATGCACAATGTATCAAATGCCTTGGCTAGTCACCAACCTTCACTCGGAACCAGCAAACAAGAATGTGAACCTGTCACTAATAAGACTATGTTATATCACATCACCTGTTATCTGTTACATTGATAAAGTCATCATTAACAAGCCCTATATATGATAGATATTATGCACACAAACATTTCATAGAAGAATTAATGAATTATATGTAATTCAATAGTACCTGTAACAGAAGCTCAGCTTTACAGAAATAAAAAAAGAAAGAAAATGCACTTTTTTTATTTTTAATTCATTATCTCTCATGTTGTAACCACATGTGTAAAGGTCACCACAAGTCATTCATTCATTACAAAAGTTCAAGGATTTAGGAAATGCAAACTGTCTATTAGTTTTGCTTAGAAAAATGTAGGATCTATTTCACAAAATTATTTCTATTTTTATAAGTGTGATGGCATTCCTATTTCTCTTCTAAAGCCACATAATTTTCAAAAACTATCTCTAATTTCAACCACTAGAACAATCAATAGAATAGATTAATTTCAATTGGTTAAAGCACTGCTTTTAGTATGCAATATCTCTGTATTAGGCAATAATTTAGTTCTTGTTCTAGAAATCTATTTTTGTAAATCAGTTTTATTGATGTAAAATTTTCATAGAATAAAATATAATTATTTTAATCATACATTTGAATTAGTTCTGATTCATGTATTATGTCCATGTTCAGAAATGTTTTAGAGTAAGTTCCTGGACTGTGGGTCTAAAGATGAAGCATTCATATTAAAGGAAGTTGAAATAAAACAAAGTACCTTCAAACTTGAATTTAACCATTAGACTTGGGTATAAATATAACAAGAGTGTAAATATACTAAAATACAAAATGTCAGCTCCAATCAAAAGCCAACTATTATGGCATTCAAATTTATAATCTTTCAGCTATTTTATTCCTTTTGATATCCACATGTAATTATATGTAATTATATTTTTTCTCCTTTAATATTTAATAAAATATTCTGAAGAGTTCTACTTTTGAAGCCAATAATAGCTAACCTTTAATGAACTAGTTTAGGATATACACCATGCTAAAAATATTACCTACATTACCTACTTTCAATCTCACACTTAATTTACAAAGTAGATACTGTGAACGAAAAAGGGCAACATAGTAGACCCTACAAGGTCAGGGGACACTGTATGTTCTGACCATAAATTCCTAGCTGGGCAATTTAGGGCAGGTAGTCAAGTCCCAGGCTCTTAGTTAGCTTCCTTAGCAACGGTCAATCTTTACTTTAAGTGAGCCACGTCCATTGTTCTTATGCCTCTAGGATAACATAGATTTGAAATATCAGAGTAATTTTCTTTTCCAGACTCCTCAAAGGCACAACCACCAGCACCAGAGTGTAAGACCACTAGAGTACAAGACCATGAAACTCCTCATGGCTCTGGTCATTTTATTGACCACATACTATCTCTATGTATTGTAAATGTTAAGTATTAACTATCCTATACTCACCAGTATAAAAGTTTGTGTTTCTCTATTTTGCGTTTTATCCAGTCCTAGAAATTTCTCGGCTTTGCTGTCTTCAGCCTCCCTAATCTACCACCAATAGGGTTCATGTAACCTTCCTTATGTCATATCCTTTAATTCTAAATATATAAAATAAGCTGCAAAACTGCTAATTCTCTAGTGCATTTTCTCAATCCACTGAAATTTTGCAATGGGGCATGTCCTCAAAACTTTGGCTCACATAAATTCTTATACATGTTCTACAGGTTTGGACGTTCTTTTGCCGATGGTATTATCCTTTTTCACAGGTGAAGAAACATTCAAAGCCCAGCTCATACCTGTAAAAAAGGAAGAGGCTGGCACTAGGCCCAAATCCTATGTTGGACTTTTCCGGACCAATCATAGGCTATTTCAAGGCTTTGCCTGCCAGGCCTCCTGAGGGAAGCTTCCCTTCCACACCAGGGTAATGCGCAGATGGTGCATGGCTGTCTCTGAAAGAGTCAAGGACTTGGTCCCTCCCCCTGGGTGAGCCATACTCATCTGCATATCCACATTCCTAAATCAGGTGCCTTTTTTCAGAGGTATCCTTATGGGAGGCCTTGACTAAAGTTTAGTACTTTTCCACTACTATCCTTTTCCCCCTCTCCCTTCCCTTGGCTACTGGCTCAATAAAACGACCAGAGCCTTTTGTCCAGGGTTCTGCAGTAGTGAGAAACTTTCCCTGTCTTTGGTATTCCATAACTTACTTTTTAAAAAACAGCATAATTTGTACCTTTCCTAAAAATAAGTATATTCAGTGTTCAGTATTTCTGGGTATTTAACTAAAGAAAATGAAAATACTAATTTGAAAGATACATGCATCCCTATGTTCATAACTTGCTTTTAAATGATGGCAAAGATAGGAACACACAGGGCTTTACTTCCTTCACCTAGTGTGTCAGTACTCAAAATTTCTTCACTTTACTGGCCACTTAACCACCCAGAGTCAGATTTTTAGCCTAATACTAGCAGTACCTATTTAGTTATCTTAACTGTGCTTATATTCATAACTGTCTTCAAGAATAAGAAATATATGAAGATAGATGATATTTTATTGAGTATGAAATCTGAATTAATGAATATAGGAAGCAATGCTTGCTAATAATAATATATTCACATATAGTATATATGCATTATATAATATATATTATAAATATAACATTCTCTATAATAGATTCATATAATCATCAATATTGGTAAATACTAATTGAATCCTGATAACCAATTTAAAATATAGATATAGTAAAGATTTTTGTCAGGAAGAAGGCAAGACAAAGGAGCTGGTTGTTTGTGGTGAGTTTAACCACAGATATTTTTTGACATATAATAAAAATATAAAAATTAATGATTTATCTAAATACATATAAGAAATATATAAATACTAGAGTATATGTATTGCTTAAAAACATTTAAAACTGAAGACAGTCTCAATAAAATATATTCTATTTTATTTAAAATCAGATCTGTAATGGGCCATATTGTTAATCATCTTATACTACCAAGGTATGACAATTTGGCCCAAGGTCAATGTAGAGCAAAGTAATAACCTATCCTAAACTTACTGAAAAGGACAAGACCTTTACAAAAGTCACTGATATATTTGACACTAATTGACATTTTGACAGTGAAAGTGAAGAGGTCAAGAATTGGCCATAAAATAACCTAGGAATTCTTGTTTCTAGTAATTTTCACTACACTTTAGGGAAGTGCTATTGAGGAACAAAATTCATGGGAAATAATAAAAAAGAAAATGATAGAGTTTTCTTAAATCTGTATGATTTGTTAGGTTAAATAGCATAAATATTTTTTTTAATTTTTATGCTACTTCCTATTAATAACACGATGAGAATAAAAACAAAAATTCATTACATCAAAACATCCCTACCAAGAAAGCAAGTTGTCTAAATAATCAAGAATTCACTGTGCAAGTTCATTGAAATTGCTAAAAAATGAAGTTTCTGTTCTCAAGAGGAGGTAGTTCAGGACTGTTCAAACATCCAAAACTCAGGTTTTTATCATATTTTGTAAAGCTCAAGTTCACTGAAAAGAAGAAGAAGAGTCATTGCCAAGCAATTGTCAGAACTACCACTGAAACTTCTAGGACAGGAAATTACATAATTCTCCACTAGAGGAAATTTTCCTTTAAAAACAAAACAATGTACGAAGACTTAAAGGGGTTTCTTACATAATATTAGGAAGTTTGAGCTTTGTGTAGGATATACATTCTCAGGGGGTGTTAAAGAGTACCCTCGGTTCTGAACATACAAGTGGGAGACTTGTTTCTCTACTGAAATTGGTGGGGGGAGGTGGGAGAAGTAGACTATAGATCTTGTCCAAGCTTCTGTTAACTAGTTGGGGATATTGATTCAGTTCTATATATCATTTATTAGGAGACAGTAGTATACTGGAGTACACCAAATTGAGAATTTCTAACATTGTGAAGTCTTAAAATTTTTCATTACATTAACTCTGTATCAAACATTTGTGGGTAAAATTTGATGAAAATCCTCACACTTTTTCTTTCTAGAGCCCTTAATCTATTACATATATTGCCTCGAGACCTCTCCTAAATTCCTACCATTTACCAAGAGGAGGAAAACCTCATTCTTGTCTTGGCTTTGATGAGAGTTTAACTACTGTATAAAGTCAAAAGGGGGAATGGGTCATGTTAGTTGTCCTAACTGACTTATTTTAGTTGGAAGGACGGCAACTATCAAGGCAAGAGAGAAGGATGTTAAAATGTGTACTAACATGAATATTTATCTCTCATCTTATTTCTTCTATAGATTAGGTTTAATATAAATTAAATTTTCTGTAAATTTGGTGGTTTGATCATCTATTGGAAATGAGAGAAAAAAGGGTGAACAATCAAGAAAGTTTAAAATACATGTTATAGAAATTAGAAGATTAAAGTTTATAAGAAAAATAGTAGGACTGCCAAATATTTTTGAGTGTATTGAAGGTGGCGATTTAAAATTTAGAGTAGAATCAATTTGCCTTGTGTATTGTTTTCTCTAGGTGTTTTCTTATCTTCTTAGGTAAATTGCCCAATTATGACACAGCAACTGACTACTAAAGTATATGGTTCAAATGGACTTCTTTTAATTCCCAGACCATTTAGATTTACAGCACTTATAATGGAAAGTATTATAAAGTATATTAGTTATATGTTAATTAAAAAAATAGACATTTTAAAACCTTTCCTATCCACCGTTTCCTTCAGTATACCTTCATAGACAGATAGATAGATGATAGATGATGATAGAGATAGACAGATGATAGATAGATAGATAGATAGATAGATAGATAGATAGATAGATGATAGATGATAGATAGATTTATAGATTTATATACATATAAAATGCTAAAATGCTTTTCAGAAGAATAAATGTTATACAAGATTTTATAATCTTTCTTACCTTTAAGGTTTAATCTTTACTATTAAAATTATGAAATTATGGAAAAAACAGCATCTAAAGAAAACTTGAAGCTTTTGCACCAAAGGCAATGACTGCAAACATTTGTTATTGAAATGAATAATGGGTTGCAAAAAAAAAAAGGAATTGAAGATCAAACAGCACTACATATTCTTTCAGAAGGTTTGTTAAAAAGAGTTTGAGAATTACCTACCTTATTTTTTAAACATGTTTTGTATAGCAAGTAAGAAAAAAAAAATCATCTAGGTACCATTATGAATCACTTGTTTTCTGATCCAAAGCTGCACTGAGACCAACTATGACTTACCTAAAAATACTAAGAACTAAAAATATTGAGATACCTATGGGAAGAAAATAGACTTCTAAATAAATTATGGGGAACTTTGGACTGGAGGAGGGATTGAGAAAAATGGAAAGACCAAGAGCAGTTTTCAAAAGCATATGGGGACTCAAGTTAACAAAAACCCATACTATCTACTAATTATAACTCTATGATAAATTGCTTTGTAGAATAAATAATCCCAGTTAACCTAAACATTCATTCAGGAGCTGGAGGAACTGGATAAAACCTCTAAAGTAGATACCTGCATCAGATCGGAGATTAGAATAGAAAATCAGCACTAATACTTCATGTCTTTCTAAATTGACTTTTTAAGTAATGAGTAGTGATCCTAGAGGATCAATATTCATGTAGGTGTAGAAAAAACTTCAAGAAGAAAACACTAATAGCAGGAAAGCCAACAAAATGCTAATTGTTACTAAGTTAATTACTGAGTCAGTAAAAATAATCATTTCTCCTGATTTTGAAATCTGAATTGTGATAACAGCTTTGTAAAATCAGTCATATTAGCATTTTATTGATGGTCTGAACCCTCAATTATAAAAGGCTCAGAAAACAGCTAATGGCTCATAACATATGAATTTGTAGAGAAAATTAAATATAATACTTAATGAAGCATAGAGGCTATTAGTGCTATTACCTATAAACACTTGCAGAAAATAAAAAGGAAGATTAGTATGTGTTGCTCCAAACTCTCAAGTGACATACAGCAAAGTCAACTGGAAAAGATGAAGAAATATTAGAATGTTGTAAAAGATGGCAACAGCCTTGAATTTTAAACAACCCTTACAAAGAAGGAAATACAATTCTGCTTTAAAACATTCTTTTTAAAGAGAGTATCTATTCACAGATTACCATAAATATTTCCATAATTTCTGACCATAAGAAATAAAAACAGCATTATGACTTTAATTTTATCTTGGGTCATTTTAAACTTTATAATAATAAAAGAAGGTAAATATTAGTCAGGGTTCTCCAGAGAAACAGAATCAATGGGAGATATGTATTACATCCATTATTATAGGAATTGGCCCACACAGTTACCAAGACTGAAAAGTCACATGATCTGCAGACTGAGAAGTGGAAGTCAGTGGTGTAAACCAGGAAAATCAGCGGTGTAATTCAGTCTGAGTCTAAAGGCTCAAGAACCAAGGATGTCAATGCCTGAAGACAGAAGACAGACAAATCAGCTCAGAGAGCAAACTTGCCCTTACACCACCTTTTGTTCTATTCAGGACCTCAATGGACTGGATGATGCCCACTCACATTGGTGAGGATCATCTTCACTCTGTTTACCAATTTAAATGATAATCCCTTCCAGAAACACCCTCACAGACACACCCAGAAATGTCTTCCCAGCTATCAGGTTCCCCCTTAACAGTCAAATAGACACATAAAATTAACCATCACAGTTAATATAAGTCAGAGTATGGACTTTTAATTTGGTTTAACCTAAATTGAACTCATGTCCTGGTACTTACTACCTACTTGACACTGGCAATTAAATACATCTCAATAGACAGTTTTCATACAATGATGCTGATAATTTTTATAAAATAAGGATAATAATGTGTATGAACTGGAAGCGACCATAAAGTCATCTCATCAATAAATAACAAATAAATTTCAACTTTATTGAGAACTCTAAATAATTGATAATGATGGTCCAGAACAAATTTTAAATCACTATTATCTCTTATCAATGAAAGGTATATTTATCAATTAACAGTGACAGCCCTAGGCACTAGGATAGGGGGATTCAGTTGATGGGAATTTACTAATTCCCGTCTCTTTTAAGGCTCCCCCACCCTGAAACTTCTCACCCTATCTTATAAAAGAAAAAACTGAAATCTAGAGAGATCAGAAGTCTGGTAAGAATATGACTAGCTGTTAGCCTTTCTATTATTATCATAGTTTATTCTGTTTTTGTTTTTCTTGGAATTCTTAAAGTCATAAGATAAATTTATGTTTTTATACATGCCTCTGGATTCATATAAATATAGATATATATTAGCAATTTAAGTTAAGGGAGCAGATTTTACTTATTATGCTAAGATAAAAAGAGAAAGAAATATAATTACTGGTGTTAAATATTTAATACTCTTATTTAGTAATAATGAAAAAGATATTGTACTCATAGAAAATACTTAAAAATCAAATGAAAAGAGATGACATAGTCAAGAGACTTGAACTTGTCCTGTTTCATTTTTTAAACTCCTTGATATTTACAAGTCAGCAAGAAACAATTTCTAGTGTGGTAAAATCACATTATTTTAGTCTACTTCAACATGTAATTTGAATAATTCCTTTGAGGTTATCTTCCATTCTAAAAAATTCAAATTCACAGTACTGTACTCCACAGACACAGCATAAGTAAAAGGACACTGGTTATTTCACTTATTCCTAGAATCAGTCCATGGGTACCTTCTCATTTTGCTTTGATGACAAGAACACTGTCTCTTAAAATCTAATAGAAACCATACTTCTTTATGAGCCGTGTCTGTTTATCGGGAGCTAAGTGGCAACATCTTTGAGCAGGCCCTAAATGACAGTCTCCATTTCCCTTCACTTGTTCCACAATATTTCTTCTGTTCTTAAACTTTTTTTTTAATAAAAAATTGTTATCAAATCTTTCCTCTGAATAGTCTATCACGTATATTGAGTATGCATAAGGAATCCTTCCTAGTGCCAAACAAACTTTTAAAGCAACAATCTCTGGAGGTTTGGGAAAAAAAGATCAATTTCTAATTGTAACTTCATTTTTATACAATTTCAGTAATATATAATTATATTATAAAATAGTATATTTACTTTGAGAAAAATGGAATATTTTTGTAAAGTTTGTCTTTGCACTTTAGATTTCTCTATAATTTATTGGCTATTTAGGAAATTATTAATGAAACAGCATCACAATAAATGGTACATAATATTATTAATGAAATTCTAATGAGAAGCATGAAAATTAATTTCTAGATATTAAGAAGATATTTTATATACTTTTATTCTGAGCTCAAAATAATTTTGATATTCCATTCTAATGTCTTTGTTGGTTTATTAACTTTATATTTAGACAATTTCTTTAAGAATTTGATCTCAGGATAACATGCATCTCTAATTTATCACAATATATGTAATGTTAACACTGTACTATTTCCTGTAAACTATAAGAAACTTATAAAAACAATTATGCTTCCTTTAGAGTACTTGAACTGTCATATGTATTGCATCAATATATATTATAAACCTCATAATACAATATTATAATTGTTTCTGAAAGCAGCACTATATTTTTAAAATATATAGAGGAAAAAAAGTCTACATCGTACCTATTCCTGCATATTTACCATTTTGATGTTTTTTATTTTTTCTTATAGATCTATGTTTCCATTTGGTTGTTTTCTTTTATCCTAAATCACTTCATTTAGCATTTATTGTATGCAGATTTACTGGCAAAGAATCACTTCACTCTCTTTTTTTACAAGAAAATGCTTTTTTTTCCAAAGATTTTTTTGCAGGATATGGAATTTTTCAATGACAGGATTCTCCCTAACCCCTAAACACATTAAAGTTGTCATTCTACTGACTTCTATTATGCATGTTTTTTCATGAGAATTCAGCCATTATCCATATATTCTCTATGTAATGTCTTTTTTCTCTGATTTCTTTTAAGATTTTTATTTTTTAATCTTCAGTTTTATGCCACTTGACTATAATGTGCCTAGATATGGTTTTCTTTATTTTTATTCCGGTAATGTTATCTTGAAAATCTTATATCATGGGTTGTTTCTGAAAAATTTATATGTAACTGACTTTTCCTTTAGATTTAGGGGCTCCTTGTCTTCTATATATGGAAAACAAAATAATATTCTTACTTCATATGTAGCTTTCACACCCTGTCTGCTAAGGTAACTAACATTAATTGTCTGGTGAATATCTTTTCTAACTTTTATTTATGCTCATTAACATACATATAGTGGTTTTTAAAAATTAATATTACACATTGTTGTGTACTTAAAAATCAATATTACACATTGTTCTGTAATGAAATATTATTAACTATACTTTGAGGTAGTTAATATCTAAGATATGTCAAACCATTTTTGTTAAATCATGGCATGATATTCCATATCAGGTCTATAGCTTATTTAATTCAGCAGTTCCTTTATGAATATTCAAAGAGTTTCCAGTTTGTTATCAATTCATTTAACCATAAGTAATTGTATTTTAGAGAGACCACTCTGACCCATATCCAGGAAACAGAAAATCTCTAAAGGAAAAGTTAGCCACATAGAAATTATTTACAAAGTGGAATTAAAGATTTGGAAGAAGCACTTGGAAGGATTAAGAACTCAAGTAGGACAAAAAAAACCCCAAAAAACAAAAAACAGGAGAGAGCTTCTAGACAGGTACTGCTATATGGGAAAGGTAGAGCACATTTCTGTGGAGGAGTACAAACAGCTCATTATTGAAAGTTTGAAATGGAAAATAAGAAATGACAGAAGATAGCATCTAACTGATATTCATGGGGCAGACAATAAACATCTCACAGGTGAGTTTGTGCTATAGACTACATTTTTAGCTGATTTTCTCTATTTCAAATATATCAAAATAATACTATTATTTAAACTTCTGTGTTGTTATTCTTTTCCGTATCTGCGAAAGAAGGCGCATATTTCAATTCAGTTTCATTTTCTCTCAGATTGCTAAGGGTAGTCTCATTTATAAAGCAGAAAAGAAAATGAATGTGAGTTAAATAATAATTATTTAATGTAAAATACAACTATCAATTACAGAAATTCATTAATTAAATTAAATATTTGCCAACAGTTCTATACACTTGCATTATTTCAAGATTTTCTATCAAAACAGTCTCATTAAATTTTATATGTTAATCAGAATGTTTACCATTTAATTTTGCCTAACATTGCTTCACATTAAGGTTCTTGATTCTTTTTTCATTATAATTTTGAAGCAATTAACTCCCAAGAAAAAAAAGGTAATTTGCAGGTCTGTATAATTGCACAGATGTTAGTCAGCTACACAAGAAAGAAAAGAATACCAGGAGCCTAAGATTTTCCTTCAAAGAGAAAATAGATAAAAACATGCACATATTAAGTTCTTCTTTGCTTGATAATTCTTATAAATCTATTATGAAAACTGCACACAGTACATTGAGCTTAATAAAAGTGTGGTATAGAAAATTGTTTCTGAGCTTCTGAAATTAGTCTAAGTAAGTTAGAAAACTAATTAGTATATGGAAATACATGTAATTATAAAAGACATAATAAACCATTGTAGATGATTTACCTTTTTTTAACCCCTACTCTTACATGTATTTAAAGACAGAAAATTGAAGATAAATATTTCCATTCAGTTGTACCAAAGTTTAAGAACTTAAATTTTAGACAGCATTATCAACTGACTTATCTTTGTTGAAAGGATTTTAAATATGCTCAGCTGTGAAACCATAGAAAGGTGAATATAAACCACAATTCTTATAAAGGTATTTCATTATTCCTAACTTAACTGTCCTCAAGCTTGTTCTGAAACAGTCTTATGCAGAGACTATTATGTATTACATAAGTATGTTTACATTAGAGAGGTTCATTTAAGTGTTTCAATTTAATATTTATTAAAATTATATAATATATGCATGCATATAATATATCATTATTAAATAATAATAATAATATAATTAATAATAAAATATTAATAATATTAAATGTCTATAATTAATATGTATGAATATATAATTAAAATTATATAATATATGCATATTATATATATGCATGTATAAAATTAAATAATTCTTTATTACCCATGTTACTTTATTTATTCTACATATAGTATCTTTCAAGTCCTGATCTCTTGACTTTCTTAGTCTGTCAACATAAAAGTATCAATTCTGTTGACAAATTACATTTAACTAATCAGTGTCATCATTACTTTATCTAATAAATAGTTGTAAAATGCATTAGCTGAATTGCACAACCTTACAGTATGTAGCCATTCTTAAGACATCTTCTCACTTCTTTTCACCATTGAGTTCTTAAGAAACTTCTCTTTTGGCCTGCCTTGTCTCCTACTTTTAATAAATTGACTAATACATGATCTTGTTCATCCTTACTATGAGGTACAATGGCAAATTATGATTTTTTGATATGACTGGGATATTCAAAAGTAAGGATTACCAATGACAGAACTTTTGAAGTTTTCATAATTCAAGTTCACCCTGGATAAGCTTGGATGCTTATCTTAAACTTATTCAAACCTTCCAAATCAGTAAAATCAAGCTGTAAATGTCAAAAAAGCAGACTTTTTCATGAGATTTACTAGACTTTAACTTCTGTTCTAAACTAGGAATACCAAGAGGATAATTTCTCTTGCAAAGTCCTTGTGGCATTTTTGAAGTGTTTAATCAAAAAGTGAGAATGAAAATGCAAGGGAAAAAACAGAAAGAACCCAAATTTATTTAAATATCTGTTTCTATTTTGTTTTTAAAAATTGCGATTGCAATTTTTTTTAAAAAAAAATATTCTGTTCTTATTGAATTTTTCAAAACTAAAATGTGTCTAGGTCTAGTTTTCTCATTCAGTGACCACATGAAATTAATGAAGTATGTCATTTATGTGTTTTCAAGATTAACAAAAGAATCAGTCTATGAAATTGTACATCTACCCTCTAAGAAGTCATCCTGCCAGCATAATGAGCAAGCCTAGAAGAATTTAGGACCCAAGCACATTCAAGCCCTATGCTGAGAAGCAATGACAGAAATTCAGGAACAATGTTTCATCTCTATAATTTTAGTTATAAATATATATAAGCAGACTTTACATTTTTACTTATTTTTATTCCAAATACTGTTAATTAAATGGAATGTTTAGAATGGTGCCTGAACAGTAGTAACATAACAATTAAGCACATAAGCTTGTAGATACTCTTCCTTCATTTGATTTTTAAGGCTGACACTTATTTGTTGTCTGATCTTGGCACCCAACATAATCTGAGGGCCTCTGGTTCCTAATCTGTAAATATAAACAATGATAACATGAAATCATTAGTGATGGAAACTTTGTGTTAATTTCTTAGCACAATGAGAAGCATAAAATGAGTATTAATATCTAGTAATAGTAGTAGTAGTAGTCGTAGTAGTAACAATAATAGTATTTCTCTCACAGTCTATGGTTCATGAAGTGTAGAAGTGTGATTGATAATTGATAATTTTTAGGCTTCCTACCTTTAGAATATTACATTTCCATGCTCTGCAAAATATCTTTCTTTGACAGTCTATTACTCTTTACTCTTCCACATTTTGGTCATCCACTAGTCTTCCAATTATTTCCTACTCATTCATCAAGGGTATAAACCTGTGTTCCATTTCATACATACATCCCTATATACCCTGTGAAACATGCCAATAACAGGAACATTCTCAAATTTGAAATCACTCATTTCTGAACTCAACCCCACTACAATCTCCCTAGCTCCCTTACTCCCTCACTTGTTCCTTGACATCTTATTTCTAATTTTTAAGTTTAGATCATTTAGAGTAACCTACTGCAGCACTTCTCAATACTTAAAATAATGACTGCTTATGGAAATATCATCCAGATATGTAAAATACATCATAGCCATCTATGCCTTTAATACCTATCAGCTCCATTAGTCTTTTCTCACAATGATCACTGTGTTAATTCAATAAATATTTGTTGACTATTTACTCTGGGGCAAATACTGTCCTGACTAGCACAGATGTAGCATTAATCATAAATTACATGGTGCTTTCCCTCTGAGACCTGAGTGCCTATTGTGGGAGACCTGATTTTGACAGGCAATCACATGATTACTGTACTTATGCATTGCATGAGTGTTATGGGCTACAATCAATGAAAATAGGACAGAATAAAACAAACACATCTATTATCAAAAGAATTAGGCATCTTGGAGGATTTGACACTCATACTGAGAGTTAAGGGTGAGAAGAATAAGATATAGGAGAATCAAGGGTAGGCAGAATGAGACATATCAAGTAGGAGAAACAGTGTGCAGCAAGACTGAGATGGAAGACTTTGTTACAAAATTATGATGTAAGCCATTTTTTTAAGAGCAGACATAATCTCTACTGAATTAGAATAGTAATCTGGAACAAAAACCTAATGAGTGACAAGATCAAAATATGTATTAAGAAGGTCATTCTGACTTTTGCATAAATGGATGAAGGTTAGGGTGAAATCAAGACAACAAATCAGAAAGCTATGGCAATACCGCAGATGAGAGAAAAAATATAATGTCTCTGCAATTAGAGATATAGTTTGAAGACAGAGCTGACTAGATGTGAATCTGAAGAAGTAGGTGTAACCAAGGAACACTTCCAGGTTTGTTCCAGGAGCAACTGTTGGCATTTACTAAGACGGAAAAGTCTAGAAGAGGAGCACATTGTGACTATCATGAGTTTCTCAGACCCTTATGTCAGTTTTAGACCTCTACTGAGAATCTTAAAACCCATGACTTCAGCAATGTGTTGGGGATTCAGGTATCTGTATTTCCATTTCAGATCTTCAGCATCTACTTGCTGTCTCATTTTGGTTACCTCACTGGCCTCACATGATCAACATATTCAGACTCAACTACTTTAGTTCCTCTTTACACATACATATACATACACAACATATATATATTTGTGTGTATACATCTTTGTGTAAAAATATGTATATACATATATATATATATATCTCATATATAAAAAAAGCAAATTATAAAATCTTTTCCAAATAACATAATCCACTACATGGATATTACTTTACATTTGAATAATGGATGATATTTTCCAGATTACTATTGAATTCACTGCCATACCTCTCTATATAACATGACTACTAGATATTATAGGTGTAAATGCTAAGTTGAATAGATATGCAGAGTGAAATTCAGAACAGACAAATAATTCATTTACACCAGGCCCCAAACCTAGATCAAGTCAGATCTAGTTATCTATTATCAAAAACTTGTAATTCTGACTATAAATTTAGCAAAATACACAATCCATATTTGATTTGTAATCAAAGTTTTTATGTTATGGTTTTAGCCCTATGCTTGTGAATTAATTTGTTATTTAATAAAAATACAGCAAATGGTTATATACAACATGTACTCCAAAAGACACTGGAGATTTATAACTGGAAAAACAGTCAATAAAGCCAAAGAGCTTATCTTTATTTCATGAGCTATGATAAGCCAGTTAATATCTCTGAGTCATACTGTCTAAAACTTAAAATAGGAAGAGAAAATAATATTTGCTTTATATATTGCATGTATTCAAGTGTGTGGGGAGGGGGAAGGGAGTTAGTTTTGGTGTGAAAATTGGAGATTTTGGTTTAGTAATGCTATGATTTCTGCATTTAGCCTGCTTAGGTTTTTATGCCAGCTCCAACACTTACTCTGTAATCTCAGACAATAAAAATCATAATAGCAAACACTTAGATTGTGCTTACTGGGTGCCAGACAGTGTTTTTTAACTCAGTAATACTCATAACACACCTGTGTATTAGGCTAAGGAAATTAAGCAGAAAGGGTTAAGTAACTTGCCTAAATTTAAGAAGCCAGGGCAAAACAAAGCTGACTTTCAAACCTAGGCAGTTCAACTTTAGATTCTATACAATTAACTACTGCATTGTTTTTCTTACAGGTAAGGAAAAAGAAAGATGTAGAGGTTATAAGTAATGCCTTCTTCATAATGATGTTGTTAAAATTAAATAAATAAATATATGTAAAGCACTTAAGATCAAACCTAGATCGTAATAAATTCTTAATAGATAATAATTATTATATATTTTGTACATTTAAAATGTCTATTCAATAACTTTTACAAACATCTTAATTTATTGGTTAATTTCTCTAATCTCATATAATTCCAAATTTCAACACACTTTTATTTCTCTTATTCTTTCTTATTTTTGTTCACTTTCATCTTAATATCTACACCATTTAAAACTGACAGCCTTTCTTCTAATGACCACTGCCAAGGGCAAATAAGCACAAGAGTTGATGGTGCTGAGATACTAACAGAAAGGTGGTGTTGTGACAGGATATCATAGGAGGAGGATCAGATTTGGACACTACAATATGAGAAAAAATTCAAGAACTGTTTTTTGGAATGATGTTGATGGAGAATTTATTTAATATAAATACTTGCATAGGAAAAGACATGATCAGCAAACTAAAGTTGTAATTGAAAAATCAGAAATTAAAGACATAATTTTGCTAAGTAGAGGCTTGCCGGTAAGCTCCATTTTTCCTTAGAGACTTTACTTAGATGAGGAGATATCTCTCTTTATCCAGGAAGCCTCTTTACTGGCCTCAGTAGGTAGGCTTAAGTTGGCTAGTTCTCTAGAGGACAGAATTGGCTATTCATTCAAACTCCTTGAGGTCTTGACTCTCCAGGTCTTAAGCCTAAAGTAACTAGTATTTTTTTTTCTTTTAATCAAGATATAACAGCAAGTCGAAAGTCCAAATAAAAGCTATAATAGAAAAGTCAGGATTTTCACAAACTAAGATGTCAAACTTATATTTATACACAATATATTAGAATTTTTGCTTTGATCACTTCTACTGAGGTTTGTCCCTTCTTATTATCCCAAAGACATCCATCTGACATTTTTATTTGTATTTCATCTATCAATAATAAACAAAGAAATGAGATAGAAAACATTAATAAAACAAGGTATATGATGCATTGATAAAATGTCAACAGGCAGCCTCTACCTTTGGAATCTATGTGACAGATTTCCTGCAATGAAACATTGTCAGAAAACAGGAAAAGACAACAAAGAAACATAAAGGGATACATTAATTTAGAAATACACTAAAATGGCTCTCCTTTTCTTTTCTTTAAGGAAGGACATGACATTTAATCAAAGTTATAAATATAAATATAAACAAGGCAATATTTACCAATCAATGTTCTTATGGCCTGAACTATACATCAGAAATGTCAAATGCTTATCCATCTCTTATGGGAAAAAAAATACCATAGCTTCTTCACTTTTGGGTCATGTCAAGACTTGTAATTGAGCAGATAATTATTACATTCATATTTCATAAGTACTTTTAGTAAATTAAAAAAGTTTTCTCTGAAGCTTTTTAAATTGTTTATTATAAATGTACTTATTTATGATAAATTTGTATTTTATAGTTATATGTAAGTTTATATGTTATAAACATCTATATTATAAATTGTCCAAAGAGATCCTAAAATAATTAATATCTAGGAATCAAGAGAACATTATTAAGCCAAATGAGACTCCAAAATCTATGTGTCCCTGTATTCTGAAAGTAGAGAATAGGTTAAAGGGGAGAATTTAAATTACATTAAAATTTCCAATTCAACAAGTATGTTTCCACATTGTTATATATAAATATAATTCAATATTTAAGTGGACCAAAAAATAAAAACCTTTCAAATTAGATCATAAATGCACCAGGAGAAGCTTTGAAATCAGATCATACACAATCTATATTTAAAAATTTTTATTCGATTTAACAAGTCATTTGGAGTTTGTAATGGAAGGTGTTTCTTTTATGCTAGTAAAGTCAAATGTTCTTCAAACTCTTTTTATAGTAAAAAAAAAAAAATCAGTAAAAAATATCTACGAATTCCACACAAAAATATATATAGTGAAGCAAGAGTACATTGGGAGGATATTGTTTTGTTTTTTTCAAACAAACTTCAGTTCTAGGAATTTAACTTGAACAAGAGAAAAAAATTAGAAACATGTTCTCTATTAGTAAACACTAAATGAACCTTAATGTTTATCAATAGAATTTTTTTAAATGATGATTACATATAGTATGAAATATTAAAGAATCATGAAGCCTCTATACATCTGTAAACATTTTCCTTATGTACTAGTAAATGAAAAAGTCAGGTTTCAAGATAGAATATCTAGTAAGACCAGTTAATCTTGAGAAAAAAAGAAAGTTACAAAGCAATTATCATTTACAACTCAGAAGACTATCCACTCACTTTCAATGTTCCACATTTCTATATTTTTAGAAAGTCTGCAACAGAATCCATTACTTTTGTAATAAAATTAAAGATATTTTCATTAAAAATACACATTTTCCTTGCTGTACAATCTTTTTGGTAAACAACCACCCAAGATAATGTCTAATAAAATGTTAACTTTATATTCCTCCTTCAAATAGATACGAAAGTGTAACCTAAGAGTAGATTCATTTATTTTCCTCTATTACAAAAACAAAAAGATGTAAGGTTCATTTGTTTTAAAAAATAAGGAAGTTTGATATTACTTTCCAGGAGTAATATTACTAAAACTTACTGTTCTATTTTACTGATAGTTTTGAAAATAACCTAAAAACATCTATAGACAACAAGCCATATTCTTGAGAGAACTGGAATATAGCAGATACACATATGACCAGAAACAACCTACCTAAAAACTTTAAAATGTGTAACATTTGAAATAAACACCTTTCTATGATATAGAGCATCTTTTACTATAAGACAAGGGCATTAAACTTTCTGTATTATGTCTGAGTACTTCTTGACCCAGAACAATTCAATTGTGTGTACTAGGGTACAATAACTCACTTTTGCAGTAATCACTAGGATAAGTCACAAAGAATGGGATTCAAAAGGCCAAAAAGAAAAAGAGACCCTTTTTATTAAAGGGCTTATTTTAGTACTATTTACTTCCTGCTGATCTTTTATAAATCGTGCTAGTCTTATAAATCTTCTTAGTCTCTTCTCAATCCTCTTTTTATATATTAGTACATTTTAAGAAGAGAAAACTGAGGCCTATTTTCCCCTGGTATTATAGTTTTAAGGAAAAAATAATAAGAAGATACTCAAGCTTTAGGAATACAAAGCTCAGTCAATAAATTTAATCAATAAATTAACACCAAATTGTATACATACAAATAGAGCAATTACATTTCCATATTTTTATAAATATTTATAGTCAGTTTATTTGTGAACTTGCTTCCCAAATGTTTTTCCCTACATAGTCATTTTTTATCATAGTAAAATATAGATAAAATCCCAAATACTTTTAAATAATATTAAAATAATTAAATAAATAGAACAAAATGCACAACTTACAATTTTTCCTGAGAGGAAAAAAAGATGATTATCAAGTTTTGCATATTCAGTTCTCAGCACCCTGAACTTCCTCAATCTGAGGGTCTCAGCACCTCTTCATTGCCTCATGCTGGGCTCAATCTGTGGGTTCTAAAATTCTAATAATTCTTGAACCACAAAATTTTATTCCTCCATATTTCTCAGTTCTAAATTTCTTTCACCTTCTTTTTCAACCCATTGCCTCTTCCAATGTCTTAGCCTTTCCATTCTCTCTGAATCTCACTTTCACAGCCCCAGTTACTAGTCTCAACTTATTCCGAATTAACTACTTTACTTTGTCATTAATCCAATTCTCTCTCATTAACAGTTTCAATTACCTAGGCTTCCTGTTCATCGCCACTATTGGGTGGCCTTATTTTGTCAGAATCTAGTCAATTCCCATTCTTTTTCTTAAAAAAAAAAAAAAATACAATGCCTGTAGTGGCTTTAAACAACACACTTCTCAACGATTCTGGTCAAGATGGCATAGAAGGTAGACGTTGTACTCACCTCTTCTCATGGCCACATCAAAATTACAACGAAACTGTAGAACAACCATCATTGGCAGTTGCCTGAGGTCTGGCAGAACAGAAGCTCTAAAACTGGGGACATACATAAGAGGTCACCTTGAGACTGGTAGGAGAGATGGAGATGCGAAATGAGCCAGTCCCACAACTGCATGTGGCAATCAAGAATCAAGAGGATTATCTAGGTAGCAGAGGCTTTCCAGAGAAGAGAGGGGCACAGCTCCACTCTGGGGTACCAGCCCAGGGTTCCAGTGCCTGAAAGAGATATCTCCACAACCTCAAGCTATGAAAACCCATGGAGATTGTGGCTAGCTGAGAGAAACAGCTGTGGGAATTGTAGATGTTCCTCTTAAAGGGCCTGCACGTTGACTTACTCAGTGTTGGACTCACTCTATCTGAGCTCTAGTTCTGAGGAAGCTGCTCTAGGAGTACCAGAAACATACAAGGAAGAACTGAGTTGACTGGCTTCAGAGTAGACAAATGCTGGTAGTATCCATGGTTCCTTTGTTGAGTTCTCCCAACTCTTGGCCTACAGATGCAGGTGGCTGCCATATGTGAGTCTCCATCAATCTAGCCAATACAGATCACCCCATCCAGGTGATTCACTGAGACCCTGCCTCTCTCAACTTGCAGGCCCATGCAAGCTGCTTCCAGTTTTTTTTTTTTCCCCTCATACAAATGTCCTATTTTGGTTCATGCTGAAGACTTTCCTAAAATCTCTCAAAGGTTCACAAAACCCAAAGCAGCAGCATCAGGCCTCAGTATATCCCTTACCTCTTGCTGAGCAGCCCCAAGCCTGGCATTAGCGGCAGCTGGCCTATGTTCCTGGCTTGGCTTCTTGAGGCACATCTAAGTCCAGCACAGGTGGCAGCCATCTGCAGATTGCTTGGTGACTTACCAGGTGGCACAGACTGTGGCTCAACTTGGCCTACAGCTGGGCCCCTCCCAGGAAGCCCTTAGGCCAACACACCCAATGGCCTACTTCGACCTGAGCCAGAACCAGAGTACCACCCATGGCTGCATGTGAAGAGGACATACGTAATGGGCAGACTGGATAGGTGCTAGAGCTCTGTTAAAATGAATCCTGCTCTGTAGTGTCATGACCTCATTGGCCAATCCTTACAATCAATCAACCTAAGAATCAATTTTTCCCATCAATGTGCAAATAGCAACCAAGGCTCAACTACAACAAGAGAGCATGCACAACCCACACAAGGGACAAACCTTAAGCGCCTGGCTCATGGTGACTAGGGAAGACTGCATCACTGGGCCCCACAGAACACTACTACAAAAAGCCACTCTACTAAGACCAGGATAGAAACAAACACAGGGAGACAGCCAAAATGGGGAGACAGAGAAACATGTTTCTCCAGAAGAAGAACTAAATAAAATGGAGAAAAGCAATAAGCCAAATGCAGAGTTCAAAACACTGGTTATAAGGATGTTCAATTAACTTAAAGGAAGGATAGATGAATTCAGGGAGAACTTTAACAAAGAGATAGAAAACATAAAAATGAGGATCAAAAATATTAATGGGAACCAGTCAGAAATAAAGAATATAATATCTGAGATGAAGAGTAGATTAGAGGGAATCAACAGATTAGATGAAGCAGAGGATCAAATCAGCAATTTAGAATATGAGGTAGCAGAGGATATCCAATAAGAACAGCAATAAGAAAAAAGAATTTTTTAAAAATGAAGTGTTTAAGGGACCTCTGGGACAACATCAAGTATAACGACATTTACATCCTGGGGATACCAGGAGATGAGAAAGAGCAAGAAACTGAAAACCTATTTCAATAAATAATGACTTCCCTAACCCAGTGAAGGAAATAGACACACAATCCCAGGAAGCTCAGAGAGTCCCAAATAAGATGAAGCCAAAGAGGCTCACACTAAGAAACATCATAATTAAAACGGCAAATGTTAAAGAGAGAATCTTAAAAGATGCAAAAGAAAAACAATTAGTTACCTGTGAAGGAGCTCTCATAAGACTGTCAGCCAATTTCTCAACAGAAACTTTGCAGACCAGAAGAGATTGGCACAAAATATTCAAAGTGACGAAAAGTAAGAATCTACAACTGAGATTAAGCTACCCAGCAAAGCTATCATTTAGAATCAAAGGACAGATAAAGAGCTTCCAAGAGAAGCAAAACCTAAGGAGTTCATCACCACCAAACCAGTATTACAGGAAAGGTTGGAGGGATTTCTTTAAGAAGAAAAAATGTATATCAAAAATATAAATAATGAAATGGCAATAACTACATATCTGTCAACAAGTACTTCGAATGAAAAAGAATTAAATGCTCCAATTAAAAGATAGGATAGCTGAATGGATAAGAAAACAAGACCCTTACATATGCTGCCTACAAGAGATTCACTTCAGATGAAAAGACCCACACAGGCTGAAAGCAAAGGGATGGAAAAAGATGTTTTATAAACATTGAAATGAAAAAAAAAAATCTGGGGTAGCAATACTTATATCAGACAAAATACATTTTAAAACAAACACTGTAACAAGAGAAAAAGAAGGACCCAGTAATCCCATTTCTGAGTATTTATCTGAAGGAACTGAAAATACTACTTTGAAGGAATTTGTGCATCCACATTTTCATTGCAGCTTTATTTACAATAGTGAAGGTATGGAGATAACCTGGGTGTCCATCAATGGATGAATGAATGAAGAAGATGTGGTACACATATACAATGAACTATTATTCAGACATAAAAATAAAGAAAGAAGGAAAAAAAATGAAATCTTGTCACCTGCAACAAAATGAATGAACCTAGAAGGTAATGTGCTTAGTAGAGTAAGTCAGATGGAGAAAGACAAGTGCCATATGATTTTGCTTACACGTGGAATCTAAAAAACAAAATAAACAAAGAAAACAGACACAAACTCATAATTAGAGCGAATATTTCGAGGGTTGCCAGATGGGAGGGGCATTGGGGGGGGTGAATAAAAATGGGGAAGGGATTAAGAAGTACAAATTGATAGGACAAAATAGTCATGGAGGTACAAAGTATAGCATAAGGAAGATAGTCAATAATATTGTAATAAATATGTAAGGGGCAGAGGGGTATTAGATTTAGTGGAGTGATCACTTCGTAAGTACACCTGAAACCAATATAATATTAGATGCCAACTATAATTGAAAAATAAAAAAAAAAAATTAAAATAAAAACTCACTTCTCCTAAAACAATCACACTTTTTAAAGTTCATCCAAAATGAGTTTCCCTGAGGTGAAATCAAAATGGAGGCAGGGCCATGCTCCCTCCAGAGGTTCTGGTGGAAAAATCCAATTCCTTGCCTTTTACAGCTTTTAGAGCTACATTCCTTACATTCCCTGGCTCATAGGCTCTTTCTCCATCTTCAAAGAAAGCAGTTCAGTATCTTGATTCAGATCCCACATCGTCTTCTGTCTTTGTAGTCAAATCATCCTCTACTTCTCTCTTATAAAGACACTTTTGATTATATTTATGGCCTAACTAGGTAATCCAAGATATTCTCACCATCTCAAGATCCTTAACTTAATTATATCTGCAAAATTCCTTTTGCTACAAGGTTCCAGGGATTAGGATCTGGATGTTCTTGTGGGTTATCAGTCATCCTACCACATCCAGTTAGTCAGGACTGCGAGAGAAAAATTATGAATGTGTTAATGGGTACTATTACAAACCCTTGGTTTTGTTATATCTGTTTCCAACACTGTCATCATTCTACTTAATAATAAATTAAGAGCCCCAGGGCTCATTGTACCATTTCCTACCTCACTTGCAGATGATAACTCATCTGTAAGGTTATTTCCATAAAATCTCTGTAGCTAGTGCCTCAGAGTCTGCATAATTCTTGGATTAGAATTATTTAATCAAGCATACAAACAGAATCTTGGACCTGTCCTAATCTCGTGTATTCTCTCTACTCACTCTTTAGCAAGATATCAATTCTCCATATTTCAGCAAAAAATGCAATATCTGAAATACATTATACTCTTTCATACCTTTTGACATGTGGTTTCTTAGAAACTTCTCTTTGTATCTCACTTAAATAATTTTATCTTCACTGTTTGTTAATTCCAAGTCATAACACCACTATTGATGGATGTCCACGAAACACTTATAAATTAAAAATTAACACAGGATATTACCCGATAGCATATGATACCTGAACCCTTATTTTAACAGTTATACTACTAATCGTATTAAATAATTTGTATTCTCCATTATGTTCAGAGTACTGTAAATAATTTCTACTTCCATAAAACTTCATGTTGCAGGCTCTATATCTCAATAAGAAGAATCTTCAGCCATATTTTTAAAGCGGTAATATATTTAGTTAATTAAAAAGATAAAAAAGATACATATAGTTTAAAAGAACAACTGAAATAATTCATGCTCTAAAGGAAGGAAAAATTTGCTTTGCTAAAAAAGCAAAATCTATAAGAATAACATGAAATAATGTTAATAAGACTTCTCAGTACAGAACCTTCAGAGTAAGTTATAAATATTTGAAGAAGTCAGGAAGATTCAACCTAGAACATGGAAAAACTGCATATTCATTTTGATCAGAGGAAAAAATCTACTGATAAAAATAAGTTAAATATGTTAGTTTAGGTCCTATGTATAAAAAATATTTTTAAATGTTTATAAAACTATAATCTCTATAAGTTTTGTGCTTTTTGTTTGTTTGTTTGTTTGTTTTTAAGCAAAGGCAGAAGAATAAACAAATCTGTAAAAGAAAAACTACTGGCCAGGGCATATAATAATGAGGAAATGAACTTGAGGTATTTGTCTGGAAGCAGAAATAAGAAATTAACTTGGCGAAAACATATTCAAAATGCAGATCTGACTTCAAGTTCTTTCATAAGATTCATCAGAAAAGCTTGATATAAATCCATATGGCAAGGAACCTCACTTCAATATTTGACTTCAGGAAGAATTTAGGACATCTCTGGCAACTGTTTTGTTTTGTTTTAACAAATCTATGATGATTCTGATACACAGCCAAGTCTGGAAGACATTTAAAAGTTCAGCTTTGTAAGGTTTAAAGGGAGAAGGGGAAACTAGAGGGAAAGATAATTATAGACAGTAAAAAATTTGGGGCTCTTCTTTTTGAATATACTGCTTCAAAATCTTTATATGTAGTATCACATTTATTTTAACAATACAATGCAGTATGATTTTTTATTATCTCCAGTTTATTGATATATACACAGAGGGTTAAAGGGATGAAGTAAATTGTTCTGAGTGACAAGGTTGAATCGACAATCAAATTTAGACATTAATACAAGACATTGCTCTTAATAAAGGTAGACAATGTTTTGCCAGTAACTTCAGATAACCGGCTCCAAAAAAATGTTTTATTTGTATTTATTTACTTATTTTTATTGATATGTAATTGACATAAAATATCCTATTAGCTTCAGGTGTATATCACAGTGATTTGAAATGTATATACATTATGAAATGATTCCCAAGATAAGTCTACTTACCATCTGTCATCATATAAAATTATTACATTATTACCAATTATATTCCCTATGCTGTACATTACATCCCTATAACTTATTTATTTTATAACTGGAAGTTTGTATCTCTTAATCCTCTTCACTAGTTTGCCCTCCCTTCAACCCCTCCCCTCCCACTAGTTTTTTTATTGTATCTATGAGTCTGTTTCTGTTTTATTTTGTTTGTTCATTTCCTTTGTTTTTTAGATTCCATATATAAGTGAAATCTTTCAGTATTCGACTTTGTCTGACTTATTTCACTTAGCATAATATCCTCTAGATCCTTCATGTTGTTGCACATGGAAAGATTTCATTTTTTTATACAGCTGAGAAATATTCCATTGTATGTATGTACCACGTCTTCTTCATCCATTCATCTATCGATGGACACTTAGGTTGCTTCAATATCTTGGCTTCTATAATCCTGAAATAAACAAAGGGGTTCCTATATTGCTTCAAGTTACTGTTTTCATTTTCTTCTGATAAATACCCAGAAGAAGAATTATTGGATCATATAGTAATTCTATTTTTAATTTTCTGAGGAACCATAATGTTTTCCATAGTGGCTACACCATTACATTTCCACCAACAGTATGCAAGAACTCCTTTCTCCACATCCTCTTCAACCTTATTACTTTTTGGCTTTCTGATAATGGCCATTCTGACAGGTGTCAGGGGATATCTCATTGAGGTTTTAATTTGCATTTCCCTGATGATTAGTGACATTGAGCATCTTTCCATGTGCCTGTTGGTTATTTTTATGTCTCTTTGGAAAAATGTTTATTTTAGTAGTCTACCCACTTTTTAATCGTATTTGTTAATATTAAGTTGTGTAGCTCTTTATATATTTTGATATTAACTCTTTATCAAATGTATGGCTCACAAACACCTTCTCCCATTCAATAAGTTGCCTCTTCGTATTGTTGATGGTCTCCCTTGCTGTGCAAAAGCCAAGGGACATTTTGCAGAAGAAATATGGAGGAAGGTTCCCTGCTCATCCTTTTCAAGAACATGTATTTCTAATGTGATCACAGGTATGTCATGTACTATGGTAAAGTATGAGGAAATATTTCTCATTTCCATACTTTTTCAGGTAAGGAAATAAATATTTTTGATACAAATTTATATGGATTCGAAGTCCAGGTGTACTGAAACACTCATTGGAATAATATCATTTCTCAGTTGAGGTGAAGAACGACCTGTAATAATATCCACAATATCCATGCCTCCTATGCCATCATCCTATGTTTATAGCCTACCACCTGGGAAGAATAGTGCTAAGGAGCTAAAAACCAAAAATGACATGAAAAAAGAACCTAAATATGAATTCACATTTAAAACTCATTTTATCAACCTGTTCAGTTTATACACTTAGTCAACAACTTCAGAAAAAAAAAAATGTCACTTTTGATACAGGATAAAATAGCAGATTTAGCAGTCAAGATTACTGATAGATTGGAATAAGGAAAATTAATTTCACAATCTCAGATTTTATGTGCGAGTGTGTGTGTGTATCTCAAGAATCTTAGGAGCACTGAAATCTAGAGATAGGAAACATGGTAAAAATTTTATGGGATCCAATGGGACAACCACACATGAAAGCATTCATTTTGGAATCCCTGTGGCTATTCGTTGGCTTCTGAGATGTTTTTGAAGCTTTAAGAGATTATGATTAAATAGGATTTTACCAAGAGAATCCTCAGCTTTTAGCTACAAAAGTCATCATGAATATAGTACGTTAGCTGCCAAATTCAGTTGGCACTATTGAACAATAATTTCACTTTCAAAATTCCAACTTCACTATTAGGAAAAACAGATGACACAAATATACAATATTAGGGTAAAGCAAAAGAGTGCCTTGAACAGTCTTTCCCAAACTATATGTCAAGGAACATTGTTAACCAGGATTATAATACCAGAACAAAAGATTCTTTGGTCAAATACATTTGGGAAATTCTAAATAAACAAATTAAATAAATTGCTTTTCTGTATTACTTAGCAAAACCATATGAATACCTTTAGTTAATTGATAAAGGGGGGAGGAGGAGGAAACTATGCAGAATTTTCTAAACATATTATACACAATTCTTATAATTCTACAATATCTGATAAGGGCATTTCCTAGGAAGCCACATTTTTAATGTCGGTCCGTTTTATAAAACTACACTGGAGACTGTTTTCTATTATTACAATATTGGATAGATTATTTATTGCATTTGACTTCAAGATTTATAAAACGATTACAGGGTTTTTTTCCCCTAAATTGTGAATAGAAGATGTTAACGACTCTCACAAATACATAATAATAATCATTATTAAATATTTCAAGAGGTTTCTACTGTTCCTATCTGCCCTTTTGCCCTACACTGCTTTCATCCACTTTTTAGGGAGGAAACTCCTTATTCTTCACTAAAATTATGTGAAATTATTGCAGACTTTACGTGCAGTTCTTTAAGTACCAGTAAGTAGACGTCTAACCTACTTATGTCTTATCATAGTATCACATCAGTCATCCACACTGATGACTGCACATGTATTGAGCAGTCAAGGGAGGCAGTCAAGGGAAACGAGAATACCAGTTGCTTTGCCCAGCATGGTTTTCATCCCATCATTACTTCTCTGCATCAGAATCATGTGATACAGTTATAGCTGACCTAACCCATTTTATCATTCAACTGCAACTAACTACTTACAGTCTAAAACCTGATTATGTAAGGATAGCAAGATGGGATGGGGGGTATAGGGAGGGAAGGAATGAATATGAATATCCTGGCTCAAAAATTATCTGAATAAGAAATTCAATGCCTCAATCATGAAGTTTCAATGGTGAATAAAGATAATTAATTGAGCACTTTATTGTCAGTTTCAAGAACTGGTTTATAATCTGGTCATTAGTAATTTCTTCTAATTCTGTAGTGAGGTACCTGGAAGAACATACATTTATAATAGTCATTTCATCGTGCCTTCTAACTGTTATTTTATAAACAAATATTTCCAGTAGCTCTTTGCATTTTTCACTCCAAACATATTTTTCGTGAATAGTTTCATAAACTTATCAAGAAAAATGTGACTCGTAATTCATTTCCATATCACACTTAAATGATGATACTATGGTTAAACAATTTACAATGAAGTTAATCAATTTCATATTGAAAAACAGTTTTTTATGTATACTCTAAAAAAACACATTTGACCTCTTAAAGAGGGTACTCTATGCTTTATGTGAAAAATGGCTCATCATAACACAAGAGATGATGGTTTAATGGATTGCATTTCTTAAAAATGTGTTGTTTTTGACATCTTTTTTCTTTATATCCCTTTCATTTTTAGTCACTGATATGATTTCTTTTCATTTGCATATCCAAATTCATATTCTACAGTTACAGGTTTCTGTTCAGGAATAGTTCATTTACTCTTTCCCATTTATTGAATAGTTTTCACCCCAAAATTCATTTGATTGGCTTCTTCACTTCATTAAGCATCTTCCTCAAATATCTTCATATAGATATCTTCCAAATGACCATATTATTTAAAACAATCATACTCTATCACCCACTATCCTTTTATCTTGCTTTACATTTCTCTCTAGTAATTACTATGTAAAATGTTATTATATATTTATTTAACTATTTACTGTGTTTCTTCCCACTAGAATATAAAGTTCATGAATTTGGACAACTTGCCTTGTTCACTATTGAATATTCACCCTTGGGTACACAGTAAGTTATCCATTAACTGTATTTTTTTTTTAATTTCTAAATTGTATAGTCATAACTGCTAAGTGACAAAATGTATTTTTACATGTAGTTGAACAATTTTGGAGTGATTTAAATATTTTGTGAATTGAGAACCTAGAGCAACACAACAATATACATTAAAAATGGTAATTTAAAAATGAAATGCTATGAAAATATGTTGGTTAAGATGTATTTTGTTGATGAAATGTCAACTGATATATTCAAATTTTTAGCATATGTTCCACCTTTAAAAGCCTAAAGATCTTGAGATAAATCTTACATAACAAATTTGTAAAACAATCATTTTTACTTGCCTTTCCTCTTAAACTAAGTTGCCTATGAACACCTTCAGAGACCAATATAGGCTATCTGTTTTTCATAGTCCACATTCTGGAAAATATTTCCCAAAAACCAAAAAGTGGTTCTTTCTAGTCTTTGCCTCCTCACTATCTATAATAGTTTCCAGGACAATTTAATTTTACATTAATGTTTCTTTTGAGTAAGTGAATAAAAGAAGAAATACAAATATAAAAGGGCGAGGAAAGCAGATTTTATTGTTTACTTTACAATTTTACTTTTATTTAGAATAAGCTTCATTCCTTATTTATTCTTTTTTTTTAAATCAGCTAAAAGTTTATGCTGACTTCTGTCTTATTCACCTATTTCTATTGTTAAATTTTATTTGAACAGCAAAATGTTGGTCATATGACAATTCTATTCAAACCAAGTGAGTCATCCTTTACAGTCTTTTAGTTAACTTATTTTCTTTACCTCATAGCCAAACCTTCAGAATTTGAGACTTTTCATCTAATGGGTAAAAGAACATAAGGAAATTGGTAAGAGAAATGAGAAGATAAAGACTGACCTGATCATTTTCCAATCTTAGAGTTACTCACTTCTACAGAAAATAAATGGAAGAAAATATACTTCCCACAAACACAATATTGTCTGCCACTAGATTGACTAGCTTAGCCTTATCATAGAGAAGTAATGACCAGCTTAACCAAGTTAGTGGGCGCTCTGGGGTGAGGGACTAAATATGAGAGAAAGGTGGGAATGGGGAGTCAAGTTGGTACTAAGACATTTGAATTTTCCTGGCAGCTTCCCGTACAAAGTTGGTTATAATTCAAAATCCTCAAGTGGCCCCTGGGAAACATACTCCATGATAATTCCTCCTTGATATATTCTTGCGGGTATTTTCAGCTGAATAGAGTAGTCTCAGTGGTTACATTTATTTGCAAACATTTTAATTTACACATAACACATAAGAAAGTGTTATCAGTGTTACACAGCAAACAATTAAGAATTTAATGATTATAATTAGCCATTTTAAATTAAGGTTTTATTACGAGACTCTCCAAATTTTCATGCAGACATTCACTACAAAAATAACTACAGCGAATTTGCCTAAGAAGGTAGAGAAGTCATTAATTTAGTGTTCCTTCCATAATCTTAGAAATTCCTGAGCATGGATTCTTCTCAATAGCTCTTCCCTTTAAGAAACTGAGGTCACATGTGGTGGGAAGAATTGTGGCCAGAATAATAATAAAGTACAGCTCGTGACCTAGAGGCTACAAATTAGTACTAAATACCACACACACACATGCACACACACACACACACACACACACACACACAGGTGACAAGAATTATATAATACGTAATAAGTACCATAAGTTACTATGTAAACAAATCACAAAGAAGGAATCACTTTACTGTGGGATTAATATCTGGTTTCTTTTTCTCAGATGTCTTGAAAAAATGTACTCTTTCAACTGATAAAATGAGAGCAGATCTAGAACGTACAAATGAGCAAGAATTTTATATGGAAATTATGCTTCAGGCATACTTCTATTGGTTTTGAAAGTGATTTAAGTTCCCTGAATTTTAGTTTATCTCGTAGTGGGATTAAAATGGGTTTTTAATTTGTAAGTTATTGTGTGAATTATATGAGATATGCACAGGAGCTTCGAATACATAGGTTCTCAGTAAATACTAAATAATAATGAACTATAATTAAAAAACGATGACAATTATTGAGTCTGATTATGTGCTAAACATATGTTTTTCATTAATGATCTCAATCCTCATAAAAATTATATGATGTTAATTATATTAGCCTTATAATTTTTAAGGAAACATATTTGCAAGTTTAAACAAATTTCCTAAGTCACTGAGATAAAAGTTAATTGATATTCAATCACATGAATAAAACTTAAAACTGAATTGTTAATTATCATCAATTCTCAATGCTACAACAATTAATGTTATAATTATTTTAACTGTTCTCTAAATTTTGACAAAAAGCTATAGTAGTGCTTAAATATATCATATCCTCAATTTGGATTTTAGAGAAAGTGTATGCTGTCTATAAACCCAAACTTTTTTATGAGAAAAAGCATATTCTTGGGAAGAAAAAACTGTATGTGTGTGTATGTGTTAGAATGGTTAACTGCCATAACAAATACAATAAAAGTGCACATTGTCTTATGAATAATAGTAAAGCATGTCTTTCTTATATTATGGGAATGAAGGACTGAGCACCTCCTTCATGGAGTTTTTATCAAGGACATAAGCTAGGGGAATATTTTCCAAATTCCACATATTACCAGTGTCATCCTGACACCAATATTAGATGACTCAAAGGAAGAGAAAAAAAGCAGCATGGAAGTTTATAAAAATTGTCCCTAAATTATTTGATACTTTCATTAAAATATGAGTTTTTGTCCCCACCCCATAAATCTGGGTGGAATTCAATCAATCGAGTGTGGTGTAAGTGATGCTATGTGACTTTTGAGGTTAGCTCAGAAAAGGAAATGCTACTTCTGCCTGGTTTTCTTAAAAAGTTTGCTCTCGGAGGAGGCAAAAGCCATTTAAAAACTCCAGCTAACCTTTTCCTGGAGAGGCCCATATAGATCCTCCAGTCACAATTCTCAGCTGAATTTCTAGCTTACGGCCAGCATCAACACCTTGCCACGTGAATAATCTAAGATCTCCAGTCGAGGGGAGCCTTCAGATGATTGTAATTTCATGAAAGCCTCTACTCAAGAACAGCCAAACTAATCCCTTCTCAAATTCCTGACCTAAAAACATTTGAAAAAAAAATAAAGTGGTTATTTTAAGTTGCTAAGTTTTGTAGCAATAGTATCCATTAGAAAATCACAAGAGATAAGTATGGCTTACATCTGAAAAAGGCACACTTAACTTCCAATAACATATTATGTTAGTCCACTGGAGCCACTATAACAAAATAATATAGACAGAGTGGCTTATAAAGAAAACGCATGTATTTCTCACGATTCTGGGAGAATTAGGAAGTCCAAGATCAAGGCACCTTCAGATTCAGTATCTAGTGAGGGTCCACTTCCTGATTCACATATGGCCATCTTTTCACCGTGTCCTCACATTTCAGAATAAGTGAGGGAACTCTCTGGGGTCTCTTTTATAAGGGCACTAATCCCATTCATGAGGGCTCTCAGATCATGACCTAATTATGACCTAATTACCTTCCAAAGTCCCTGCCACCAATTACCATCTTATTGGGAACCGGGTTTCCACAAATGAATTTTGGAGGACACGAACATTCCTTCTATAGCATATCTCACAGGGTAGAATTCAGAAACATAGCCACACGGGAAAATGCAATCTATATGCCCAAGAATATTAAAGGAGAAGGTGAATTCGGCAGCATCTCCTGTTGGATCTGTGATAAAATATTTGCGTTGGGGGAGTGAAAGGAAAAATAAGCAAGAGAGAGATTATATACTGCCCATCATTTATTGGTTTAAATTTTTCTTCCTTAATGCTTTGAGGAAGGGGATAAGGCATACAAATGCTAATAAAAAGTCATAAAGTATTTTTCATAGTAAATTTGTATAACCGCCTCAAATACCTTTCAATGGTCTAGTTTGAATATCTTAGAATTTAGCACTTGGTGGAAATTCCAGACTGCCACAACTAGCCTACTTATTTTATTTCTTGTCATTTGATTTTTCTAATAGTTTACTTTCAATGTGTCAATCTCAAAAGTCTTGGGGCTGCTTTCCTCATTCTTACATACTACCTCATTGACAGCAGTAACTAGATAAAGTGTGGCCGACTGGAAGTGGAAAGAAAAAAGAAGTAATAATTAACTGAACACCTGCCAAATGTTATACACACAGATGAATAAGCTGATTCACTGAGTTTCATTAAGCAACTTTACCACCATTATCTATCCCTGTGTAAATTCCTTTCTTTTTCAATGTGTCAGCAATGTGATTAAGATTAAAATTAACTTTATAATTTTACGAGTTTTAATCATTATTTATATTGTATGAGTGGCATTAAAAAAGTACTGAAGAAATATTTCAAACTCATTTCACTTTTGCAAAAGTGAATATATCCCCGAAGCTTTTTTTACATTGCAACGTTTTTCATATACACAGCCAAAAATAATGCTCAAAATCATACAACATAAGCTAAAATTTCACTTTTGATTCATCAAAGATAAAGAAAACACTGAAATTTTAAACTAAATGTAGAAGTATAGGAAGAAATAAAATATGACTTGTCAATAAAAATTATCTAAATGAAATACATATGAATTTTTAAATAGCATTTTTTCAACTTGATTATAAACTCTGTGAGGGCAGGAATTTTCCAGTCTCATTTCTTGTTGTATCTCAAATGCTTAGCATGTTGATTAGTCCATACTACATGCTCAATGAACAGACAGACCAAAACATAATGCCGGAACAGGCATCTAAGAAGCTTTAATCTCCAGCACAGAGTACACGTCACATAATCAAATTAGTCACTGGACAATGAGACCCACTCCAGATATTTTTAAGTTTCCTGTATTTTTAAGCACCTTACTCAAATTGTCTAATAATTGGAGAGCCTATGAATGACCTCTAATTATGTCTGACACCAAATTCCATTTCCATTACCTCTTTCTGCTACAACTTAATATTTGAAAAATTTACCATTTATATGAATTATGTATTTGAATTTATTCAATTAGCTCTGTTCAGAATGATTTTTAACATATTTATTTGATATAGTAAATAAGGGAAAGCTGTATCCCCAAGTACCAGTGCTATGATTAAATAATTGATTTTAAGTTATAGCTTGTTTATACACACATACACACACACGCACACACACGCACACACACGCACACTACTGCTAATAAAAGATTGTCTTTACAATGTCATATATAGTCTAAAATTTAAATATCAGCTAATATATTTTAGGATTCTAGAGTAAAACAAAGCAAAACAAATAATGTTTTAAATAGATCATCCTCTGTATATCACCCTCTGTAATGAATGGAAACATCCATTAATTTATACAGATCTCACTAGCTAACAATTTTGGAATGATGGCAGATTCAGCATATCCTTGTGGCTTTTTACTCTCTCTTCTAACAAAATATGAACTACTTCTGCTGGAGCAGCCAGACAAGGCATAAAGTCTGAAAGTTGTGAGCAAGGCCTAGGACCAAAATGAACAGACTGTTCCCTCTGAGAGCTTGTGAACCAGTGTTAGATAGTATCTAACAGCAGTGATTCTGGGGAAAGCTTGGCCTTATGGATAAACATGAATAACCCAAGACAAATTACTCGATAAAGAACAATTACCAATTTTCTAAAAAGGGAAAGTTCCCCAAGTCAAAGAATCTCCAGTGTAGATTGCTCACCAATAATTCATTTTTCTTTTAGATACACAGATTAACAAATAAATATCACTTAGGTTAGTTTCTGATTTCTGAGAATTTTCAGAAAAAAGAAAATACACATAATTTTGTGAACAAGGACACAAATTTTCAAAATCCATCATAAATTTTAGTGAAGTAAAGAACACTGATGATTTTTGGAAAACAGAAGGAATTAACAAAGCCGATTAATGTCATGGTCATGATCTAGTTTCTGTGCTTGGCGGGATGACCAGTAATAATCCATTTCTCCATCTATAAAGCTAAAAAATATTTAGTGTCCAGCCAAAGCCATGTATAGCCTCTATAGTAAAAGTTTAATTGGATGTGTTATTCAGAACTTTTAATTGAGTTAAATCCATAGAAAGTCTGTGAATTTCAATTATTCATGACCTATGGGTAATAGACACTTGATTTAAATTGACCACAGCAAATATTTATACTAATGATGTTAAAATGGGCTGGTTTGAGAGTAAAATTACATGCTATAATTTATTGTGTTTTATATATACATGGCTCCAAATTTAGATAAAAATCTGAGAATGATTATCATATTTAAATAATATAAGGAACTTCCATAATGTCATAAGGAACTTAAGGTACTAAGGGGGAAACAGAGGCTATGCTTTTAAACTCTCTTTCTTCTGATCTACAAACTTTATTGCCACTTTTACTTTATAAATTCTGTTTAAACAGTCCTTTGGGTATTAAACTGCTTTTTCCTGCAAGTGTAGTTGCTTCTCATAAAATCTTTCTCTTGGTTCATTGACAGCTCATCAACCAACAAATCTCAATAGTGACAAAATAATGATTGAAGCACATATCTTGATTTCTCTCAGAATCTCAATATATTTCTGATTCAATACTGATTTTACCATTATTATCTCATTCCCTCTCTTATTGTCTCCCTTCATCCATCAAGGATAAACTACATGTCAGGACTATAATCATTTGAACTGAGAGAAGAAAATGGAATAAAATAACATTAGTTCACTGTAACTCTTCTATCAGTTAATTTAGCTTGCTATAAAATGTATTTCTTAAAGACTATGTCCATAATAAACGATCTTATTCCAATTTGCTAATAAATTCCTGAAAATCAAATTTATTTCTCATTTGATAACAATGAAAGATTTGTTCAGTTTTTCTCTGGTATGCTTCAAATTACCAAGTTTGGAAGCAATCTCTGTAAGGAAATGACATATTATAAACACCATCAAGTGATAATATCCATTTAGCATATCAAGATAAACATGGATTTTGAAGTACTGTAATCCTTCAATTGACAGATTAATGCATACTATGTACGTATCATGAGTCAAGTCTATTAAGAAAAATTTGAATTTCATCACAAAATTATTCCCTTTATTTGTCATCTAACAGTTTATGTCTAGCGTGTCAGAACAATAATTTCCATAGTCTAAATAAATTCAGTGCCAAATTTAGGCTCTAGGAATATATCTTTTCACTAATTTAAAATAAAAGGTTATAAAACATTATGTAGATCATGATAAAAATATTTACAAGACTATCAAAACATATAACTTACATTTATATATGTAATAAACATGTAAAGTATGTATGTAAATATTATAGAACACAAGTATCTAGTTAAAAGGCAAGCTACATATTGGAACAAAAAATAAGAACTAAGACAATTTCACAGATGGGATTTTATTCTGCTGTAAAATAAACCTAGCAAAGAAAATAATTGTGGAGTAAATATTTCTCATGTTATACATAACCATGTGAGTGTAGTAGCAGAATAATGACATTCTTCCTCACCAAAGAAGTCTATATCCTAATCTCTGCAACCTGTGAATAAATTACTCTAGATAGCAAAGGGGGTGAAATTGTAAATGAAAATAATTAGCTGACCTTAAACTAGGGAGATTAGCATAGATATTATAGGTGGATCCAATACAATCACAAGGGTCCTTAAAAGTGATAGGGTATCAAAAGATTCAGTGTGAGAGTGATGCAGTATGGAAAGAATTTGACCTGCCTTTGTTTGCTCTGAAGATGAAGGAGAAGGACAAAGAGCCTAGAAATACAAGTGGCCTCTAGAAACTGGAAAGGGAACAGATTCTGCCCTAGAGACTCCAGAAGGAATGCAGCTCTATCAACACCTGATTTAGCCTGTGTTGGACATATAACCTAAAGAAAGGTAAGATAATAAGTTGTATTGTTTCAAGCAACTAAGTTTGTGATATTTTGTTATGACAGTAATAGGAAACTAATAGGTTAGGCAATAGAAAATTAGTATATTTCTATCTTAAAACGTTTTTCTTTTAATAATATCAACAATTTGTTCAACTTGTATAGTCAAGAATAAAGTATACTGTCATTGTTTACCTCATAGTTAAGTCTTTGTCTATCCATAGTGAATAGTTTTCAGATATCATTTACTTACAAGAAACAGATTACTACCAAAACAACACTTATAAACCAGAATATTTTTTTCCTAGTTATAAAAGTGTATGCTGTCATTTAATTAACTTGTTTTGTAATTAAGGAAACAAGATTTTCTCCTTTTGTTTATTCAATACCTACTACTGCAGCAACAGAAAATGAATAAAAGTAGTGAGTTTTCAGGTGCATCAAATATCAGTTTGTAACGTAACTCTGGCCAATAATGTTTTTTCCTGATTTTCCAAGGAATATTTCACTATTCACTCTGTGATACCCTTTACCACTTTCTTGTTCTCCAAATGCCTGTACCAGAAAGTTTCCATATTCTTTGTAGTCTGTGCCCTAGCAAATAAGATTGCCGATCTTGTTAGAACTATGGAAAAATTACAGATAAATAGATGTTGAGTGAGCATTTGTGGTAAGTGCAAATATTTTCATTCATTGCATCTAATTTTTATTAGAAATCTATTCTTACTTTCTGTTTCTGGTCTGTATTAACAAGATGTTTTTGGTTATCTTGTGTATTTGTGTTATTTCAGAAGTGCCATCTGGACATCTCATAGGGCAGAACTGAGGAGAACAGACCTTTGGAGTCAGGCCGACTCAAAGCAGGGGCTTAAATCCCAACTCAAGACACCAGTTTACTGAGACATCTTAGGCAAGCTGTTCAAATATTTCATGTCTCCATTTCCTTATCTATAAAATATGGAAGAAAAAGAATTCTACTTTAGACGAGTCCTTGACATACAGTAAATATTCCACAGATGTTGCTTATCATTGTCCTTGTTATTGTTATTAAGCAAAAAATTAATGAACAAGAAATAAGATCAACAGAAGAAACATCAAAAGATAATGTCTCTTAACTACATATTTCTTGGGCCATTGGTTTTGAAAATAAAGATTAAATCAGTGATAATCAATCCAGAACAAAAGTTATGTTTTTCAAGCTATGGTACAAATTCCAAGGCCCGTATTCTATTTCACAATTTAAAATAATTTAAAAAAAACAATATGTGTCCCATGATATTACAAATGGAATTCCTAATACATTTTCAGTTTATGTTTTTCCTTATTAGTTTTAGAGCTAATTACTTTGTGATTTCAAATGAAGGTTTAAGTATGTATCCTCTAATTCAAATAAAATTATTATTTGCAAGCTTTCAGCAACTAATTCATATTGCAAGTTCACTATTTGTTCCAGTAACATTACCAGCTTTCATTTATTTTCAAATTGCTTTATGTATATACATTAATGTCGTTATAGTGTACTATAATATCCACAGGAAAAAAAGCATATCAAATATTTCATTTAAATAAAATCAAATGCAAACAAAGTTTAGCTTCTTTGGATGTATTTTGCCTACAGGTTCTTGAAATGTTTATAGAAAGCCCTTAATGAGATAACAAGTGGAAGAGAAATACCATAGTTGCTATTGTTAATACTGGAGTTTCAAGAAATAAATGTCCTCCAATTCAGAAAATTTCCAATTCCATATTAATATTCATATTTATCTTTCTATAAATATTTATGGATGTATATTTCTAACAATGTTCACTAAAACCACCAAGAAAATCTCCAACTTAAAACACATTGGAAATTTATCTCAAATGAGGTAAATATTCTGCTCATGCATATGATAGGACGTGTGTGGGGGTGGATTAAAATTAAATTTTACCTTGGAAGATATGTGTAATTGATATTGGTAAAAATTGAAGAAATTTTAAAATTTCTACTAAGTTATACTTTGTTCTGCACTTACTAAGTATCAAGTATTGAGCTGGGCTCAAGGAATATGAAAGTGAGATATATACATTAGATATATTTATATATATATATATATATAATGTACATATATGTAGATGTATATATATGTGTGTGTGTGAGTATATATATATATCTTTCTTTTAAAGCATCTAGTGAGAGATAAATAAATATGATGAGAATGATAATGGCATTGAAATAGTTTTTTATATACTGATGTGTAATCACTGAGAGACAGGAGAGATGGAAAGTGAGAGCAACAAACAGTATAGTAATCTCTACCTCAGTGAAATCAAATATGTATGAACTCATTTCTTAGATATAACTTTTGGCAACTGTGAGAATTTTGAAGTCGTTTTATTGTCTTACTGATGCTCTTAAGGTAATAGTTAGCCTTGTGTTCACTGACTTCTATCCTGACTTTTGCAATTTTTTCAATCATTACGATTGTTCTGACTTTTAAGGCCATGGCTAGTGCAGTGAGGTGCTATTTGGATCAATTTATATTGGGCATGCAGTACTTTAATAAGAATGATGTTATGAGGGAAGAGAAAGATACACTTTTTCCAGTTTTGACAAAAGGCAATTCTTCCACAGCTACAAGTTCAAAAATGGTCACACCATCTCTAGTCACATAGGGTGGTAGGAGTGGCAGAAAGAATGTAACCAGATGCTCTGCTCTCAGCTCAAAGGCAGAGCTATGGCACCAGCAGACCAGGAAGGCATTTTTTTTCCAAGAAGTTGATACAGAAAATCAAAGCCCTCCTCATAAAGAAATAGCATACTGTTTCTATTACTAAAAGTAATATTTGAGCATTTACTTGGCAGGCATTGTTCTAGGAGCAAATGCATCTGTGAACAAAACAGACAAATGCGTAATTTTCCCTGATGTTAATACTCTAGAATATTCATAGATTTTATCTTAATGAGTCACTAAGAAAAATCTAAACATAAAATTTTATACAGAATATAAATGATGTGCTCCAAGGGTATAATGAAGTACAAAAGACTCTCAAATGTCAAATGCCGTAACAAGGCATTATTCAAAAGGGAAAACACATTCGAAAAGCCTAAGTCCTTATTCTCTAGTCCAATGAGTTGTCATATGTCATAGTAAAATAATTTCACAAAATTTTCCAAACATCTCTCCGTCTTATTGATTAAAAAAGCATGTTAGCAGATTAAAGTTTCTGAGATTTGCTGCACTGCAAAAACTACTGCACTTGATTGAATCCTGTGTTCTCAAACCTGAAGTTCCTATAAAAACTGTTTTTCAAGGATCATGTCTTATGTAATTAATATTTCATGGAATAGTTTTTGAGATATCTTGGTTTAGTTAATATATACACATAAGATTCACATAAACCTGCAAGATAAGTCAAGACACTTCTGCAAAGGTAAAGATATGAGCACTGCAGGCAAAAAATTGGGCAAGATGGCTATAATTCTCAATCCTAATCTATATTCATCTGTTTCTCCCTTATCGATAATTATCCTTACTTGTATCATGAATGAGATATGGTCATCAAAAACTATAAGTCACAAAAGAACCAAAGACATATTAAATTGTATGGTAAATTTTATTCAAAATTAATGTTACTTAAAATGTCATTAAAATTCTCCTTTTCATGTAGGTTTTTCTTGTTTTATCTTAGGAATAAAAATAAGAGTAAATCTTTGACTTCAACAATGTCTATCTCATGTGATATTTATGCTGAGACAAAGATACTATGAGTTTTCAGGAACCCAACTCTATCCATTAGGGGGCCTCACTTCAAAATACTCAGCTGTCCTTATTTCAAACACTGGAAGCCAGTTGAGTAGAACCATAAATCTACTTTTAGGGCTATTTTCAAAATAAGAGCCTGTATTTTGGAAAGAAAATGGAAATCCAGGTCTAGTTATTTAATTCACCTAAGTTTATCTTTGATGAATAAAAATTGCATTTTCAAAAAGGACCTGAGGTCTTCAAATTGATTTTCTGAAAGTTTCGTTGTCATTGGTAACTATTACATTAGGCTCTTCATAGATTACAGAAAGTTTTAATAGTCAGGAATAATAAATAATCCCATACTATCACTTAGAACAGCCTTGACCATTTTATTCTGCAGGTCATGTGCATAACTGTCAGGAAAGCAGGCTATTACAGCAGAATTAGTTTTAATTAAGCTTAATGTTTTAAATATTTTTCTTAACTTCAGAGAAGATATTAATTTCTAACAATTGAGTAGAGTTTCCCTAATAAGATCATCTGTACTCAAAAATCAATTAGTTTTTAACTTACTTCAGGCATGAAACATCTTAAAGATTCCAAACCACTTTTTATACTACCAGGATTTTAAAAATGACTCAGAGAGAAGAAATGCTAGACATGAGATATGGAGACTAGCTATAATTTAATAAATGTTTCAACGCAAATAAATCCCCTTATTTCTTGAATGACAAAGAACAAAGCCATAAAATGTGCATCCTCATCTAATTTATACCATAAAATATAAGTTAGTAATATGTGTTATATAGTAAGTATTATAATAAAAAATATGAAAGAGCTAAGAAATAAGTATATGGTTTGAATTGCATTAAGGTAAATTTGGTTAACAATTCATGTTTTTTATTAGATTAAGAAATAATCATTTGAATGACATCTGCAGACATTTTAGTCAATATCGTAGACTGAATGTAATAGTTATATCCCTTATTTCCTACTCCCACTGAAATAAATAACTGAAAAAAAAAAAAAGAACCAGAAAAAACCTGATTCAAAGCAGGATAGAAAACTTACAGTTAAGTGCTACTAGTATAATAAATGCAAATTCAATGACAAGTGCTACATAAGAGCATTGAGAATCTATCTCACCTCTCTCATGCTATCTGACCCCTTCTTACTCTCCCATCCAAAAAAAAAGCTTCTCTGGAAATAAAAATTGAGATCTTCAATAAGTCTCCTTGACATTCCCAACTAAAAGGATGACAGATGGAAGTAAGAAGTCTGGGCTCTCATTTCTTCTGACTATTTAAAAAAGGATATAGAGGTCAAAAATTTCCTCCTACTGTAGAAAATCATGACAGTTGAGTTCAGCTATGACAACATTCCTAAGGTTTACAGATGGTATTATGAACAGCAAAGAAAAACCTTACCCAAGAAAAAGCCTCAGGATTTATAACGGAAATTACATATCGCATTCCTATGAGTTCACGAAGATATTCTCAATTGCGTGTGTGTGTGTGTGTGTGTGTGTGTGTTTGCTTAATGTTCCCCAGGCATTCCTGGCTGTTTTGTTTTTATCCATTGCTCTCACAATGGATTGAACTAGAAATTCACCATCAAGTTTTAATTTTTTTACCTCCTTCCCTAGAGGTCCTCTGGGTAAAACTGGTCAGGCATGTCACCCAGTAAAGTAAAACCCTGTTGTGTGTGTGTGTGTGTGTATATATATATATATATATATATATATATATATATATATATATATAAAATACAGTGCAGGTATTGTCCATCTCTGTGTTCAAACAAATAACACCAAAGCTTAGATATTTTCAGTAATCAAACTATCATAGTCTTCTTATTGAAGACCTGAAGAAAATGAAAGATTCCATGATCTGGAATAGATTTACTGAAAATACAAAGTAAAACATATACTACCTAAATAAAATTCTAGACAAAAGGGTATCTATACATTTATATATATCTATAAAGTAAATAACATGATTATTGAATTAAAATGGATTGTCTTGTATACCATGTTATCTCTGCCATTAGAGAAGAAATTCGATTATATATACATATATTTTTAAATGTTTCCCTTAACCTATTATTTCTATTTCTAAGAAAGTATTCTAAGGACAGAGTCAGAAGTATGAAAGACTTAGGTTCATCTTTGTTCACTGAAGTTTAGTTGGAATTGAGTAATAAATTGAGCAACTAATTATAAATCTGAATGAAGCAATAGTATATATATTCAATAATTTTAAAAGATAATAATCATATTGAAGGATTCGCAAGTATTCTATTAAGTGAAAAAATATCAAATGTAAGCTGGGTAATAGTATTAAAATGTATTTATTAAAACTATATTATAGCTATATCTCTAAATAAATCATAAAAGATACTGAACTATTGATCAATTTTTCTCTCGATCTTGAAATTATGGACTATTTTAATTTTCTCATGATGCTTTTCTATATTTTCATATATTTTGCAAAATGCATAAGTAATGCATAATGGCCAAAAAGCACATTATTTATATCAATAAATAGGAATCAAGATGTATCAATTTGAATTTTTCAAGAACATTTTATCAAATAAAATGAAAGACTATAAAGATCCAAGAAAAAGAATATTAAATTACCCATAAGAAACAAAATTATTAATTCTTATGCAATACCAAACTATGAGAAAATAAAAAAAATAGCTACAAAGTGCTGAAAATAAGTTTGTGATTTCAAAGCAATTTGTACATAGTCATAGACAGACATTCTCAGATTTGCATCATCTTAGAAAGCACTAGTAATCTTCTTTAATAAACTTGCTGGCTATTACCTTATAGTAGTAAAACAATTCAATTAGATTTAAATTTGTTTACAAAACTGATATGAATCTTCAATGTAAAAAAAATGGAAATAGCATAATGTATGACCCTTATAAAATTAACAAAGTCAAGTAGATACATAAAAACCTGGAAACATCACAAAAAGCATTGAAGTTATCATCGAAATTTTAAATCTATAGATATTTGAAAATGAACTGGTTTAGTAAAAGAAATGTGAATGTTAACCATAAAAGACTCTCATGTCGGGCTATAAAGATAATTCTATGACATCTTTCTTATAAGAAATACTTCTAAATTATCTACTAAACACACACACACACACACACACATTAACAACCCCACAACCATTAGTTATATTTTACAGATAAGTAAAAACATTCATAGTGAACTAGTCAATTCACAATAGCAACGGAAGATATGAAGTATCTAGATATACTTGATAAAGAATGTCAAAAAGTTATACTAAAAACTATTATGTCAGAAAAGAGACTTGCAAAAAAACAAATAGTAAAATATATTATATATAGTAAAGCTATAAAGTTCTCCAAATTCACTTATAAATCCAAGGTAATTAATCAAACACTATTAGGAATTTAATTTATATTTAAATTTGACTAAGTCACTTGGAGTGATGTCAGCAAAATAGAAACTGCTGAAACATCAACTTGAACCACCTGTGAATGAAAAAACCTTCACAACAGCCAAAGTTTCCAGGTGAGAGATTACAGCATCTGGACGCAGCATAGAAGTAAGAAAACATGTGTCAAGGAGGGTAAGAAAGACAGATTTGCTCTACCCTCATCACCCCTGCCCCAAGCTTAGAGAGCCCAACTTCCAGAGAGACACTATCCTTGCGGGGTGTAAGGACAGCGAGGTGAACACCCAACTTCATTGTAGCGTGCAGGGCTGACCTGTCCCAGCACCAGACTGACTCCTGCCACCCTAGGTGGCTGCCCGAGGGCTCCTATGACTTAAGGTTCCTGGATAACCCTTGGTGAGGGCTCCAGTGCCCCAGTCAGCTCCTGGTGGGCTCCTTCCAACCCAGGCTCCCATTTCACCCAGGCCTACCGGCTCTAGTAGCTCCAGACAGTTCCTGGCTCCAGGCGGCTTCTTTGGCTCCAGGTTCCCACCTGGCCTGACATGACTCCAGGCTCCTGGGGAACCCGGGCACTGGCCAGCTCCAGTGGTCCCAGGTGGCTCCCACATCTCCAGGTGGCTTCCTCCACTCCAGGCTTGCAGAAGGTGCCGCTGAAAGCATACCTGTGGCTGACCCCAGCACACTGACTCTCATGGCCCAGCAGGGCTCCCATAGCCTCCAGGTTGCCTGCCAACTCTTTATCCTGCCCACTAAGTAAACACGTGACAGTATTTACAAAACAAACTTGGAGGCAGATTAAACTGGGTAAGTAGAAAGGCCAGTTGGGGAGCTCAAAATCAGAGGAACGACATGGGCTAGTTCCCTGGGTTTTCTTTTTGCTTCATTTAACTCAGATTTGAAACAGAAGATGCTAGTAATCTGGAACTATCAACTGACAGACCAGAAAAAAAGTCCCAATGAAAAGTCTGCTCTCTAAAGCCAAAGGAGCAGGAAAGGAGCAGCCTAAATAGATAAAACTTTCAGACAGTGGCAGTTCTATGCCAGACAAATGCCACAGGGCAAAAATACGGCTCCATTTCCATGCATCCCAACAAAGGGCAAGTAGAGAACATAGACTTCCACCCTTGCCAAGTTGTAAGGAGGCAGCCAACACCCTACCCAATGCTTGCCAGGGCGGTGGCCAAGAAGGCTAAGTGGGGAGCCAAGACTTTTGTCCCTATCATGTAGTAATGAGCTATCTCTCATGTGAAGTTGGTGGAGACCAGGTATGATGTCTGGATTTCCACCTCCATCTAGCAGTAATGAGTTTTCCTTCTCCATTGGAGTGGTATCAGAGTAGAGCCGGTGGTAGTCAGGACTTTCACCAGCCAGAAGTAATGAGGCCACTTCGCCCATGTGTCATGCCTTTCCCAGCCAGGGAGAAAAAAATGGAGGTCTAGTGTGGAACTAAAATGACCACCACTACTCTGCAGTAATGAGAATTACATCTCATATCTATTTTATTATTGAGAAAAGACAGAGAAATTACATGCTTTGCTTTAATCACATGGCTAATAAGAGATAGAACCAAGATTTCAATCTAGATCTTCTAACTCAAAAAAGTGTTTTCACTTAACCTCCCTTTGTATTTATATAAACAAGCTAATATCTTTCTCTTTCATTCCTGGAACCTTCTGGAAGCATTAACTTGGAAAAACAATTTGCATTTGGGAACGGATATCTGGAATAAATTGTGTGTATGTGGAGAGTTGGGGGGAATCCATAGCATTATTTCAAATAAAGAGTGGTTTAAAAATTAATAGCATAGTGTAGATTAATTATGCCTACAAATTTTTCTTCCATAATGAAATAAAGTCTGTTTACCCAGCCCTTCAATGTGGGCTGCCCTTGTGACTTGCTGTGACCAATAGACTGGGTGTGACAATATTGTATGACTTCTGAATCCAAGACTTAAGAGATCTTGTGGCTTCTACTCTTATCCTCTCAGACCATGATGGTCTGTGCAGAGTCTCAGGATAGAATCCTTCAGGATGAGAGAACTAGTGAAGAGAGACTATATGGAGAGAGAAGCTCAGCTGTAATAGTCTTTCAGGTCATTGGAGCTACAGCCCCACAGATGTCAGTGACACCTCCAGAGACTCCAAAGCCACAACCAACACACCCAATGACTACATCTCCTGAGTGAGCCTGGCTGGCAGGACGTGGAGCAAAAACTAGCTGTCCAAATTAAGTGGTGCCCATATCGCAAACCTACAGGATCATGAACTAATAAATAATTATCTTTTTTAGGCCATTGTGTTTTGGAATTGTTTGTTGTTTAACACAATAGATAACTTTGATGGTGAAAGCATTTAGACTATCGTAACAGACCACCATCATTATGGGCTTTATATTAGAAGAATTTATATGAAAAGCAGAAATAAAATCTATTTTTATTAGAAGACAACTTGATGATTTATTAATGATGAAGCTTCATTATTCCCGAGTGAATCTGAATTGTGATAAAAGCTCAGCTGGGCAATGAATTATATATAATGTTAATGCAGAGAGCATTTACATATATACTCTTTTATGGCCATTAAATATACTCATGAAAATAATTTGTGGTGTGTTATTTAATTCACATAAAGAATGCAAAAAAGGAATTGACTTTTTACAAAAAGCATATACTAAGTGAAAAGCCATTATTAATAATCCTAGTCTTATGGTTTGGATTGTTAATGATAAATATGCATTTAATCAACTAACTCATATAACTATGTATATTGTAAATTGATAAGTCAGAAATCTGCAATTACAAACTTCTTCATTACCTAGCTATTTCACTGTTTCTCAAAATATAAATATCAGTAAAAAAACCTTATAATTTGAAAGCTATTTATAAACAAATACAGCTTTCATACTATCCCAATCAAATTACACTTGCATCAACAATTTACTAAAAATAATATAGTTGCTCTAATATCATAGATTTTCTTTTTTCATTTTTAAAATTAAATTTATTGGGTAGCAGTGTATTTTCTCTATATAAAGGGCTCAGGGTTAAAAATCCAAAAATTAAAAAAAATTATTAGTTATGAAACAAATACGGGGTCAATATATCTCTGAACAATTAAATTGATTACATTTCTTTCTCTGTTTTCAATACAAATACAGTATCAACATAACAATAAAGTATCAAATTGATTTAATTTCTTTCTGTTTCCAATTAATCTGTAATTTATTAATGAGCAAAATAATTATTATAAGGAGAATATCAAATAATACAAGGAGAGATAATATAAGTACCAAATATAATATGTATCAACAAGTCTAGTAAAGAAAATAATAATCAGGTATAATTGACATAACATAAATATCAATAAAAACCTTATGAGGTATGAAATACACTATTTTCATGTGTTTATTCTCCCTCCTAGATCTTACCTGGGACTCTACAGAGCGAGAGAGCACCAGAGAGAAGCAAAAGGAGTAAGGCAAAAGGAAGAGAGGGAAGAAGGGGAAAGAAATTCTCTGCTTAAGGATGATAGCCAAGGCAAGGAATAAACCAGTTTTCTTGGGACATTGATTCTAGAAATGGGACATATGAATAAAAACTAAAAGACTGAAGAAAAAAAAAAATTTAGCCAAGAGAAGCCACAAGAGTGTCTCTTACCTGTAAGCTAGACATTTTCCAGAGATCACATAGTCCCAAGGATTGATTAAATTTTCACTAATCAAAGAAAACAGACTTCATTCAATCCCTGGGGCCCTTAGTAGTGACATCAGAAAGGCTATAATTTCAAAACGTAACTAAGTTTATACACTTCTCTAAGCCTAACCTAAGAGTTAAAAAATAAGCCCTGCATATATCAAATTAATCAGCAAGTTATTTATCAACCAGAAGAAAAGTCCAATACTCTTCAGAAGACTACATTAACATTCAAAAATGCAAAATTTATAGTTGGCATCTAACAAAAAGTTAAAATTAGTAGACCCAAGAAGCATCAGGAAAATGAAACTCAATATGAAGAGTTTTCAATTGATAGAGAATCAGAAATTACAAAACTGAAATAATTAAAACATGGATATTAAAATAATTATAATTATGCTCCATAAGGTTAGTGATATAAGAAAATATGACCATAATGAGGAAAGTATGTGAAGATATAGAAAAGGAACTAAGAAAACACAGAAATAAAAATTTCTCAGGTTAGACATTGCACAAAGATCAGTGAACCTGAAGATATAACTGAATCTTTTCCATACAAAGAACAAAGAGAAAAGAATAATGCAAAAAATTCTCAGTGTCATATGGAGCAATGTGAGGCAGACTAACAGGAGAGACATATGAATCATTGGAGTCACATAGGGAGATGTATTCTACTTTCTTTATAAACATTATTCTTTCTGCATAATAGTATGTATTTGGGGAACAACTTGATTAGATCTCAGGTTAGGCGTAGGTTAATATACTCGCAAACTAATTCCTCACAAAAAGGAAATGATACTCCCATATATCTTGTTTATTCAGCTTTATTAAGATATAGTTGACATAATGTGTAAGTTTGTGTTCAATGTGATGATTTGATTATGGTAAAATGTTTGCCACAATAAGGTTAGTTAACACATCCATCACCTCACATAATTATCTGGTGTGTGTGTGTGTGTATGTGTGTGTTTAGAACATTTACGATCAACTCTCTTAGCAACTTTCAAGTATACAATACAATATTGTTAAGTATAGTCACCATGCTATGCAGTGGATCCCCAGAACTTATTCATCTTATAACTGGAAGTTTGTACTCTTTGACTTCTTCCCATTTCCCACACACCTCAGAAACCACCAATCTAATCTCTGTTTCTATGAGTTTAGCTTTTTTAGATTCTACCTACTGCAGTATATCTTTACTAGTAAAGAAAATACCTTCTTGATTGAAAATAATAACTCTCTAATTGGAAGTATATCGATCGAAACATTTCACACTTAAATTTTTCATATTTTCTCATGGTTAGCCATTCTTTTAAAAATACAAAACTGAATGTAATTTGAAAGAATGATATAGCCTCCAATATGGGTTCAAGGAGGGCAAACAGTCTGTGAAAAATAATCTTTGTCTCCTTTTCAATTTTACTTTCACCTTGCTTCGCTTGTATTGTTGTTAGCACAAAGATACACATGAAACACATCACAATAAGTATGCGATACACATTTGGACATTAAAAATCGAGCTCCATAAATCATTAATTAAAGTCAATGACATCAAACAAAACAACACTCTAGCTTTCTTGTTGCATTTCCTTTCTTTCTTTCAAATATGTTTATATAGGTAAAGTATAAATAATTGTGAATAATTATAATATTTATATTTCTATATAGTTGACAAATTAAAGGAGAGATGCTATGTTTTAGGAGCCTCTAAATAATACTTATTGACAAAGTACAGTGGTATTCTCATGAACAAAAGTATCCAGAAAATACTAACTTTAAAAAAATATAGCATTGCTCTTACAACATTTTGAAGTAACTTCAGCTATATTTTAATATTCATTTTCAAGACAAAGAATTCATTTTTTTGAAATTTGACAAGACAACTAAACTACTACTGGATGTAAATGACTGAGACCCCATTATTTCCTTCTTATTCTAATAAACTGATGTCAAAATATAAACAACTTAGTCATTCATGCTAATAAGTATGTTCTTGAAAATAGAGACAAAGATTCTAATTTGTATTCAGCTACAATTTTAAAAGAAAGTTGAATTTTTGTAGAGCTAATTTCTGAAGAATGCTTGATGAACTTATTGTGGTATAGATTTATCAGGAAAGAAAATGGCCAACCTACCGCTATCTCTTTAAATATAAATAGTATTCATATTAGATGCTTGTCAAGATTATAGGTCCAGTTATGCTCTCTTAAGGAAAGAATAGCATCTTCTGACTCAGAGGGTGAACTCCTGAAAAGTAGCATTTCCTTATTGTTCAGAAACTTGAGATATTTTCTTTAAAACATTGTATTAATTATAGTCACTGCATTATTAGACTGAAGCATAGATAAAAATGTATTGTTTTCTTTCCTACACATATTCCTCCATGAAAGATTCTCTTTTATTAAAAAAGAAAGTTAACAATTTTGAAAGCACATAAATAGTGGATATTTCACAAGAATAAATAAAATATGAAGATAGATCTAATTTTGGTACTGTACCTGTTTTTGCATTTATTGTATGAAGTTATCTTATGTTTTTAGGGACTCGTTTTTCCCCTGGAACCAGTGTCTGCTGCTTAACTTTTAAGTAAGGATATTTATATGTTCCTGTCACTTATTTATTTAAAAAGATCGTAAAATCAGTCATAAGCTCTGAAAATGAACTGATATAACTTGCAAGTTATCAGTTGCAAGAGACCACTCTCTCACTGTCACCTGAGTTGAGAATAATTATATTAGTAGAAAAATGCTGATGGTTCTAGGGAAAAATGCTCTGTAAACCTCATATAATAGTAAGCATGTACTCCTTATCATTAGAGCAGAGGTACATTGCTTTATATTGTGCTCAGTGGTTGTATTTCCATGTAAAAAATATGAACACTGAAGTGCATTCAGCGAAGGTAGGTACATAGTGCAAGTTCTTCAGGAATCAGGAAAAGGATGAGATTTTCAAACTCAAACCTGCTGAATCCTCGAGTCCACATTAGCTTTAATATTTCCAATATGAACAAGAGAGTAGTTGTAGTATAGATTACCAAAGAGGATCAAGGGTCCTCATTATAGATTACTAAAGAGGATCAAGGATCCTAGGAATGAGGACTTAACATCTAAGGCAACAGAATGAGGGACAGAGAGAAGCTCAAATAATGGGACTTTCAGGATTGAATAAGTGCCAGCTGAGCCAATGATGGACTCATATCCAGATATTCAGTCAACGGCTTGCTTTCTCTCTCTTTCTCTCTCTCCTCACCCACCACCTTAACTATATAGCAGCTTTGACTTCTTCAAGTGATTGTTTAATGTTAGCTTAAACGTTCTCCATGCACATGCACACATGTAGTTCTTTCCATGAAATATTCTCTAATTTTTTTTAATGTTTTCTGGTCAGGATAGCTTCCACTAACAGATCACATGGATTCATACTGACCCATACTTGTCTGGAAAATTATACAGCAGGGCCACATTGGTATCATGACCAGATCATCGATTTTATCTCCCTTGTCCTGATTGAATCTGAATTTCCTTTAAATCTGCTAAGCATTAATTTCACCAGTTTTAAATATGTTATAATACTACCTATTTCACATGATCATTTCAAGAATTAAAGATAATATTTATTAAACAAATAGCTCATAATCTATGTTTGATAAAATGTTCATAGAGTTTTTATGTTTAATCCAGCTTTTTTCTATTCACCCATAACCCTTTCCGAGGACTGCAATTTTTTTTTTAGCTTTAATTTAGGACAGTATCAAAAACACCAGAATTTTTGCTAAAAGAAAGACCTCTTATCATGGTGATTTTTTGTTATGTATAATATGCTCATCTTATTTATAATACATAAATAACTTTATAGTATATGCATACATCTCCCCAACTCCTCTACCACATACAGACATTAAGCAGCTTGTGAGTATAGTTATTTTCCAAAATTCATTTCCAAAAGTCATGATATTGTGCAATCATTGATTATATTGAAGTTATTTTTATTTCTTATTAGATAATGACCTTTTGTTTTTCCATCCTCTTCAGCATCTATACTATTAGAAGACATCTTGTCTTGCCTGGTTATTTTACAGTTAAAGCTGATGGATTCAGTACAGATTGTCCAAGTCATTTTATCTTTACTTACAAAGGAAGCCTACTGGGTGATGGAGTGAGGCTTTATAACACTAACAGTGCACTTCATTTGTAGTTATTAAACACTCAGCAGGCTCCTCACCACACTGACATTTGTTCCCCAGTCAAGGCTCCTGTTTGACATGGTCCCACTGTGTAAGGTGCCATTTACTTAAAATGAGAATTCAGTTTAGATAATTAATAAATGCCATGATGCTCTCAAACAAATACATAAGTCGATATATGAGAAATAAAATGCGCAATCCAAGGACAAACAACACAAAGTCTCTTACTTGGCATTTTAAAAGCTTGTAAAGGATTAAGTGGACACCTGGCCCTGTCTTTTTTTTTTTTTTTCAATACAAGAAGCCACTCTAAAAAATTCCCTAATAGATGATGAGATGCTGTGATATTGAATTAGCATACCTTCAGACAGAAACTCACAGGTTACTAAATTGCAAATTTTACACTGGTAAGAAAGCTCTATCACTAACTTGCTGCGTGAATTTGGACACATTAGTTGTCCTCTATAAGCCTCTATTCTTACATACGTGAAAAGGTTATAAAAATGTATCTAGTTTTTCCTGAAGTGTAGTTAGCAAGTTAGCTACACAAGAGCTTATTTTAGGAGACATATTGCTAAACTTTCTAAAAATTCCATAATTATTTTTATTTTCATAAGGACTACACAAAATTGAAACTAGCCATTATTATACCCATTATTTCAGGGCTAACAATTCTCAAGATGAGGCTGAAGTAGAAATATTAGGTCTAACATATTTTTTAAATTAATTAAGTAATAATAGAAGTGATCTAAAGATCTGTAAAATCATTACATTTGTACTCAATAATTTATTAGAAAGCATTCGATATTTTTTCTGGTATGACAAAAGTTACTTGCTATGGTTGTTTTTTATTATTGGTGGTGGTGGTGCTGGTGCTGGTGCTGCTGCTGGTAGTAGTAGTGGTAAAAGAAATGAAAATAGTAGTAGTAAGGTATTGACCAAAGTCTACTTCCAGTTACGGGTTTTATTTCTGCTTATTTTTTGTTTTGTTCCGTTTTAAACTCTTCATCCTTGGAAGAAATTCAAAATAATTCTACCTCATTGTAATAAAAAATAAAAGGCTATTTTTTAAAAATTAAATTATTGATATACTTGATCACTGTCATGACCACCCACATATGCAACTTCAAGTTCCTGGCCCCACGCAGCTGTCAAGCTATCCTTTCCAGGAAATTCACATGAACAGTTAACTTCACAGAATTAATGTGACTCAATAAAGGACTAAAATACTTAATAATACGATTCATGTTTATGAACTTTTTTAGTCTGAAAATTCTTTGTCATCTATTTCATTTGACATTTACAATGACAACAAAGGAAAGAAAGTAATAATATGCCATTTAACAAAAGAGGAAGACCAAAATTCACAAAAAATGTACTGGAAAAAGAATTGTCTCTCATTTAAAGAGAAAATAAATACTAAAGTTATATTTCAAGTAGAATAGCCGGGAAAGTTTGAAAAACAACATAGAAAGATTCTGCATTTTTAAAGCAATTTTCTTCGAAATTTAATTTCTTTGCCAAGGAATGAAATTTTATTTTGAAAATAATTTTTTTTATAATCATATAACAGCCTATGATATGAATACAGTTAGAGTTGGTTTGAAAATAATTTTTTTTCAGGGGCTATAAAATAAAGCAATTAGAATAATGAATCTTATATCTTACAGGATTACTGGAGAACATATAAACCCACGCTTCAAATTAAAATTACATTAGAAAATGTTAAGAATTATTTAATTCTTATTTAGTTAATTAAATTGCATATTTTCTTTTGTATTTTGAGAAAATGATGACTCTTTGTAGCTTACCCTCTTTGCTACACAATCAACATGTAATCTTTACTCACACTAACAAGCAGCTGTCATTATTATATCCCACTTTTCCCCAACAAAGATGCAGGGATAGTTTGGTTGGTTAATTGAGAGGCCAAAAGATTAATTCGATTATCTAAATACTCATTCTTCAGAAATAATTAATGCCTCACATTATGCTATGGAATTAATCTGAGTGACAGTCCCTCGTTTAATCTAATTACTTCCTCTTGTACCACCTGTACACCTGTTCTTTGAAAAACATTCATGGGAGGGTCCCTAAACTTTCTATTTTTTAAGATAATTTTTTGATATATTTGATATATACTACTTGAGTTTCACTACTTCATCTACTCTGATATATACTACTTGAGTTTCACTACTTCGTCTACTCTGATATATACTACTTGAGTTTCACTACTTCGTCTACTCTACTTTTCTAATAATATCTGTAGGTGATATTTTTCAGAACATAAAGCCAGAAAGATCTTCCTTTTGAGGGTACCATGAAATTGCATTCAACGTTTCCTTTTTCAAAGACTGAATGTCATTAGGTATTCAAAGAACTTTAAGCAGATGTCATCAATCTACACTCCTTTTAGCGAGAGTGGAAATAAATTATTTAATACAAAATCTTAGCTTCAAAATGACATAATTATAATAACTACATTTACTATGTGCTACAGTATACAAGATAATATTCCAAGAACTTTACCTGTGATAAGTCAATATAACAAACTGATAAAATAGGTACTCTTATAACCTGCATTTTATAGACATGGAAACTAGTACAATGTGGTTAAATAATTTATCTTATATTGCATAATTGTTGAGTGGCAAAGTGTAGGCAGAATAATTACCACTCCAAAATGTACACATTCTAATCCCTGAAATTTGTAAATATATGTTATACAGATGGCAAGAGAGGATGAAATTGCATATGGAATTGATGAGACAAATCTGCTGACTTCAAGATAGGAAAATTATTCTGGGTTACTGAGGTGGACCCAATATAATAAAAAAGTCCTTAAAAAAAACAGGAGGCAAAAGAAAAGTCAGTGTCATAGTGGTGCCATGTGAGAAAGACTTAATCAGCCATTGCTGGCTTGGAAAATGAAAGGCACTGGTGAGCTAAGGAATGTAGGCAGCTTCTAGAAGCTGGAAAAGACACAGAAACAGATTTTCCCCTAGAACTTTCTAGAGGAACACAGCCCTGCTGGCACCAAATTTTAACACAGTGAGATCCACACCAGAAATCTGACCTCCAGTCTGTTTGGAAAACTTACACTATTTAGTAAATAGAAATATATTTTAAGGAAGGTGTAAAATCTCTGCTGGAATATATATTAATGAAAAACATGGAAATAACATAAGCCATAAATAACTATGAGTGAGGCTTTTCTCTGAGCTTATACAAATTTATAGTCATTGAAATTAATCATTTCATTGTATAGAGTATTTAATACTTATTTTAAAGTTTTTAGCTGAAAGAGAAAATGAAAATGAAAAAAAAAACAGGCTTTTTTTTTTTTGCATATTTCTTCCTCTAGAGGTCAGTTGTTTAAAACTGAGGGGAAAAATATATATATATACATTTACATAATATTAGTAATCAAAATTTGATAAAGCAAAAAGATAGTTTGTAAATGACTTTCTTTAAATAGATGTCTGACTCTTAAAATAAATGAAATGTCAACTTTTATAGTGATTTTCTTTTTAATTCTAAGGGGTTTATTTTTCTTTTTCTGAAGTATCATATATTTAATGAGCCCTGACTCTGTGTCAACCACTATGAAAGATGTTAGAAAACAAAAGGGTGGGGCAGTCTCTGCAGGCTTTATGCTTTGGGAGCTTAGTGGGGTACAGTGGTTTAAAATAGTGTTTAAACAGTGTGTGTGGATGGTGGTGGAGAGGGGGAGGATTTAGGATTTTGCCTCCAACCCTGGGGAATTTGGCAATATCTGGAGATATTTCTGGTTGTCACAGTTTGGGGGAAGGGGAGATGCTACAATCACGTAGTGAGTAGAGACTACGAATACTGTTAAACATTCTACAATTTACAACACAGGCTCCTACAACAAGGATTTGTGCAACGCAAAATGTCGGTGGTGCCAAGGTTGAGAAACCCTGACTGCAGAATAAAACCAGATTAAAGGTCAGAGTTAGGTCTAAAAATAGAGAATTACGTTTGATACTATCTATCCAAGAATATCACTTAGTAATATTTTTAAACCTAAAATGGTCCTAGTTCTGATTGAGCATTGTAGACTTAGATTAAGTAGAAAAGATCATGGGCATTGGATTAACACACCTGGATTCAATAATAACTTCTTATGTCACATTTTCCTCTTCTACAAAATTGAGAAAACAGAGAAAATATCATAGGATTTACTTGTAACAGAGCTGATGTATATAATATGCCTCATGTGTGGGAGACATTCAATACATTTCAATTAAATTATATTTTAGTATGGGTTCTGCCCAGAACAGAGCTTGAGAAAGCACTCGGTTGCAGAGTTGTCAGTGATATAATGGTATATTTGGGAGGTGAACCCTTGAGGCAGAACAGAGACACCTTCAAGAGTAAGTCAAAGAAGGAAGAAATGTCCATATGAAGAAAATGTTCCAAGGTCACTGCTGTGAGAAAGAGACATTATCCAGAGGTACCTTCTGAAAGCCTACAGGATTCTTCTCAGAATTGTGAACCTTGAAAAAGAAGGGCAAAGACATTTATATCAAGAAAGTCTTTATCCTTCTTTGAAAATTTCCCCCAGGGATATTAATTCCCTGGGAATTCGGCCTTGCTTGCATAAAAGCTGAGGGCAAGATGAACTCCCTGTTTTGCAAAAGACACTGAGTGAGAAAGTCATACTGTCTATGCTGGATGGGGGATGGGGGATGCTGGCAAGGAGGGGCAGGTCTGAGCTCCCACTGAACTGCCTGCCACAGAAATCAGATGTGAATTAACAAAATGTGGCAAGGGCAATGGAGGCCTTATCTATACCCCCTTTATTTTTAAATAAAATATGATATTTTGAAATAATAGCTTTAATAATATATATATAAGAGCCCTGAAAATACAAAATGGCAAATGGTCATATTAACCAAGATTTGTGATTAATTTTATATTAAGCCAAACAATCCTTTGAGAATATTAAACACAAAGTTAAGAATCCTATTTTTTCCTGATGATTATCAGATGATTGAAAACTCAACAATCAAATGTAAACACACACACACAATCCAATAAATAATTGATAAATGACAGAGACTACTGAAAATTGGGTCTTAATTCACCTTTAGCGTGTGGTATTGTAGAAACAATATATATATTTTAAGCAGACAGAACAGAGTTCAAATACTGTGTCTGAATGAGTCAGGACGAAGTGTTAATTAATTTGAGCATCTTTCTTTACCTTCAAAGTTGCATGTTAATATGCTTAGACAAAATTATTATTAAGAATGAATCATTTATAAAAACTTGACAAGAAGTAACTGTCAAGAGCTATGAGAGGTCTCAGACTTTATCCTCTTGACAAGCTAGCAAGTTAGCCTGTTACAACTTCATAGAAGATAGTAGAAGACTTGAGACTCTTGAGTTAAAGATGAAAGACAGAAATAGCATTAGACAGAGTAGCAGTAATTTCCCACTGTTTCTCAGATCTCCACTTCCCAGAGGGTGATGCAAAAAGGGCTAGATAATACCTACATACGAGATGGGTTGTATTATATATGAGGAGAGGAACCCTAAGATTAGGAAACCCAAATCTTTTTTGGCAGTGAGCGTGCTTGCCTTTTGTTTCAGAAGGAGACACTCTTTATCAGAGACTGCAAGCAAACTTGCCCCTTACCACAGACGTGAGCATTATCTCTATCTTCCATAGTTACTATACAAACATCTTAAAAATGTAGTCAGGACAAAGTGCAGTCAATACTTTGCTCACGAGATGTGTAGAAACATGAGACACCCAGAGACTTGTCTCCCACAGCAGCTACTCAGCATATTAAATATGCTCATCATTTTGTCTATGTTTGCTACTAAGGGAAAAAACTTATATATACAAAAAAGCTACACATAATTCTAAAACAAAAATTTCCAAATACATAAAATTAAAATGCAGCATACATAGCTCAGATTTTTTTTACCATTCTCAGAATTAAAAAGTTGAATAATTTGTTTAATAAATGAGCCGTATAGTATAACTGATGCTTATAAGATAAGATTTAAGCAATATTATGATCTGTTGCACTTAAATATGTATATATTATATTTGGGTGCTTAATGATCCCTTGCATACATAATGCTCAGTATTCAACTCCTTGGAATGATAACATGACACAATATCTTCAGAAGCCTTTGCTTTAATATATATATACATATATATATATATATATGTGTATATATATATATTTGTACATATATATGTGTACATATATATACATATATATATATTTTAATTATATCTATCCTCTTATTGATGCTTACATTTAAATGCATTTCTTTACCCCTCAAGCCTAAATGGGAAATGTCTCTTTTAAGTTTAGCGATAACTACTCTGCAAAACATAGCCCTCACTAAAATTATCCAGCTAGAGGCATAAAAATGAAGAGAGATTAGATAAGTAGAGAAGAAATGACCTTATAGTATACTTTTAATTTTATATCTCTGCTTCACTTTTTAATTTCCTCTCATGTGATCATTGGTCCATTCAAAATCCTGATGATATTTTGATTACATTCACTTAAGAATTAAGGACCTGTCTTACGGTTTAGTGGCTTGGAAAAACCACTATTGGCTGGAAAAACATTCAAACAAATAAGCAAAAGTAAAGCATGGCACACACATATACACAGAGGTGTTTACACACCCATGCATATTCCAACAGAAGACTCACCAATCCATATGAACATTTTCTCTTTATTGTGATATAAATTTCATCACTCAAAGAAAATACTTTACCAATGCCTGCTTTATCTTGCATTTATATACTAAAATGAGTATGAAGTCAAACAATTACAGCTCTAAAAAGCAGAATATTGGGAGATAAAAATGGGGCTGATTATCTGAAATTTTGACTTCTAAATGCTTTTATCCAGATAAGAGTTCCAGTTGGCAATTAGGGACATGAAACAAAAAGGCCTAGCATAATACATAGGATCTATATGGTTGATTTTGTACTCATCACCATGTAGCTGGTAAATTGAGAAGGCAGTTACATTGAAAACAGAGGGAGCGAATATAAACTCCTAGAGAAAAACAATATTTAAGAATCAGAAATGATAATTTAAAATTTTTCTCAAAAGAAACAAATAGCATAGTTGAAGAAGGAGGCTTACAACTGTAGGTGCGAAGGACAGCCATGGAAAGGGAAACTTTCAAGGTTTGGCACGGACTTCTCTAAGCAGGATGAAAAGTGAAAAAAGACTGGTAGGTTAGAACATTATAGTCAGCCTTAGCCAAACCCTTTTCAGGGTTTGGAAGGCCATATATAAAAGCCAGAAATCACTAAACAACCATTCTCTATGGCAGAGATCAGAAGTCAAATCTTTCATAATACCATCGTAGATTCTTCCAGCATTTAATTCAAGTGAAGGAGCAGGAATGGGCTAGGAAATGTACAATGTACTAGAAGCAAATGCAAAAGAATTAAAGAAGTTGGTTTCTGCTCTCATTCTCTTATTATAAATTCATCATTTATATCAAGAAATCATAATTGTACTGTTTTATATATTGTTCAAGAATGTTTTCACACATGTCAGCTTTCTATCCACAAAGTTATCAAGATTTTAATAAAGTAATTATTCTTTACTTGTTAATATAGTATCCTCAAATTTGTTGAAAGCCTACTTTGTGATGGGTACAGATAGGATTTCTCCAAATTTAGGGTACTGCTGTGATCTAAGACAGAAGAACCAGAAACTAATGACATTGATGATACTGAGTAGAGTGTAATTAGAACTATGCACCCAAGACTAGTGAGAGCCTCCTCCATGCCAAACATTGGCTTTGCACAAAATAGGGATAAATGAACAACTATAGCAAACATAACCTTTGTCCCACCCAAACTATACTAATATAGACAAGTAAATAAGCTATTATAATAAGATGTTGGGAGAACTGTTGTCGGAGGGGGTAGGGTGGGAAGGCTACTAAGAGAACATACAGAAGAGAAGGTAAGGGTGGCAGTTTGGAAACTGGTCTGAGAAAATACTGGAAATGCTAGCTAAAATAAGACCTAAATGCTAAAGAGGAACTAGGCAGACAAGTGGATAAAGTGTGTGTGATTATGTGTATGAATGTGTATAGGAAGAGGGGTTTCCACAGAGAATATGATAGGCAAAGAAGAGAGTTAAACTAATGCAAATAAGTTAGAAAGAATAAAGCGTATTCAGAGATATTAGTTCTGCATAGCTAAAGCAAATACTGTGAGGGCAAGAGTAATAAGAAATCAAGCAGCACAGCCTTTAGGAAAGACTTTAAAATGCTTATTAGGTAATTTTAAATTTTGCCATAGGGGCAATGGTATGTACCAAGTCATTGTTGTACACATTAAATTTAAACGATGTTATATGTCAATTATATCTCAATAAAACTAGAAAAATATAATAATAACTGCTCCATGGAGCAAAATTAAATAAAATGGGTAGAGAGAGAATAAAATGTGATTCTAGGTGGCCTGTTGGAAGGCGGTACCAGCATAGTAGTGGTGGACCTAGGGAGAGATTCCAGTGATATTTAGGCAGTAGAAGCTGTACTGTCCAGAATTTAATGTAAGGGAAGAAGTAAAAGGAGAAGTCAAAAATTTAACCATTTGAGGGAAAATATTTGAGGTTGAAAATATGGGGGGATGATAATGAAGGAGTATAATTTTAGAAATATTGTTTTAAAATGTTTGTAAGATACTGAAGTGAAGAAGTACGGAAGAGAATCAACATAGATAGTGAAGTAACAGGAGTAGAAAATATCATCCAGGGACAGTGTGTTCAATAAGATGGAGATGGAGGAAAGAAGTTTGACACAAAATTCTTTACATACATGATATAACATGATGAGTCAATGTTGAAAGAAGAGTCTCATCCACTGAGGTAAATATAGGAATGGAAGGAAATAGTTGTAGATTATGAGACCCAAGGCTTTTATTATAATTTAATAATGTAAAAATGCTTGGATTTTGTAACAAGGCTTTGGAGAATAGTATATGATAAAAGTCTCTTAGGGCTTTCAGTGAAATAGGATTTTTCTATGCTCGGGTACAAATGTGAAACTTCTACTGACAGAAAAGGGGAAGATAAAAGCATCTGGGAATGACTGAATTTTTCCCTATGGAAATAAAAGAACATTTGACTCTATAATGGAATGGAATTTCAATAACAGATCCCTTTAGTTACTGTGCTGGAAGAATGAATTTATAAATTTTACATAACTAAAATACTGTTTTAATATGCTTGAGGTGTTCTCTTATGCTAATTTTACTGTCAATATTTTCCAGTTATCTTTGCAGTATTACCCTACATTAAGCCACTTTTTTCATTACCCACTGACTTGACATATGTTACCCAGTATTTTGGAAGTCTCTCAGGCTCTGAAGAGACTGAAAAGCTATCTGATCTCTGAAAGTCCATGGAGATGCTTGATAACCTTTTTTGGCACACAACCAGAATAAACTCTTACTTGGCCATCTTTTCCTAATGTAGTATATCTCACAATACTCACCAAAATAATTATATAGGGATGATAGGTAGGCCTTTAATCAGTTCAGAAAAGTCAAATTGGATTCAAGATGCTAGTGTCAAAAGTTTAAGAGCCTATAATACTCATGAAACAAACTTGGGCTTTATTTCTAAAAGACAAAGCAAAAGTACTGTGAAAGAAAGTTTATTACTATAATTATACTCTTCTCTACATATACCATTTATTGACAGTGTCATTCAAATTATTTGATGTACCTGTCTAATAAATTTTACATCCTAGTAGTCTATTCATTTTGGCTATTATCAGTCAAAACAAACACCAGATAGAAATAGTTTATCTAAACCTATTTTTTTTTTTTTGGTCAAATGCAATGCCTGGCTCAATTTATGTTGATTAATAGAATTCTGGATTACAAATCTATTCTCTAACATCAAATATATACAGAAATTCCACATCACATTTACTAACGATTAAAAAATAGCTAGAAATATGCACTAAAACTCCTAGAATGTGTGTTTCTGTGTGTTAGAGTTCAAAAAGTTTATTTGGAGGTTGCATCTTTATCCCAGTTTTATTGTCACTGTGTCATGGCATTTTTTTTATTCACAAAAAATTCTCATTCAAGTATTATAGAATAGGTAATAAAGGCCATATTTTTAGGCCATGTCTCTCCTTGATTTATTTTAATAACTTTCTTATTATTGAATCATTGGTATCAAAGAGTTTTCTTCATTAACATTCTGAAAGAAAATGACTCAACTAAAATGCTTGCCTATATTAATTTCCATTGAACATATTTTTGCATTAGTTTTCTATTTGTCTAATATTTTATGTAATTCTAAAGATTAAACAAATCACACAATTATTTGATATTTCCTGGTAATTTTTTCTATAGTGTTAAGTAGTTATAACAAGATAATACATTGAAAATGTTAATCAATATAGTTTACTTTTAACTCTTATTTGTATATAATTCTTCTTGTTGTACCTTTATTTTTTAACTGTAGTTGCATGTTGAATTCCCCAGGCAGCTTTTAAACAATACTGATTTATAGGCTACATGCCAGAACAATTAAATACAATTCATGGGTTGGTGTATTAGTGATTTTACTAATGTAAAATGTGCGTATTAATCATTTTAAATTCCAGTTGATTCTAAAATATAGCCAGGATCTGAGGATCACTATTTTAGTCAGCCAGAAGTATCTACATTTCTTTGGGGAAATTTAATCTTGTTATAAAAGATCTGCAAGAACACAACAGAAATAATAAAAACAAACTTTTGGTGTCCAAGGGCTGGTTGTGTTGAGAGAATAAAGGTCTCAAAGTAATCAAAAGGAAGACTCTTGAGGGAATCAAGGCAATAGTTTATATTGCAACAATTTGAAAGACATAAGAAGATCATATTATCCAACTCTCCAGGGGCTCCCCTGGGCTGAAAAGCTGAAGAAGAGAAGGTCACGACTAGAGTAGATCTGAGAAGCCTGAAACAAGAGGATCATGCCAGCCAACAGAGGAAGGGAATCAGCACCTGAACACTGCCCAGAACCATGCTGGACCAATAGAAGGAACACTTGTGAAATTTAAGTCAAAGCCTATAGAATACCTATAACTGTGGAATTACTTTCTGTTAGTGGAGACAAAGAGCCCTCTTCCCTGAACTCATCTTCTGGTGGGTCTTTGTTGAGGGTCTTCCATCTACAGCTACCTACCAGCTGTCCGTGGGTAAACAAGCAGAAGAGATGTCTTTGCATACAATAAGACTTTGCTGTAATCCAACTGTATTATCCCAAGTTGAAGTGTTTCTTTTCAAACCTCCAGGACATGCATAATGGTTGACATAGAAAATGGCATCCTTAACACTAGAGAGTTATTGTTCATTAGGAGGGGAACATGCAAAGCACCTGCACCTGAGTGGGTTAGGCAAGTGGCAAATCTTTCTGTTACATAATCATTTGTCAGTTGATCTCTTACTAATCATGTAATTCCGCACTACATTATATAACATAGCACCTTGTCATGGCAAGATTCCACCTATTTTTGAAAGATTTAAAGAATGAAAAAAATATTGGGGAAGTGTGTTTGACATAAATGGCATTTAAAAACCTAAAGAATCAATTGTTTTGGTGTGGAAGAAAGAGAAACAGAAGCTATCTCCTTACCTTCCTCTTTTTTTCCTCTCTTTCTTCTTTATTTCCTTATTTTCTTCCTTCTCTTTTTTTCCTGTTTTCTTTAATGGTTTTAAATTATGATTTAATAATGAGCGGATTGTAGATTGCTTTGAAGATACAAGTCTGTTAAAGGTACACTACATGAGGTCATTGACTTTCAATAGTTAAAGTCTTAAAAAGCAATGCATATTATAAATTCTTAGTTCATAGAAAAAAACAATTGTAGTACTCATGTTACCTAGATGTTACAATTTAACAGATCACATTATTAAGAAGATATTCAGAATTTAGAAGCTTCTAAATATAGGAAGAGGTGTGCAAAAAATTAGAAATATAATTGTCTTAGTCTATCACCTGCAACTCCTCATTTACTTTCCAGGCATTTAATTCTCCAGGAAAAGAAAAAAAAAATAGCTTGTCAATTTTATAGCCTGAAAGATCAATTTCAGATCATTCTCTCCTGATGAAAAAAATTCAATTATGCAAGGTCTTTTGAGTTTATATATAAAAAAAAAAAAAACTCCCTTGAATTTTACTTTTCTCTGGCTTCATTTCCATTCCTTTATCCCAGCAGATGTCAGGTAATTGCTAAAATAGATAACTTCTATAAAGATCACAATATGCTCTTCAGTTTACGATGCAGTTACAAATTTTTTCTTTCATCTTGAGGTCCCAGAAAAGGTTAAATTCATTTATGTAAGAATTTATTTACTAGCTACTTAGAAAGCTTAATTATATATTGATATATATATATATATATATATATATATATATATATATATATAAAATTCATATATATCTACCCAAGTGCACCATATAAGGCACAAGTTTCAATCCAGCAGCTTTAATTGTCACTCGATATGTACTATATAAATTATAAATTTGTTTTTTACATGTAAATAACAAAAATATATAAAATAACATATTTACAGTTAACCCACCCAATAGTATAATCATTTACTTAACTGAAACATAAAATTGTCTTGGCTCCACCATTCACATGTAGAAAAAATTTCATTTCTAGGCTTTCAATTTCTTTATTCTTAGAGTAGGAAAACAAATGATGTAAATCTTATATAGTTTATTCTGACATATTTTTTCAGATATTAAACTTCTTAAAATTAACATTTTTTATAGTCAGTGTAAGAAAGAATTTTACCAGTCATCTGGATATTATATAGCTTTATATGTTGCAAGTATTCAAACTTAACTCAGTTTAGAGGCATTAAGTTGATATTTCTATTCAAAGAAGCTTTCAACATTATTGGTCCTTCTTTCCCCAAGCATACCTTGCAGTTGGAGTGCAGGCATGTAACCTAGGCTTCCTTGATCAGGCACATCTATGCTTTATAATTTTGGAGTTGAGCAGACTATATGAAGGAGCAGATATGCATAATATTGATCATTTATGTGAGGATTAACATATCCATCATTGCAGCAGTAGCAGTAACAGAGTTTATTTGTAGTCATCAGCATCCATGCTGTTATGTGTCATCTTCCTCAATTCACTGGTGTAAAGCCTGGGGGCAGTGGAGACGTCACTAAATGCATTCAGTTTCTGTAGCTCTCATAATTGTGCAGAATCCAAACTTGGTTTTCAGGTTCTCCTGAGAGCCTATTAGTTACCTAATATTCTCTGATCAATTCTCTTTCTGCTTAAACTACGCAAGAAATAGGAATCTTGAATAATATACTTCTCAAGATTGTCATCTCGGTTAGGTTATTTGAACCTCATGTAATTGAATATGGATCACTGATTGTCTTAAATATTATTACATGATTTAAAGCTATTGGACACTCAGAAGATTGCATCTCATGGTAAATGGCAATGGAATTGTCAGCAATGCAGTAAATGGCAATGGAATTGTCAACAAGTTGAGAATATTTAAAGAATTTCTTAATGTAGAGAGATGTTTTTAGTGAGCAACTTACGGGTTATGGAATATTACTCAAATACAAAATATTTCTGGGTCATAAGCTTCTGATGTCTCTGAAAAGGTTGTTAAACATCTAAAAATATTTAATTCAACTAGTTAAAAAATTTTCAAATGAGTTTAACCAAATAGGAATTGCAAACAATACTCCAAGATTCTTCATCTGCCTTGAATTTTCCCAGGTACAAGCTATAAAATCCAAGATGAAAAAGAAATCAGGATATTCTTTAAAATGTGAATATGTAGAAGATATAAATAAGAAAGTTTTTTGCAATTTTATGCTTTACAAATGACATAACTGTAAGACATGTATTGTCAGTCACTGAAGAAAAATACACATGGAGGGCCAAAGAATATTAAAAAAAAATAAGTCTACTAAAGTAATTGGAAGCCTCTTGATCCTACAGCCAGAAGAAACATTAAACACAGTCCGGCTCCTAGCCAGATTAACAAAAAAATCTTCACACAAATCTGTTTATCTCAGTTCCTATTACACCATGCAACATGTTTAGGTTTCAACAAAAACTTACAAGGCCTGCCAAAAGGCAAGCTAAAACACGATCAGAAGAGAAAAAAGCAAAAGTCAGAACTAGAATCCGCTATGACACAGAAGTTGTAATTTTTAGGCAGGAAATGTAAAATATCTATGATTCATTTGTGAAGGGCTCTAATGAATAAATTAGACAACATGAAAGAACAGATGAGTAATGTAAGTGAAAAGATGAGAACTAAGGAATTAAAAGGAAATAGGAGAAATCAAAAAGATTGTAACAGAAATGAAGATGGACACTCTTTATTACCAAAATCAGAAATTAAAGAGAGGTCATTGATACTGATGCTATGGCAGAAAAGGATAATGAATAATACTGTGAGCTACTCTATGTTCACAAATTTGATAAGTTATTATGGAATGGACCAATTCCTTAAAAGTCATAAACTACCAAAACTCCTACAAGGAAAATAAGCATCTGAATAGGCCTATATCTAATTTTAAAAATTGAATAAATAATTAGTAACACTCCAGGATCATTTCTTTTCCTAAAATGAAACCCAGATATCAAGAAATTTGTCTATAAAATTTCAGACACCCTTAAGCCTTTGTGAGAAGATAAAAGATAATTTGTTATTTCTATGTATAGACATGGCAGCATATAAGCATATATTTAAAATTTTCTAAATGTTATATTTTTTCTAAGTTACAGTTAAAAATAGAATACGAACACTAACTTTTTAAAAGCAATTTTGTATAGATTGACCATTTGATTAAATGGATCAAAGGGGAGATTGACTCACTAGTTGTATGTTAAAATTTTCAAATAGACAAATGATGAAAGTTTATAGAAAATCAAAATACTTTCTGAGTATACATTTATAGTTCTGAGTGTATTAGTTTCCTATCACTATTATAACAAAATAACACATTACCACAAACTCTATTAGTGACTTGAAATGACAAATGTATTATCTTAAAGTTTTGGAATTCAAAAGTCCAACACTGTCTCATTGGGCTAAAACTAATGTGTCAGCACACAGCATTCTTTTGTGTGGTCCCGAGTAGAACATCCACTTACATGTTCACTCAGGTGTTGACAGAATTCAGTTGGTTCCATATGGTTGTCCCGAGATCTCCATTTTCTTCCTAACTGTAAGCTGAGGGTTGTTCATAGCAACTAGGGGTCTCTATTTTGTCCTTGCACATGGCTCCCCACTTCTGAGAACTTGCAACAGGGCATGGAGTACTTTGCAAGTTGCCATTTCTCTTGCTTATTCCATTGTCACATCTCTCTGACTGACTCTTTGGGTTGTCCCTTCCACTTTCAAGTATCCATGTGACCACATTGGACTGGGATAATCCAGGACACCCTCCCTCTCTGAAGATCAATTGATTAGCAATCTTAATTATACCTGCAGTTACAATCTCCTTTTGTCATGTAATGTTAATACAGTCACAGGTTTAACATCAGGAATTAGAACACTGACATCTTTGGGGTGGCATTATTCTGCCTACCATTAAGCTTTCCAATGAGATATTAGGAGTTTTTATTTCACCTTTCACAGAAATTGGTTTTAATTGGGAAAATTAAAACAACGAATATAAGGTTGGATAGACTCATGTTGGGAAATAGCGGCCTTTGAAATTTAACGGTGCATACCCTCATGCAAGATTTCTGTTATCTTATTTAAACTGATTACTTCCTTTACTTGTTTGAAGAAATAGGGTGCAAAGTTTAAAATAATTAAATTTTTTCTTACCCCAGCCTTCAGATGAGTTATCCTGGAATTCTTCCCCTTGTGTCTGGATGATTAATCAAACAGAACTATAGCCTTTAAAATTATATTCAAGCATTAACGGTTTTATTTGTAGGTCTTATAATGTCTATTCCAAGCAAATTTCAAATTTGCAATCTTGTTCTTATCAAAATTTTTTATCTTTAGAATGCAGACACATATTTCACCTATTGTGACAAATACTAAAGTGCAATGTTTAATCACTAACAATATGTAAGTGACAGTTTGTAGTTTGTATTAAAAGATAAAACTTGCATAAGATACATCTGATGTGTATATAAAGCTATAAATCTCTTCAATGTTATTAGAAGGTAACATTGTTATTTGTCATATATTATAGCATGGCAATTAAGTATAGTAATTATAAGAGCATTGGAGTCCCACAATCTGGGTCACAATCCTGGCACTTTCTTCCTACTTCTGTGTCCTGGGGCAACTTTCTGAATAGTCCTATGCCTCAATTTGCTCAATTGCAAAATAGGGAAATGAGATAGCCTAAGCCATAGGGTTATTAGGCATTATCGAAGCAGTATATAAAAAAGACATAGAAAAGTGGCTAAATAAAATATGTGCTAATTGATTGTGAGATTTTTGTCTTTTTAAAATATATATATACTATCACTTACATTTTTAGTTTGCTCAAGTAGAAATGTAGAGACTTGGCATTTAAGCTATATACTTACTGAAGACTAACACCAGCCTGAATATATAAAACATAGCAGAGCCACAATATTTTACAACAATAAAATTTTGAAACAGGAAATAATCACATACATAAAAGAAATTTTATTTTAAGTATTAAAAAAATAATCATCCTTGCAGTAAATGTTGAGTTATTTGTAGTCTGTAATATTTAAAATTGCGTATAACATGGTTATACTAATCATGCTACTTTCCATTCCAATCTTTAAAAGATTAAAAATAAACTAAGGTAAATTATGAAATGTTAATGAAATTTAACAAACTAATTCCTATTCTTTCTTTATAAAGTTACTTTTTAAAAGCTTAATCTTTACAGAAAAAAACTATAAAAATTATTACTACATGAAGAAGTGATCAGAGCATACAGCTAAAAATGTAGAAAACAGGGTATTAAAGTGAGGCAGCTAATTAGTGTGATATTTTTTTCTAAAAAAAAGATTGTCCCAAATAAAATGATTATACCAAAATCAATGAACTCAAAGTAGGAAATTATAATGTAAGATATTTATCATTTGTTTAATAGGTCAGTTTATTGCTCTTAGTACGAAACAGTTCTGAAAATTTCTTTTCAACACTGAAACTATGGGAAACATAAAATGCTAAAATATACAAATTTAAAAACTCTTTACTTCCTTAATTTAAACTTTAATTAAATCTTTTTTTTTGGTTGTTGTTTTGTTTTTAGTGGGAAGCTCAATTCAGACTCAGTAACAATACTATTACAAGCCCACTGGGCTGGGATCCTGGGACAGAACAGTAAGTGCAGGCTAAGCAATTTAATTTAATTTTGTAAATAGAGAGATATAAAAATCCCAATCTATGATAAATCAAAAATAAATAAAGGAATTGAGGGAATTGATATGAATTTAAAGAAGCAGACCTTGGCTAAATCTCCCTAGGACTTCCAGAGTTTCATTTATTAAGTCAGGAAATCTAGGAAAATAAAACTTGACTTTACTCAGATATTATAGGAACTAACTTTTTCTTTAAGCCTTCAAAAACACTAATTACAAATCTGGCATTAAAAGTACACAAATATGTATGCACGTCCAATGCATTATATTTATATTAAGATCAGCCCTTACAAGTAAGCAAAATAAGGAACTGTCAGATATATTGTGAATATAGTAGTTTCAAGGGTGACGATGAAGAGGTAGTATTTATTGAGTGCTTTATTATATATATGCCAAATACTGTGAACATCACAAGAAATTTATAAACTGAATGTCATTTTAATTTCTCCCATGAAGGCTTAGAAAGATAATGTTGCCTTAAGTTTTAATGGTCAAAGTAGGATTCAAACTCACTTCCTTCTAACCAGAGTCTGTGCTCCTCTACCAGTAGTTTAAGAAAGATCCTCATCTAGATTTATCTTCTACCCTTCTCTGATGAGATCACAAAAACTTACTATGTTGTCATTTAAGATTTTAGCAGATAATAAAATATAGCAAGTCTGTAAAAGACTATAGATGATTGATAGATATCGCACATATTGGGATAGGGTGGCATCTTAGAGAACACTGAGATGGGAACATCAAGAAAGAACAAATTTTTAATGAGTTCTTAATATAATTCAAGTACAATGTTAGTACTTTTATGTAAATTATTAGACTTATCCTAAAATAATTTGAGGAACACCTCATGATTACTTACTAATAAGTAAACCAATCAAAACTCAAAACTGGGAGGCAAAGAAGTCATCACATAAATTCTTGTTAGTAGGATGTAGTGATGAAATTCAATCCCATGTTTACTTGATTAAAACATTTTTTTCTTGGGGTTCTGGTCAAAATGTCGGAGTAGGTCAATGTTGTGCTTGCCTCTTCTCATGACCGCATCAAAATTACAACTAAACTACAGAAAAATCTTCATTGAGAATCACCTGAAGTTTACCTGAACAGAACTCCTATAACTAAAGACTTACAGAAGAAGCCACGTGGAGACTGGTAGGAAGGGCGGAGAAGTAGAATATGCTGGTACCACACCCATGTGTGGCAGTTGAGTGTCAAGAGAGATATCTTTGTTGCAGAAGTACCCCCTGAGGAGTGAGGGGTCCCAACCCCACACAAGGCTCCCCAGCCCAGAGAATCCGTGCCAGGAAAAGAAGTCCTGACAAATTCTGGCTTTGAAAAACAGAGTTTGTGGCTGAGTGATACAGAGGGCTGCTGGAGTCCCAGTCACTCCTCTTAAAGGGTTCACACATGAATTTACTCACTCATTGATAAACTCATTCACTATAAGCACCAGTGCTGGGGCAGCAGCGTGAAAGGTATCAGGGACATATGGAACTGAATTGTCCAACTTCAGAACGAGGGCTGGAGGGGTAGCTTTCTCCCAGACAGAAATGCAGACAGAATCCACTGTTTTTTTTGTTGAGTCCTCCTCTCTTCCATGTACAGACACAGAGGACCATCATATCAGAGTCTCCATCAACCTAACACAGTTTGCCCCGCCCTGCTGATTCCTGATACCTGGCCCCATCCAATTTACAGGCCCACCCAAGCTGCTTCCAGTGGCTTTTCTGTACAAATGGCCTGTCTTGGCTCATGCTGCAAACTTTCCTAAAATCTCTCAAAGTTTTACAAATCCCAAGCAAGCATCATCTGGCCCTTCTATGCCTCGTACCTCTTGTAGTCCCAATCCCTGCACTAGCGACATCTAGCCTCAATTCCCAGCTTAGCCTCTCCCAAGCACCTCCAAGGTCAGCACGAATGACAACCATCTGCAGATAGCTTTGTAGCTCATACTAAGTGGCTCTAGGCAAGACATAGGCAGTAGCTGACCTTGGCCTACATCAGAGCCTCTCTCTCTCTCAAATGGTTCGAACCAACACACCAGGTGGCCAGCTTCAGAGCACACAAGAGCACCACCCAATTATCTCCACAAAAGACACATCCAAATGGAAGACTGGACAGGCACCAGAGCCCTGCTGAAGCCAATCCTGCTCTGCAGGGTCAGACCCTACACAACTCTTCCACTGTAGTCATGGCCAGGCCCCACAACCAATCAGCCTGATATGAAAACAGCAACCAAGGTTCAAATACAACAGGAGGGCACACACAACCCACACAAGGGAGCACCCAGCTCGGATGACCAGGGAGACTATGCCACTGGGCCCCACAGAATACCTATTATGTAAGGTCTACTAAGACTGAGGGTCATAGCAGCTTTACCTAATACGTAGAATCAAACACAGGGAAGCAGCCTAAATGGGGAGATAATATATATATATGTCTCAAATGAAAGAACAGAACCACGCTTGAGAAAATGGACTAAACAAAATAGAGACAAGCAATCTACTAGATGCAGGGTTCAAAACACTGAATGAGATGCTCAGTGATCTCAGTGAGAACTTTAACAGAGATATGAAACATAAAACTAGAGATAGAAAACATAAAAAAGAACCAGTCAGAAAGGAAGAATACAATAACTGAAATGAAAAATACATTAGAAGGAATCAACAGTAGATTATATGAAACAGAGAATTGAATCAGCAATTTGGAAGATAGGGTAGCAGAAAACATCTAATTAGAAGAGCAACAAGAAAAAAGAACCCAAAAAATTGAGGATAGTTTAAGGGGCCTCTGGGACAACATCAAGTGTAACAACATTCACATCATAGGGTTGCCAGAAGGAGAAGAGAGAAAGCAAGGAATTTAAAATTTGAAGAATTACTAATGGCAAATATTCCTAACCTGATGAAAGAAATAGACACACAACTCCAGGAAGCTGAGAGAGTTCCAAATAAGATGAATCCAAAGAGGTCCACACCAAGAAACATTAAAATGGCAAATGTTAAAGACAAAGAGAGAATCTTAAAAACAGAAAGGGAAAAGCAATTAATTACCTACCAGGGAGCTCCCATAAGACTGTCAGCCAATTTCTCAACAGAAACTTCACATGCCAGAATATTCAGAGTGATAAAAAGCAAGGGCCTACAACTGAGATTTCTCTACCCAGCAAAGCTACCATTTAGAACCAAAAGACAGATAAAGAGCTTCCCAGACAAGAAAAAGCTAAAGTTCATCACCAGCATGCCAGTATTACAGGAAATGTTGGAAGGACTTCTTTAAGAAGAAGAAAAAAATATGTATCAAAAATATAAATAATAAAATGGCAATATCAATAAGTACTTCAAATGAAAAGAATTAAGTGCTCCAATCTAAAGATAAGGTGACTGAATGGATAAGAAAACAAGCCCCTTACATACGCTGCCTACAAGAGACCCACTTCAGGTAGAAAGACACACACAAACTGAAAGTAAAGGGATGGAAAAAGGTATTTCATAAAAATAGAATCAAACAAACAAACAAAAAACTGGGGTAGCGATACCTGTATCAGACAAAATAGACCTGAAAACAAAGGCTATAACAAGAGAAAAAGAAGGACACACTTCTTCCCACTTCTGGGTAGTTATCCGAAGAAATCCAAACCACTACTTTGAAAAGACTTGTGTATCCATATGTTCTTGCAGTATTATTTACAATTGATGGGTGTCCATCAATGGAAAATTAGATAAAGAAGAGGTGGTCCATAGGGAATATAGTCAATAATATTGCAATAACTACATATTGTACCAGGTAGATACTAGACTAATTGGAAGATCACTTTGTAAATTATAAAAATGTCTAACCACTGTGCTGTACACCTGAAACAAATATAAAATATTAAATGTCAACTCTAATTGAAAAATTAAAATTATAAAAAAAGAAGAGGTGGTACATATAAAGAATGGAATATTAGCATCGAAAAGAATGAAATCTTGCCATCTGCAACAACATAGGTGGACCTAGAGTGTATTGTATTCAGTGGAGTCAGACAGAGATAGACAAATGTCATATGATTTCTCTTATGTATGGAATCTAGAGTACATGTCAAATAAATAAAACAGAAATGATAGAAATAGACACAGCATTTTGATAGTTGCTGGATGGGGGATTGGGGAGATCAGGTGAAGGGGGAGGAGATTAAGAGGTACAAACTGGTAGTTACAGAAGTCATGGGGATATAGAGTATAGCATGGAGACTATAGTCGGTAGTATTATAGTAACAGTATTGTGTCAGATGGGTACTGGATTTATTGGCGTGATCACTTTTTAAGTTATATCAATGTCAAGTTATTGTTGTACACCTAAAATTAATATAATATTGTATGTTAACTGTAATCGAAAAAAATTTAAATATATTATTAAAATTTTAAATTCTCGTATTCATTAAAAAACTAACTTACAAATAAATCATATTTCTCTCTACACATTTAAGAACACAAAGACCCAGTGAATTTCAAGTCCATTCATTATTTATATGACGAAGACTGACTTATTGCTGACCTTATGCATTGCTGCATTTTACTTTCTAAACCAAAGCTATTCTCTGAACAGACTTCTGTCTTCTAGTTTTCAAAGGGAATAGACATGGTATTTTGAACTCCTTTCCTTATACTGGCAAACTGAAGTTGCAACTGAATTTGGAGCCTCATGTAGGATTGAACCATGTATGGATTTTATACTTTCTGTGTATGACCAATAGCCACTAAAAATTTTCTTGGAGTAAAGCAACTCAGCTGAGGGACTATTTAATTATTTACACTCAATATTATGTGAATTATTCATATATTTAGTGGAAAAATGGAAACAAATTTTTTATATTTCTTATGGAGAGTTATTTTTTAAATTATAATTTTGTAGAGTTGGTTAAACTCTCTAAATGATTTTAACTTATTTCCCAAAGGTAAAAATAACTGTATCTCAATAAGTTCAACATATTAATTTTAATTTTAAAAGTGAAGTTTTAAAGTTCACAATGGCCTAAGTTGAAATGAGAACACTAACTTTGTTTATTTTATTATTCACTAAATATTTGTTTCTGACCTGATAGTGTCAGGAAACACAATGATGTTTGGATCAGTTTTGTATAGCTGAAATTGAAGTGATGAATGTGTATAATATTGCCTAACTAAAGTCTATCAAAGGCTCTAGGATGAATCCTAGAAAACCTCCAACACTGGGTGTAAGGAAGATTGGGCACACAAATAAATTAAAAAACAGTAGCCAGAGAGACATAGGGTGAAAAAGGAGAGTGCTGTCTCATGAGATTCAAGAGTCCAGAAAATTTCACTTAAAAAGTGAGAGATATATAATAAAGAGCATTCAGACATGTCTTTTTGGATACGGAAAAACTATACTTGAACAAGTGAGAATGGTTTTGGTGAAATGATGAAAGCTAATCTGAGTGAATTGAGGAGTGAGTTATAAATCTAAGGAGAAGATAGTTGACAGAAGACAAATGAGATTAATATATTTTCTGGATTTAGCTGTATGTTCTGATGAAGAATTGTATATTTAATATTTTAAGCAAGAGAGAATAATATATTTGAAAATATTGATGGGAAGGATGCAGTTGTAAAGGAGATGTTAATAATCCAAAGAGAGAATTGGGATAATTGATTACTGTAAAATTCCAGAGAAGTTTGAAAAGCTTGCAATTCAAAACACAATTTAGGAGATATCTGGTATAGAAAGGATCACTTTCTCTATTGGAAAAATACTTACATAGGGGGATGGGAGGGAGGGTACTGGATATAGCTGCAGAAATATGTGAAGTTTCCATCTAATGTTTTCTATTATCTTAGGAAAGAAAGAGACATGGACATCTACTAAAAGGAGAGATAACAAAGAAATGCCAGAAATAGTAAGATATAGAAAAGATGTCAAATAGTCATTCTATACAATAATTGAAATTAACATTTCTGTTTGTAAATTAACAGAGTACAAAAATTATTTTTTATATTATTTTTATTTTTCAATTACAATTGACATACAATACTACATTAGTTTCACCTGTACAGCATAGTAATTAGACATTTATATGACAATGTGATGACATTGATAAATCTAGTGCCCATCTGACACCACATATAGTTATTACAATATCATTGACTATATTTCTTATGCTTTACTTTACATCCCCATAACTACTTTAAAACTGCCAATTTGTATTTCTTAATCTCTTCCTTAAATTATTTTTAATAACAAATATGTTTACTCTATAACAAAAACCAAATTTGTGATTCAATAATTATTTTTACTTTTTTTTGCAAAATTCATCTCTTTTAATAAAAATAACATACAAATAATAAAAAAAAACTTTATATAATCAAATGTCCCCCTAAAAATCTATCTGCTAATGGAGTTTACTTTTGTAGAAGGCTTTTGGGTCAAATTCCATGTCTGAATTTTTAAAAGGACCATATAACTTTATGACCAATTATACTGCTTATAGCTATCTAGATAAGCTAGAGGAATTAGTATTCATGATTCAGGATATAAACTGAGAGTCAGCATGCCTCAATTGTAATCGAATTCATTAGTTAAATGCTCTATTACTCATATATCACATAAAATTATCAAAAAGTTTAAATATGAGCAGTCCTAGAGACAAAAAATGTCCATTGAGACACTTTTGGTGCATTTTTAACATGTTATCTATGAAGACATAAAGTATTTGTATGTTAAATTTCTATTTTTGTTGATTTTTACTCCCTTAACACGAAAAAAATATTCCATGAAATAACTCTTAAAAGAAAAAGAAACCAAATTATGTATTTCCCCTAACACTGTCTACTGAGGTTAAGAGAAATGGCAGTGTGTTTCAGAAGAGCAGCTTTTAATGCTTGGTAAGAGTGGTTGAAGAGGTGTGAGCAGTGGCTAAATCTATTTTTCAAGTAGGATTTAATTACTCAGTTCACACTCCTTCAACAGCCCAGACTAAGTCATCAGAAGTTCAGAATTAAAGCTATCAGAGGTGAAAATAATGTGATGGGGAAAAAAAATCTTATGAATGCATGTAAACACACCTGCAAAAATTGAAAATAGGTGGATTTAGAAATAAAGTTACATAAATTTCAATTCAACAATTACTTAATGTTAATTATACAGATTTATTATATGGTTTATAAAATTTAAGTTGATATATCATCTATTGGCTCTATTATTTTGAAAAAAACACCACCGCAATATTTTGAAAAAAACTACTATTTTGGTCTTTTAGTTGCTCGAGAAATTCTACCAATGCTATATATGTCAGTCTATCTTCACTTGGTCATAATCTAACAATCTGCAGACAACTCAAAGTTAAAATATTGTGAATTTTATTAGATTTTTTCTAAAACAATTGCTTAATCCAAAGAAATAAGAAAAATATATGACTGTATAAAATATAAACCTCTTTATGATAAAAATGATCCTTGATTTATCATTATATAAGATAGATATTTTTAAACACACACACACACACACACACACACACAAACACACTATTCAATCTTTCTCATCCTGACAGCCAAAAGTAAATTTCCTCTCTGATATCTCCAAGCTTTGTGTATCTACTTCTTCGACAAGTAAATATGGATATATATTTTTGGTCCTTGTTCAACTGAATATCATGAGGTCAGGGGCACAAATTGTATACTGAAGAAAGCATAGCTTGATATTCAACAAACAAAGTAAAATCTCTCTTTAAAAAAGACATGTTTTACTTTGATCTCTATTTGGTACTTTTGTACATCTTTATACAACTATTTAAAATTGCCTCTGTTTTTTACTTATTATATACACTCTTATTTCAAGCTAAGTCATCAGATATAGAATCCTAATGTTGTTCTCTCTATGTGATGACAATAGCATTTATTGAATACTTACTCCATGACAGAAACTATGGGAGCTCTTTACATGTATTATCTCATTAAATTTTTCTCAATCCTATGAAGCAGAGACAGTAACTATCTCCATTTTACAGAGAAGGAAGCAAGTTTAAGGAGTTTTAGTTACTTTTCCAAGTTCACAAATATTTTAAGTACAAAACTTTAATTTGAACTTAGATCTTATATTAACAAAATGAATGTGCTTAACTACTCTGATAACAGGATATACGAGAATTTTATATTCGAATTTATTCTCCATCTGATAACTCTTGGCTCAACAAAAGCCGGTAACCCAGAAGAAATGTAATCTGTCAGAGCCACGTTCGCCTTTTCACTTTTATATTACAATGCAAATAGTGATGGATGAGGTCATGGGTGTGACTGTTGTGTGTATGTGTGTGTGTGCATGTGTTTTCTAGCATTCTTGACTGATATGCTGGTACATTTGCAAAACTTTGTTCACACAAGTTTACTCAACTGAATCAACATTTGCAGCCATATAAATTAATTAACCATCAAATATGAATTTATTTGCCATCAATTCATGAACAAATGCAAAAGACATTTTTATATAAAAGAATATAAAGTATATCGAAATATTTTTGTGATAAAATTTTGAAAGGTGAATAATGAGATATCTGAATACTTGAAGATAGTGCTCACATTCCACCTGGAGAAGCACCACTGTCTTCTTCTGTATTTTAAAAACAAGCGGTAACCTAAATTTATAAGAAAGTGCCATAACTTTAGGTAAAGAAGAATGGTCTTGCACAGTATTTGAATACGAAAAAGGAGTAATTGCATTATGCATTAAAAGAAGCCTAGCATTCTCAAGCCCCTGAAACTGGTAAGAGTAAAAAAGACAATTAAAAAATGGTGGCTAAATATGCACTCTAAAAATATGGAGGATTATTAAGGTATGAAACCATTGTTAGACCTTTTAAGAATAAGCAACTGAAAAAAGACCTACATATGGCCATGTTTTAATCCAGAGAAGCAAACACACTTAATTGTCACAGTGCCATCACACAAGAATAAAATTCAGTCTTGTCTTGTATTATTACAACAGATTCCTTGCCTCCTCTCCTAACCTTTCCTCCAACAATCTACTGTTAATGGAGCAGTTATAGTGATCTTTTTTTAAAATGCAACTTAACCGATTGCATCCTTTTGTTCTAAACCACCAATAGTTACCCACTCTTCTCAAAGTCAAAGAATCTATAATGTCTAATAGGACCTAAGTTTCTCTGGCACACTATTTTCTAGCCACTCTGGCCTCTTCAGTGTTCCTTAAACATGCTAAAGATTCTCTCACCTCTGCCACTCACACTTGCTCTTTCTCTACCTAAAATATTTTTTTCTCTTAACACACTCATATCTCTCCCCTGCAACCTCTCTTTCAAGTCTTTGCTCAAATGACATCTTATCAGGTTTCTTTGACTAATCTCTTTAAAATGTTAATGCCCAACACTCCCAACATTTCTCTAATCTGTCTGATTTTTTCTGAACTGTTTATATTATTTATTTATTTATTTGTCAACCACTATCAGAACTCAAACTTCACAAGAAAGAATTTTGTTCGCTGATATAGACATATATTCAAATTTGTGCCTGGCACATAGTGGGAGCTTAATAATATCTGTGTAATAAATTTAAAAAATGACTAAATGAATGAATGAATGAATGAATTAGTAAACTTTAGTTCATGTAAAGTGCTAAAGTTGATCAATAGATGTAGATTAGGCAGAATGTCCCAATCAAGGAGTTGAAAATAATTTAAAGGTGAGCCAAGATATTGATTCTCCCAGCCTTGAGTCTGAGAGAAGTGAGGGGGCCCAGTCTGGGTATCTGTAGCCACAAAGAAGGATTTCCATTTCTTTTATTCTGTAAAAGCAGTATTTTTTAATCTGTTTTTTAGTGTATAAAAAGTTTGGAAAACAAATAGCGAAAGAAAATAAAGAGTGATCCAAATGCTGGGAATTTTAGGGGCCCACACTCTGTACATCAGATTTTGGTATTAATATCATAGGAAAGCCAGACTATTAGTCGTTAGCCCAACAAATGGAGGGAATCTCAACAAAACTGTAAGGTTTCAGAGCTAATTTGAATTATGTAGGGATAAAAATAATAAAATTGAAAATATTATATGAGATAGTTGTAGATGTAGTTAAAACTAAGAAAGAAAAAAATAGAAAATGAAATAATAGGAAGTATCGATAGGCACAGTAGACTGTCAAAGAATATATTACACATATGTTAGACTACTGAAGTTCTTTTTATTGATTTTTTTTAAAAAAATCCTTTTCTCTCTTTTCTTCAGATAGGATAATTTCAATCTGTCTTCAAATTTACAGTTCCTTGTTCTGTTATCATCAATATACTGTTAAGCCTATTCAGTAATTGAAAAAAAAATTAAGATACTGAATTTTTCAATTCTAGAATTTCAATTTGATTTTTTTTCTTACCGTTCCCTTTTGGTAGTGAGACTTTCCACTATTTAGTCATCATGGCTATCTTGAAATCTTTGAAATATTTATGATAGCTGTTTAAAAGTACTTTTCTGTTAATTCCAACATCTAAATCATCTTGAGTTCTATTCCTATTCTTATTGACTGCTTTTTTTTCTTAGCTACATGCAACATTTTCTTGTTTTATACATGTCTGGTGACTTCATTTACTGAAGACATTGCCTCTAGTTCTCTTATGTTCTCTAAGGAAGCTTGATTTTTGCTGTGGCTGACAGGTGAATAACTAGGTGACCACCAAGAATCTGTGGACTTAATTTTCATATTGGATAGAACGGATTTGTGTAAAGCCTGTGGTGTTTATCAAATTCATCCGACTTTGCAAAACATAAATAGCAAACTCTGTTTTCACTGCAGTAGACTTCAGTTAAAACATATACTAATTCCTTCAGCTTTCCAGTTGATGCTTTTAGCAGGAACCCCAAACACATGAAGTTCAGGGCCAGACAAACATTACACGGGAGTTTACACAAAGATTTTAGAATTGCCTTTTTCTCTGGATGCCCCCTCAATTTCAGCCACTCTGACAGCATTGAACTCTCTCCTCCGACACGTCAAGTCAATAAAACTATGACTTTCTGCTTCTATTTCAATCTGCTCCATGTCATACTGACTAGGGAGTGACCTTGGGGAAACGTCATATAATTATGAATGTCACCCAGTGAGTATGAATTTCATTTTTCAAGAGTTGACTCTCTTTTAATATCTGCTTGCTTTGGCCACCCTTTAGTGCTTTTATAGAGTCGATTTCTATTTTGCACAGTGTTTGTAATTGTTATTTGCATGAGCAGTATTTCAATGCTAGCTACTTTACCATTTCTAGAATGCTCTTGCTAATTTAAAAAAGTAAATCACCACTCCCTAGTTGATTTACATAAATTATATTAATTCTTTCAAAGGTGTTAGTAGAAATCTTAGAATATTGAAGACAAATGTTTATCTAGTAATATTTATGCTAGATGTTTGCCTACATGGTAACAAATTCCTATAATAAGGATAAGACTTATAATACATTTGAAATCATTTTTCTTGATTGTCGATTGCCTTGATAATTACTGAGCATTTACTCCATGTCATGTGCTGTGCTTTACTTTATGTATACACTGGTATTCCAAATAATTATGGAACAAAACATTATATTTCATCACCATATGCTTATGTAAGGTTATTTTCCAAACAGTGATTAAATTATAACTTATCTCTTGTAAACAAATGGATTAATAAGCAACATGTTTTATGCAACTAATATTTACTTGAAATTAGGCTTTCATTATTTAAATTAATGATTTCATTGTCTATTTCTTTTTACAAAAGATTTAAATGAGGATTGCATTTGAGAAGTATGAAGATATCGAGAACACCAAAAATATTTCCAGAATGAACAATAAATGTGCTAGAAAGTGTTTTCTCCAATTATATGTCAATAATTTTGCAGTTGACTTTTATTTATTAGAGGTGACAGATTGTAATGGCATGAAACTCAGAATTGGATCTCAAACTATCTAAATCAAAAACTCAGAGGAGCAGAAAGAATTTCACCATCAAAGCATGCAACTATATATAGCATCTGAATGTTATTATTATAAATATATAATAAACAAATGTACACGTATAAAGTATACACTCTTTTTTATAATCGTAAATGTTTAAAGACTATGGTGTACACAATTCCAAACCTTACTGTTGTACTATGAGTGTGAGAAAGTCCTGCAATGAAGGATGATTGACTATCTCTAAAGCATGGTTCAACAGAACAATTTCTTTTCAGTGTTTTGTGCACACAAAAACCTTCCCATACAAAAACAAATGCAAGAATCTCTTATACAATGGCCGAATGCCCCATTTTAAAAAATGAAAAATCTGAGTATTAAAGTTTGGATATTTATCCATTCTCTGATTAATTTATTGAACTATATGCCACTCTCTTAATACTTTTAGGGCAAATGTTTTACAATGGAGTTTCCTGAACAGCCTATTTTACTTGCCAAAGGGAGTAAAAATGGGAAGTATATTTGTCTCCTTGAAAAGGTTATGAAACTATTTTGTAAAAACTTTCCCTTGGGGGCTTTCCAAAAACAACTGGGCCAATTCTATGTCAAAACACAATGAACAAAACATATAAGAAATCCAGACTTTTTGAACCAGCAGCTGGACTACCTGCGGCTCTCCTTAACAAGTGGGCCAATTCCACCTGGAAACAGAATGAACACAAGATATAAAAAGATCAAAATTGTTTGAACCAGCAGCTGTTCTACCTGCAGCAGTTAATCTTTCCTGGCAATCTGTTAGAGACACACATTCCTCAGGCTAATAGGACTAAGAACCTTTTTGCTGACTGCTGTGCCTCTGGGACATGCTCAGTAACAATTCTTTCCACAAGTGTTTGGAAGTTGTCAGCTATACACTTAACGTAAGGAAATAGCAACTTTTATTTCAATTTAGATGTAAAGAAGCAGTTATTAACAGTCAGCCTCACTAAAGGAAAACAAACCCATTTATTGTTTAACTTCTAATTTCACTAACAAGATATTTGAGATATTTTAAAATGTGCTAGCAATAATACTAACTAAAATAAAATCGGTATTCAGAATAATACCATACCACAGTGTGGTCTATAAATTAATCTAAAAATAAAAGATTATATTTTAAATGATACATGAGTAAGCTTATTGTGTCAGCCACAGTTCTAAGTGATGTACAGATATTAGCTCATTTAATCAAGCATTTAATGAAGTAGGAACCACAAAGACCAGGGATCTGAAGCACTGACAAATTAAGTAACTTATCCATGACTAATAATTCATAACTGGCAGAGCTAGGATTCAAACATTTGTCATCTGAATACAGAGGCCATGTTCTTGAAACCAATGCAGTGCTGTAGGGAGATGAACATCCAATGGAAACATTTTCTTCAAAGAAATATAGATTAAAATATGCATAAATGCTTTTAATTTTAAATAGTTTAAAATGTATAATCCAGATCTTGACATATTAACTATGGTTACTGAATTTATTTCTACATTATATTATGCTAAATATAAAAAAAAACTGTAGTATTTTTAAAATATTGATGATATGGGACAATTCTTTAACTATATTAAGTGCTCGAGAAATTTATGACGATTAAGGTATAGTATGAAATGGACAATTTGACTGCTACCACTCTCCATTTTTCAGTTTCATGCTGTTGTGCAAGATCTATATATAACATGTATAGGTAATCTAGTGGTAGTCTAAATTGTACAATTTGTGAAATAACATTTTTAATCAAATCATATGACCAAAATGTAAGGGTAATTTTTTTTTTACCTTAAGAGGTTGAGTAGTTTACATGAAATCCAGATATGAATTGCTGATTCAATTAAACCTATATTCATGACCTTTGAATGAAATATTAATATTATTATGGCAGTTAAAAAATGTATACAGATTTCATAGAAAGAACAATTCTGACAAAATAATTCAATTTCTGACTGATTTTGTGTTATATTTCTCAGTTTTGTATAAATGAGATGGTTATAAATAATCAGTAATATCAGCACAAATCTTAAGAATATTTAGGCCACAGGAAAACTCACTGTCTCCTGGGTTTTTCTCCATTATGTCACTCTTAATGAGTGATGATTTTATCAAGTTGGAATCTACCTATTCTGGTACAATCTAAAGATCTCAGATTCTAAAGATAGACAAAGTTAGGTTTGAACTCAAGCTTCGGCAGGGTTTAGATGTGTATTATAGGACATGGAGTTACTGGTCTTTAACTTTCATTTTGATTATGAGGATAATAATAAAATCCATGTCATACAATTATGATAAGTGTATATTAACTGTGGTATTACATACAATACCTTTGTGTCAGGGACAAATACATCATACTGAGCCCACCAGAGTTACTAACCATCCCAATTTGCCCAGGACCACCCTAGTTTCACCAGTGAAATTCTTCAGTCCTAAACCAAAATAATTGGTCACCCTACACCACTCACATAAATCACATCTTACATATATGTATCTTTGTACTTTTAGGAGCATGATAAATTTTTTAAATGACAGACAGATATATAGATAGATAAATTACCAATATACAGTCTCTTGATTATACAAAATTTAACTTTCCTAGAATTTTACTAGTCGATAATACCAAAAAATAGGGAGAAAAAAAAGAAAGCCTCTTAAAAAGAAAAACAGATGCTTCAAAATTTTGTGAGTACAGCTGATGTGGTTTACTCATATAGGAAGTGACCAGTCTCCAGTTCTTCTATTCCCCCAAATGATTCTATGAAGTCTTGTTATTGGCTTTGAAAACTAATAGCAGAATAGAAGAAAGAACATAGGATGAAGAAGAGAGGCTGCTGTTAATAGTCATACTCAAAACTATATTTCTAGATCCTTCTAAATGGAACTTGTTTTCAGACAGTAGTACAAAAAGTTCAAGGCTCTCATTAAAATGATAACAGTTAAAAGTGCAACTATGTGTGAACTCATTCATACAGTGTAAATTATGAGCTGGCAGCTGAGAAGAATACAGAAATGTGAGCAAATCTAGCCATTTATTGGAGGAAGGAATCGGGGGCAGACAAGATGATTTGTCTTGTCTTGAGCCACAGCAAAAGGAAATTCAGAGAGTTGACAACATATAGAATTATATTGACTTTTTCCTTCGGTATTATGACAGAAGGATTTTATTTACTTATCTAACAATAATTTATTTGAGTATCTACCATACTATATAAAAATACAATAGTGAACAAGAGATATAATGTTCCTGTTCATTCTACCCTAGAAGGACAAAAAATTAGTGAACACGGCAATATTGAATAGCAAAATGTGCTATAGAAGAAATAAAGTAATCCAATAAAGAATGACTCAGAGGGCACTTAACATAGGAAGGTCAGGATTGGTCTCTCTAGAGACATATCATTTGAGCTGAGATCTGAACAATGAGAAACAACACAGCATGAAAAAAAAAGCCTGAGGAGCTTCCCAGTCCAGAGAAAGACAAGGCTAAAGGCATTGAGTAAATAAAAAGGTTTGATTTGTTAAAGAAAAAAAGTGAAGAGACTACTATGGTTCAAGTGTGCTGATAATGATGGGCTGTCTGAGATGCATTTTGAACAAGTAGATAGAGGTGATATCATGGAGGCCATGAGACCATAGAAAAGTTATAATAAGTCAGTGGAGGGTTTTAAGGAGAGGATCTAATTTACATGTGTATTAGTTTCCTAGGGCTACTGTAACAAAGAACTACAAGCTGAGCGGCTTAAAATAACAGAAAATTATTTTCTCAGTTTTGGAGGCTAGAAGTCTAAACCAAGATATTGGCCATGCAGTGCTCTCTCCAAAGGCTTTAGGGAAGGTTCTCACTTCTTCCAAGAATTTCTGGATATCCCCAGGCATTTCTTGACCTGTGGCAGCATAAGTTCCATTTCTACTTCTATCTTCTCATGGCATTCTCCCTGTGTATCTTGTCTATAAACAGGGCCATCGTTTATAAGGACATCAGTTGTACTGGATTAGAGATTTACCCTACTCCACTATGACCTCACTTTAACTTAACTAATTGTATCTGCAATGACTTATTTCCAAATAACATCACATCTTGAGGTAATGAAGTTAGAACTTCGACATATCAATTTGAGGGGATCTATAACAACATGGATCAGAGATCACTTTTGCTCCTCTATGGTAAAAGGAATTTGAAGGGTAAACAGTAGAAGGGGCTCAGTTAGGAAGTCATTGCCATAATTCAGGTAAAGATAAATTTGTGTATTGTTCTAAGCTATTTGTAGTGATGATTCAGAGTAGATATTGTAGAGGGTAATGGACCAGACTTGCTTATAAATTAAATGTGAAGGATGAGCAAAAAGAGACTCGATTATAATTTTTTTTTAAATATTAGCAACTAAGGAGATAAATAGTGATATTATCTGAAATGGGAAATATTGGTAAAATAACAAAGAACAAATTTGGGGTTTAGTGGGGAGAGAGAGAGAGAGACTGTGTGTGTGTGCGCACGCATACATGCATGCTTTTGATAATGTGTTTTATGTGTATTGTGTGCCGTATGTATTATTGATGTGTGTGTGATAGTGTTTAGGGAAGTTGTCTTAAAAGATTCGTTTCAGTATAAAGGTCCTTTCTACAAAGACATGAATATATACTTGGTATTAAATTTTAGATATAAATAAAAGTTTATATAAGTGGCTATTTGTCTCTACTGGTAATTGGAGTGCCAAAGTTAAAGAAACTCTCCTGTAATCCATTCACTATGTTAATTGGGAGGTGGAGGCTTCTGGGGAAAGTCATATGACATAGTCTAATATCCTTGTAAACACACTAATAAATGTCCTTCCTGGTAGTAGACAACTGATATTTGCTAGGAGGAGATTTCTTATCTATTTAATGCTCTTGCTTTTGGTAAATAAACTCAGAATCTATTAATTTATTGAAAATGTCACATAAACTGGTATATAACATGGAGATGTTTCATAAATTAAATATTCTAAGAATTGTCAGGTAATATTTTACATTCTTCTCTTAGAGACTTGTCTGTTCTGGGCCGAAAAGTGCATATCTAACAGCAAAGAAATGACCTGGGGAGACACTCTTAATAAGCCTGTCCCCTTTCTGTGGATCTGTGCCTTTTGATAGCTTGTGTATTTGAAATTATTAGTAATGTTTGGGTTTCTGATTCATATGAATCCGATTTGCCAAATTTATCATTTTTGTTAGGTAAGTAATTACTCTCATCCCAATCCTCTGTTGCCTCCTACAAGATGATTCCCTTAAAGCATATCTTCACAGAGACTAAGAAATTCTAGAGTAGAAATAATACTTGGGATTGAGAACATCACAGAGCCCACTAACTTTCAGTGATGGCTACTGCTATCATGGGGTCATAAAAACAAGGTTTACAAAATAATGATTGTATTTTAATATTAGCAACTAAAGAGATAAATAGTGAGTATTTGAGATCATGGACCTTAAAGAAAAAATTCAAATTTATTTCCATGCTATTCTATAATATTTATTAGTGTAGAAAATCTTTAATACATATTGGAAGGAGTCCAAGGTAGAAATTACTAGATCTGTAAAACTGTTGGTGTTTAAGAAGTGAAACTTAAGTTATTAGGAAAATTTAAATGTTTTGCAATATATATTCCCTCAGGTCCAGATAGTTAAGATTTCATTGTCCATACATCGAAGAAAAATGCTAAGAGCGAGCACTGTATATCAATTATTCGGACATGGTTTTCTAAAATATTAGATATAAAAAAGTCATGGAAATGTAGTATAAAGTATAGGAATACAATCAGTAATATTATAACTTTGTACAATGATAGTTACTAGACCTCGTGGTGATCACATTGTAAGGTATATAAATGTTGAATCACTATGTTGTACACCTAAAACTAATACAATATTGTGTATTACCTATACTTCAATAATAAAATACTTGATAAAGGAAGTTGGTATTTCAAGTCACAAGCATTGATTTAATGTTTTTATTCATTTAAAAAGTCCTTCTCTTTCTTCCTTTCTTCAACCTTTCCCATCCCTCACCTGTCATTTTAATCGCCTAGGTTTATTTGTGAAAAACAGCTTTAGCAGAACACCAGAAAACAAGAAAGTCAGTTTATCACCTTTGGAATATGTAAAAAGGAAAAAAAAAACTGTATTTTATCAATAACTCAAATATTACTTTAAGCGTTAAGTGCATGTAATAGTAACAAAATAAATGGCCGCTTCAGTGCTTTCAAAATCACTTCAAACCTCAACTCTGCTACTCTTCTCTCTGGAGTGAATAAGATTAGGGGTCTGTATTTGAGCAACCACTGACATCTGCACAGGTCTGAAATATGCTAATACCACATGATTCCTAGATTTTTTCCTCTTTTGCCCTGCCATCCTCCAAAAGGATAAAGTCTCATCTCAATGCTACTGGCATAGGCCAAATAAGTTATTGCTTTCGTGGCCTCATAACTTTTGAAAGACTTCTGGTTGCTTGCCTCTAAGTTGTCATATTGATGTACCCTCCCCAAGGCTACTGGCCAAGCGGTTGCTTTTCTAGTCCATTCCACAGAAAAGGCCATAGGGCTCCCTTTCAATGCTGCTGGCAAAATCAAAGCCATTTCTCTTCTACTATTGTTACAGTATGTTGGCAAGGATGCTTCTGCTCAGCTACCCTCCACCAGGGTTCTGTGAAGGAATTAGGACAGAAATCATTTCTATGCATTCATTTCCTAAAATATACACTCTACTGAACTCTACACACCAAAATTCAGTTAAAAGTCCCTTCCCAGAGATTTCCAGCACCATTAGATTCTATTATTTTCTCTGCTGCAACTTCCAGCCTAGTAATGAAATCTTTACCAAGACTAAGTATCTTCATGAACTCAAAAATACAAGTCACAGTTAAAAACTACCTGCATGGTTTCGGCATCTCAGCAGAGATGAGAGAGAAGAGGTCTAAAATAATCAGTAGATACTCACTAAATATCATGGTGAGACATCTTCATAACTGAAGATGGGGACAGGTGTTGCCCAGTTTAGAAGCATGCATGCAAGGGGTCCACAGTAAGATCTGTAAGCGACCACAGCAGTCATCTATAAACTCTGGAAACTGAACATATAGGACTGCTTTTCAGGATAGGATCCCATACTGAGTAGAAAATGCTAAGAGCAGAATCAAAATTTAGTAGAAAAGTGATATTAGAAAGTGAAAATCCACATAAAAATGGAAGCAATGGATAGAGCAAGGGGATCTTAAAAATCAAGTTGCCATGAATTTGTTTCTCTTCTCTCTCTCTCTCTCTCTCACACACACACACACACACACACACACATGAAGAAAAAGGCAGAAAAGATATCCTTAACCACAGTTTCTTCTAAAAGTTTAGGAAAATCGAATTTAAATAAAATTAATACAAAAGTATGGAGACTGTTATAGATCAAGTTGTGTGTGTCCTCTCAAATTTCATATGTTAAAGTATTAACTCTGAGCACCTCAGAATATGACCTAGTTTGGAGACAGGATCTTTAGAGAGGCAATTAATTTAAAATGAGTTCATTAAAGTGAGTCTTAATCCAGTACGACCGGTGTTCCAATAAAAAGGAAAAAAAACAAAGATGATCACACACACAGGGGAAACACCATGTGAAGGTTTAGAGTTATGATACCACAAGTGGTACTATTTGTAATGCTATTCTAAAACTGCTGTGTCATAATGTGGGGTAAATTTAATAAGAAATTAGGGGATATTTCAATTTTTTCATCCATTCTGTCCTTCAGAAAAAGAACTTCCTAAAGTAGATTTAATACAAAAGATTAAATTTAAAATCCTAAACCTAGATTCAAATATAAAGTATCAATATAAACAGACCTGGAAACGTTGATAAAATTGGAAGCCAAGGGAATCTCTAGAGCTAAGATCTAGCTTGAAATTCTATTACCCTTGAAAAGAAACCAGCATTCCTTGAAGAAATGGTTATTCCGGGTCTGAGCAGAAAATGTATATGATAATCCTGGAATATCTTAGTCATACCGCAGACTGAGGAGGCTATGAAACTCATGTAGGATTATATCAGTCAACTAGTATGATACTAAACAAATAAAGAAACAATAAATAACAACTCAAGATATCTCCCACTGACTTGAAAATATAAACTTCAAATAGAATGATAATTGCCATTGTTTAAAACTCATATTCATTTAATTATGAATCATTATGAATCGAAAATTACGTCAAAAAAGAAAAAACTAATTGGTAAACTTTGGAGGATGATAAAGACTCAATTCAATATTTTTTTTAGATGGTCAATATGAGGAAATTATAACTGTGTAGCCTATTTTTCCTATACTAACTGTGCAACCACATAGCCAAATACTATATGATGGAAAGTGGCTCTTTATAAAAAGCATCTCAACTAATAAACAAGAAAGAATTGATTGAATTAGTATCAACATTTAAAACCAACCCATGTATTGTTGAATCTACTTGTCAATGAATATCAGTAGCATCTCTAACGAAGACAATTAGACATCATGCACCTTCTACTGCAAAAACACACCGCTATCTATAATCTTGACAAAGAGATCAACAAGGCTGTGATGCAATCAGCAAAACCTAAACTATTGGAATATCAACAGATCAATTATAAAGAAATTAAAGCAGTGGAGAGGGTAATTATAAATATTAAAAAAAATTTAAAATATACAACTTTCAAAAAAATAGGCAAGACTGTGATGTCTAGGAATGTGCTTTTAGTGATAAAATGGTAAATAATTTTAAGAAAGTGGTTACCAGTAAAGTCAGAATAATGGCTGCTGTTGTGGGAAGAAGTTTAAAATTGGAATGGGACAGCAGAAGAGCTCTAGTGTGTGTGGCAAAGTGATATATATATTTATTAGATTTATGTAATCTAATAAATGTATTCTGAAAAATTTTAGATTTTTTTTGTATACAATATTATAATTTGGGTCTTTTTTTATGGTGATATTGGTTAATGAAATCCAATAAGTTTCAGCTGTACACTAACAGTAAGGCATATATATATTTACACTGTGTGTTCACCTCCCATAGTTAGATTTCTTTCTGTCATCACATATTTGACCTTCTTTACCCCATCGATCTCCCTCCCCGACCCACCCTCTGATAACCACTAGTCTATAGTCCATGTGCATGAATCTTTGCTTGTTTATTCTGTTCATTTGTTGCTTTTAGGTTTATATCCCACATATAAGTAATATCACGTGATTTCCAACTTTTTCCGTCTGGTTTATTTAGCTTAGCATGATTATCTCAAGGTCCATCCAGGTTGTCACAAATGGCAGTATTTCATCTCTTCTTATGGCTGAGCAATATTCAATTGTATATATGTATCACAGCTTCTTTAGCCAATCAACTATCATAGGACACTTCGGTTGCTTCCATGTCCTGGCCACTGTGAATAGTGCTGCTATGAACATTGGTGTGCAAATATCTTTTTGGATATAGGTGTTCAAGTCTTTGGGGTAAATACCCAGTAGAAGGATTGCTGGATCCTATGGTAGATCAATTCTTAGTTTTTTGGAGGAATCTCCACACTGTCTTCCATAGTGGGGTACCAATTTGCAGTCTCACCAGCAGTGTATGAGGGTTCCTTTTTCTCCACATCCTCTCCAACATTTGTTATTACTTGTCCTGTTGATTATAGATATTCTAACAGGTGTGAGATGATATATCTTTGTGTTTTGATTTGCATTTCCCTAATAGTTAGTGATGTCGAGCATCTTTTCAAATATTTGTTGGCCATTCGTATGTCCTCTAGGGAGAAGTGTCTGTTCAGGTCCTCCGACCATTTTTTGATTGGATCGTTTGGTTTTTTTTGTTGTTATTGAGTTGTATGAGTTCTTTGTATATTTTGGATATTAGGCCCTTATCAGAGGCATCGCTTGCAAATATATTTTCCCATTCGGATGGTTGTCTCTTTACCTTGTTGATGGTTTCTCTTGCTGAACAGAAGCTTTTTAATTTGATGTAGTCTCATTCATTCATTTTTGCTTTTACAAAGTTGTATTTTTTGAACTGCACGTAAATAAATTATATTGGGGTTAGCTTTAGAATAGCTCACTAAGCAATACATTTATTTATTGTGATTAATTACATGTGAGTTTTTATAATAAAAAAGATAAAAAAGGTTTTAGACTATATAAATTCGATATGGAATATTTGTAGTGTATAGTCGCTTTTATTGGAAAGATTATCTTCATTATTGCCATGATTATTCAGTCAAATAATTAACTAAAGAAATAGATGGGGACTGAACAGAAGAAAAGGTTAAGAAAACAGCGTAGCAGGTATACAAAGCCTAAGTGTCAAGTTATTTTTCACATTAGGCAAGAGAAACCACTATGTGAACAAACCAGCTGAATGGCCAGGTGAAATTTCTCTGATTTCTTATGAAGGATAGTGGAAATGGAGAAACATCCTATTTTTTCTTAGTTTTTTAGAACTAATTGAAAGTTATTTTAAAAATTTTATCTAAAGCTATTAAGATATTATTACATAGCTGAAACTAGTTTGAGAGGTGAGAGTAAATACATGGAACTTCCAAACAGTAATCTAGTTAAATATATACAGAACCCCATGCCATCCTGCACCATGAACAACTCTCACTAATACAACCTAATCAACTTTCCCAAAGAGAGTAATAGCCACTTATCTTCTCTATCACTTAGTAAAGTAATTTATGAAGGTAATGAGTCTGACTCTGATATTTCAATGGGATCTCAGGAAATTTTCTCTCTTCTCAACATCTAGATTTCTTGAGGCACATACCACACCCATTATCTTTACTACTTAATAGTATCTGAGAAAAATAGCTCTAACCTGGTCTCCTTTGGGAGAAAAGAGACAAGGGAGGACAAGTAAGGGAATCACATGTATCCACAGCAAAATTGCTCTAACTAAATAAATAAACAACAAGTGGATGTATTAATAAATGAAAACTATATTCGAAAAATGTATTACTTATTACAATTTAATCATACAATGAGCACTTATTATGTGCTAGAAACAGATCTAAGCATTTTACTTTTAGTATTTCATTTAACGTGCTCACCACCATATGAAAGAGACTGCCCTAGTTTCTCTGTTTGAACATAGAAAATTGAGGCATAAAGTATCTTCCAGGAGATTACCCAGATTGTGAGAGGAAACTCTGAGATTCAAAGTCAAGCTGTCTGGCTCCAGAGCAGCCCCTCCAGAGTTCACTTACCATTCTCTTCACCTTGTACACTGGCTACGGTGTCAAGCAGTCTATCTGTAACTTTGCTCTTTCTACCAACCCTGAAAACATATACCTTATTATGTGTTGTTATTACTGCTTTTCTTTACCTTTAGTATATATCTCATTATTTCAAAGGAAGGAATGCTTCTTCCCCACACATTCTTCCATTCCATATATAGACTTCCATACATTTAGTTCTTTTTCTCTCTTTGGTCTTTTGCTCACTTATCCAATCAATTTCAAAAGAACAGATTGGGTATACTATGCTCAGATATGCCTAGCCACAGAGGCATGTGCTGCCCACTGCATGTCATAAATTATGCAGTGGCAGATAGCTTCCATATGGAGATTGGGTGAGTTTCCATTTTGAGCTTCCAATAGCCCTTAACACCTCAAAACCTGGTTCAAGAGCAAAGAATATTGGGAGACAAAACTGACATTTTATGGAGCAAATTATTCATTAAGTGATGAGTAGAATCTTTTGTCTGGCCACCTGCTAACTGCTATGACTTGAGCAAGAAGGTTGGAACCTTGGGGTACTTGATATTTTTACATTAACAGATTATATCAGTTTCTGGCAAGTTTGCCCAAAGATGTTTTGTTTTGTTTTGTTTTGTTTTCTTTTGTTTTCTTTTGTTTCGTTTTAGAGAAGGGACTGCAGTTATGGGTATAAGCAATCTCAAGCAAATGCTGTTTGAGCTGCCCCAGGCTTAAATAGAGAGACTGCAGCCAACTGGTTAGGGACTTCTTTGGTCTCAGCAGAGGTGGGAAAGAGATGGATACACAAATCTGAGCAAACAAGTGCCATAGGCTTGCCAGATTTAGCAATTAAAATTACAGGATGTCCAGTTGAATTTGGATTTCAGATAAACAATGAATATTTTTTAATTACATGTATGTTCCAAATATTGGCAACCCCAAAGTGCAGGCTGCATACTTCAGAGGCCCCAGCAAAGATGTAAATTTTAGCAGGTGCAAGAGGACTTAAGGGGTGCAGGTGCCATATCTTGAATTTAAAATACACACAGCAAATGTGAACAGATGGCAACTGACCTGAGTAGATCCATAGAAGTCAGTAAACAGTTATGCTGAGGCAAAGATTTAATTATCTGTAGAAGAGAATTTCATCTACAGGCCCTTGAGACATTATGGGGTAGAACTATATTTGCTGAATTAGACTGTGGGGAGTGGATTGTAGGGCCCTTCATAGGATCACTGAAGATATAGCATCTCTAGTTCTGCTATCTCAAATTCTACTTGCATTCAGGTCCAAACAGGAAACTGCAGAAAAGCTGACTAAGCTTGGATTCCCATATATTATACACATGCTCAAGAGGAACCCAGTACCACAAAGACTAATCTGGCTCTGAAGGGATTAATTACAAAGGAGGAAAGATCCTTTTGCAGGAGGCAGCTTTCTCAGGCCTAAACGATTCTAAAACAGTCAATAGAAACACTGCAGCATATGACACGGGAATGCTTTCTTATGAAAGAAGTGAGGCCTTTTGTTTTTCTTTTAATGTTTAGAGTCTACACACAATTTATTACTGGTGGGGAAAGGGATATAATTAGAAATCATGTATAGGAAAGTAAAGCAGTGAAATATAAGTGGAATCGCCATAGGTTTCTGAACGTTGTGAGAAGACAGCAACTTCTCAAATGTGTCAATTTTTACTTTGAGAGGGTAGATATATGAATTGTTATCATCTAAGAATGTATTTACCCAAATAAGTTTAGGTTCACAGGTCATGAACTTCAGACAGTTGGAATAGGCCAACTAGCATTCTAGTAAGATAAAAACAAAGGTTTTGCTCCATCTTTCCTTCTTCACTCAGGTACCAGTGATTTTACATTGGGGGGTGTGTGTGTGTGTGTGCGCACGCACGCGTGCGCACGCACATTTACAACTAGCATTCTGGGAACATAATTGGAAATTGTACTGGAGATAATAAGCCTAGGGGCTTAGAATTTGAATTTTCCTAATTTAGGAAACATGACTCAGTGCTAGGACATTCTCGTACATCTTATTAACTCATTAGATTATTTCAAAATAAAGCCAAAGAAAGATTTGATGTTAAACCAATATAATTTCTGAGACCCTAAAATTATCAAACCCATTCTAATGAAAGATAGTTTAAACTGTAGCTTCTAAAAAATCCCAACCTTACGATGGTGTTGAGAATTCTCTTCTTTGTCCACACCAAAAAAAATAAAGTGGAAAGGATGAAATTTGGAAAAACTTTAACTTAATGATTTTAGACTTTAGACTTTTAATTCAAGGGCAAAAGAATTTGATCACCATAAGTCTAGTTAACATCTATCATCACATATGTTACAATTTCTTCTTGTGATGAAAACTTTTATTCTTTTAGGAACTTTCAAATATGCAATTCAGTATTAGTCACCAAGCCATGCATTACATCCTCGTGACTTATTTTATAACTAGAAGTCTGTACCTTTTGACCTCCTTCATCCATTTTGCCCATCCCAAAACCTGTTTGCAGCAACCACTGATACATTCTCTGCATCTGTGAGCTTGGTTGTTTATATGTTTGTTTTAGATTCCACATATAAGTGAAATAATTCAGTATTTCTCTTTGTCTGACTTATTTTACTTAACATAATGCCCTTGAGGTTCATCCGTGTTGTCACAAATGTCAAGATTTTATTTTTTCATGGCTGAATAATCTTGCATTTTATATATACTTGCATTATATATATATATATATTTTTTCTTGATCCATACATCTATCAATGGACACTTAGTCGTTTTTTCCATATCTTTGTTTTTGTAAATAATGCTGCAATGAACAGGAGGGTGCATATATCTTTTAAGTTAATGTTTCTATTTTTGTTTTTGTTTTTGTATAAATATCCAGAAGTGGGATTACTGAAGAATATGGTAGATCTATGTTTAATTATTTTGAGAAATCTTGTACTGTTTTCCAGTGACTGTACCAATTTTTATTTTCATCAATGGTACAAATGGGTTCCCTTCTCTCTACATCACCAACACTTTTTATTTTTTGTCTTTTTGATGTAGTCATTCTAACAGTGTTAGGTAATATCTTATTGTGGTTTTGATTTGCATTTCCCTGATGATTACTGATGTTAAACATCGTTTTATGTACCTGTTGGTCATCTGTATGGCTTCTTTGGAAAAATATCTATTTAGGTCTTCTGCCCACTTTTTTTATTGAACATTTTTTTGTACTATTGAGTTGTATAAGTACTTTATATGTTTTGGGTATTAATCCCTTATCAGATGTATCATTTGCAAATATTTCTGCATTCACTAGGTTGCCTTTTCATTTAGTCGATGGTTTCCTTTGCTGTGCAGAAGCCTTTTAGTTTGATATAGTCTCACTTATTACTTTTTACTTTTGGTGTCAGATCCAAAAAAATAATTGCCAAGACTGATGTCAAGTTTCTTAACGCCTGGGTTATATTCTAGAAATTTTATAGTTTCAGATATTACATTTAAATCTTTAATCCATTTTGAGTTAATTTTTTTAGTATGATATGAGAGAGTGGTTCGGTTTCATTTTTTGCATGTGGCTGTCCAGTTTTCCCAACATCATTTATTGAAGAGAGTGCTCTTACCCCATTGTGCATTCTTGGCTCCTTTGTTGTAAATTAATTGACCTTGTATAGCTGGGTTTATTTCTGGACTCTCTATTCTGTTTCGCTGAGTTGTATGTCTGTTTTTATGCCAATACCATACTCTTTTGATTACTATAACTTTGTAATATAGTTTGAAATCAGAAAGTGTTATGCCTCCAGTTTTGATTTTCTTTCTCAAGATTGCTTTGCTATTTGGGGTCTTTCGTAATTCCACATGATGTTTAGAATTGTTTGTCTATTGCTGGGGAAAATGCCATTGGAATTTTGATAGGAATTGCATTAAATCTGTAGATTGCTTTGGGTAGAATTGACATTTTAATAATATTAACTCACCCAATCCATGTGTACAAAAATATCTTCCCATTAGTTTACATCTTCTTCAATTTTTTATTTATTTATTTATTTATTTTATTTTATTTTTTTACGCCTACAGCACTTGGTCTTCCTAGGTGGCTCCATCCAAATACTAACCAGGCCCAATTCTGCTTAGTTTCCGAGATCAGACAGGATTGGGCTTGTTCAAGGTGGCATAGCCGTGGACTAAATTTATTTTCTTAATGTCTTACAGTTTTCAGTGTACAAGTCTTTCGCCTCCTTGATCAAATTTATTCCTAGGTATTTTACTGTTTTTGATGCAATTTTAAATGGAACTGTTTTCTTAATTTCTCTTTCCAATAGTTTGTTACTAGTGTATAGAAACACAACATTTTTTTTATATTGATTTGGTGTCCTGAAACTTCACTAAATTTGTTTATTAGATTTAACAATCTTTTGGTGACGTCTTTAGGATTTTCGATATGTAATATCAGGTCATTTGCAATAGTGACGGTTTTATTTCTTCCTTTCAGATTTGGATTCTTTTTATTTCTTTTTCTAGTCTAATTACTCTGGCTAAGATGTCCAGTACTATGTGAAATAAAAGTGGAATGAGTGGATATCTTTGTTTTGTTTCTAATCTTAGAGGATAAACTTTCAGTTTTCACTGTTGAGTATGATAGCTGTAGACTTGTCATGTATGGCTTATTTATGTTGAGGTACATTTCTTCTTTAGCCACGTCGTTGATAGTTTTTTATCTTGAAAGGATGTTAAATTCTGTCAAGTGCTTTTTTCCTGCACCAATTGAGATGATCATGATTTTTATCCTTCATTGCGTTAAAGTGACACATCGTACTGTTTGATTAACAGATGTTGAACCATCCTTGCATCCTTGGAATAAATCTCACTTGATCATGGTATATGATCCTTTTGATGTATTGTTGAATTTGGTTTGCAAATATTCTGTTGAGAGTTTCGGTGTCTGTGTTCATAAAGGACATTTAGCTTGTAATTTTCTTTTCTCGTGATGCCCTTGTCTAATTTTGATATCAGGGTAAAGCTGGCCTCATAAAGTGAGTTTGGAAATATTCTTTCTCATCTATTTTTTGCAAGAAATTGATAAGAATTGATATTAATTTTTGTTCATATGTTTAGTAGAATTCACCACTGAACCTATCCGGTCCTGCACTTTTGTTTGTTGGGAACATTTGATTACCAATTCAATCTCCCTACTAGTAATTGATCTATTTCTTCTTCTTATCTATTCCTTCACGACAGACAGCAATCTTTTGTCTGGCAAGTATCATTAACTGGCATTGCATCAAACTGGTATCCCCATGATTCCCATACATCTTTTATATCCCTGAGTGATCTTTCTAAAATTCTCCGTTTCAGGTAAGATAAATTTGAAATTCCTTAAATAAATAAAGTTCACATTTGTCTGGCTATTGCCTATCTTTTCAATGTTACATCTTACATGGGTTTTCCTGGTTACCCTCTCACCACTCTTGCATTCTTCAAACTCATTCTCCACACAACTTGTCAGCAATTTAAATGTGATTATTTCTATGTCCTGCTTAACACTCTGTAAAATTCCCTCAATATATGTCAAATAAAATACAAGGTCATTAAGAATAACTCTCAAGGTCATCAATACAGAATCTAGCCTATCTTTGCAGCCCCATTTTCTGCCATGATTGACTTCATGCTTCATGGTCTAACAATGTGGAACTGTGCAGAAGCCTCAGGAACACAATATAATTCCTAACTTCTGAATCTTTGCTCATATATGGTTTTGTTTTTTAAATGTCACCACTTTCTTTTTTACAGACTCTCTCTTCATATTTAATTCTCAACTAATGCACCCTTCCTTTCCAAACTCTGAGAAGTGATAAGGCACTTACTGCATACTGCCCATAGCATCATGTGCAGACATCTATGATAACACTTTCCACATCATTTATAATCATCTGTATGAATTCCCACTAGTTTAAGCTCCTTGAGAACAATGACTAAATTATATGATCATGTTTCCAATGTCTGAAGAATAGAAAGCACTCAATACATATTGGATTGAACAATGAATAAATAATATAGTTAGTAGTTACAGAAATTTACTGAAAAATCCTTAAATGTATCTTGCAATTTCATAGAATGTTAGAGTGTACATTGATGTAGCATTTTTGGATAATAAAATCTTTCATATTTAACAGATAATGACACATTTTTCCAGCAATTCCACTTTGAGAAAAATATCGATATTATACTATAATAATATAATAATATAAGACTATTATTTTATAATAAATTATTGTTTATTTATAATATAAACAAAATATTTTTGTAAAAGTACAGATATTTATATCATATTCCAAAAGTATTGTATAGAGATTTATACCACACCCAAAATATAGTTCTTTGCAATGGTTATAATAGCAAGTAAATTATAAACCTCTATGAAGGTTAATTTTTATTGCAAACTTGGCTAAGCCTGGTACTGTTTTTGGTCTTGATGATGATGTGAAGGTTCTTTTTAGATGTGATAAAATTTAAATCAGTACACTTTCAGTAAGCAGATTACCTTTCGTAATGTGAGTGGGTTTCATCTAAACAATTGATGACCTTCTGAGAAAATACTGAGGTCCCTTGAGGAAGAAGGAATTGTGCTCCAGACTGCCTTTGCCCAAGACTGCAACATCAACTTTACCCTGGGTTTCTGCCCTGCAGTCTTGCCTGCCCTATACATTTTTGTCTTACTTGCCACCACAATCTCCCTTCCCTGGCAGGGGGTGCGGGGGCGGGGGGCAAAGAGAGAGAGAGAGATGGAGATATAGATAGGTATAGATAAATGAATACTCATATCCTACTGGTTCTGTTTCTCTGGAGAAATCTGACTGATACAAACATCTAAAAGAAAATGTTTGAATAAATTATCATATATCTGCCACTCAAATCTGTCACCATTACTATGCTATTATCAAATATAATGAAGCATATATTTATGTGTTAAGACAGAAAGCAAGTCATGAAAATCCACTTATGTGTATATATAGAGAGATATATAGTAAGTACCAAATAAATAATAATTATTGTCTCAATAAGTAGGCTGTAACCATTATTGTCTTTTTTCTTGTCAGTATATTTTGAATTATTTTCAATGACTATTGTTATTGTAAAATAATAAGAATCACTTTCTGGAAATATAAAATATTTTGTACCTGTTCTTGCACATCTCTTCTATAAATTATTTTTACCAGTATAATGGTCACCCTCCTTCCCTAATTTTCTTGACAAAACATAACCATATTCCAATAATTCAGTTTATGAATCACCTTTTCCAGAAACTTTCTGATTCCTCCTTTCCAAGAAGAATTGCTTATTAATTTCTCTGAGTCAACACTGAACCTTAAACAAATGTTTATCATATCCAATATAGCATATTACATATATTTTTTTTGTTTTTGAGCTCTTTCTTTCTTCCAGATTTTTATTTCTATGATATTTGATCATTCAACACATGTATGACTACTATATTGGAGGAGATAGAACAGTTAACAAAAATTGCAAAAAGCTATGTACTCATGCAGTTTGTTTTCTAGTAAGAAGATAGTGGTAATAAGTAAAAAGATAAAAAAAATATATTTAATTTTGAGTCTCAAGTCTTCAGACTTTTACCTACTCCTCATGTTTGTTGCATTCATCGACATCCCAAGGCTCTCTGCTCATTTTTGAATATTTTATTTCTTAAAGCATTGTCACCCTGTTCAGCATTACTCGAATTATCATAATTCTTTCAGTACCCTGATTTCAATTCCTGAACCTCTCTCCCTGCATCTCCTAACCCTCAAGGTCATATCCTCTTCCATCCTTTAGCTACCCTTTTTTGTAATAATTGTAACTCTTTTATATCTTATTTTGGTACATTCATCTACCCAACCACTACTTCACATTTTTCAGTTTAGTCACTGTAGTTCCATAGTTAAATAAATATTTGGCTCCATCAGAACCAAGAGTACATAGAGCTTATCAACTTTTATTGTCCCTTAAAATCCTCATGCTCTCAGTTCCTCTCTTAACCAATTATTATAATCTTTTGCATACACCATTAACATATTTGCCCCCTTTCCTCTTGTTGGCATACTTGCTTGATTAAAACAAAAGCCTTAAATACAACAGTAATCCTACTTCAGGCCAGTATCACCAGAACTTAGTATATCTGAGAAATAAAACATACACACAAACAACCCAAACCAAAAACAGTGCTGACTGTTCTCCCTTTGCATTACCAATAACCTCAAGTGGTCCTTAATATTGCATGAAAAACATTATATTTCCCTATCTCATTATTCCACTTTTCTAAATAAGTGACCATTTCATACCTTTTCCTTTCTCTTTACTTCTCTACTGGAAATTGTTCCATTCTCATTATCAGCTCTGATTTTAGTTCAAGTTTTACAAAGAACAAATTGAGATTTTTCAAAATCTCCCACCACACATCCATACACATTCATGATTTTGATAGTATAGTTTCTTTTGTGTTTTTATGGAGAGCTCATTCCTAGCCAATGCAAACACTCCACTTCTACACCAAGCTACATTCTCTTTTGCCTAGTCAAGAACAAAACCAGAAATTTCCGCCATGAATCTCTAATTACCCCTTTACTGCTTAATCACTCCCATCAATATAAAAAATGTGATATTTATTTTCCCACCTTAATAAGAAACCCTCTCTCAACCCCTACTTCAACCTCTACTACTAAACTATTGTTCTTTTTATTATAGCAAACTTCTTTAAAAAGATATCTATACTCATTTTCTCCAGTTTTTTTCTCCTATTTTCTCTTAAGCCCATTCCAATTAGAAGTTTGTCCTCACCTCCAACAAAACTACTTTAAATATAACCAATATTAGTCATGTTGCAAAATTCAAAGGTCAGCTCTAATTCTCACATTTGACTTACCAGAAGCATCTGACCCAGCTGATCATTCTCTCTACCTTTGTACACTTGCATTACTTAGCTTGTAGGAATTCAAAATCACCTTGTTTTCTTACTATATGTTGGGTATACCTTCTCAATCTTCTCTGATAGTTCCTCCCTTTTATCCTATCTCTTAACATTAATGTCTAAAAGGACAGTCCTAGTTTTTCTAAACATATTCTCCAGATAATTCCATGTCTTAAATACCACCTACCAAATATACCATATGTATATATCTATCTCATATCTCTCCCTACAACATCACAGTTATATGATCAAATATCTATTTGACACCTCGACATGGATATCAAAGAGGTGTCACAATTTTCACATGTCAAAAACTAAATTATCAGAATGGGTAACAAGGACTAAGAATGTGAATGGGTTGTATCTCCAACTGAAAACTGAAGCTGTGAACAAAGTGTAATAAATGCTAAAAAAGATCTAATACTCAAGTTACTAAACTGACTAGAGACTGAAATTAAATCACTGTGATAATTCAAATGCAAACACCATGCAAACATTAGACAAGCCCCCACTGGAGCAGCTCTTTGAAAATGCTGTACAGTACTTTAGTGAGTAAGTTATAGATCCTGTGCTGTGTTTATGCAAACAGAGCAGATGGTTATGCAAATGAAGTACAAGTACTAAATCTTAGTAGTAAATTTAATTAATTATGAACTTATGAGATGGAATAATATCAAGATGCTTTCCATTTAAAGACATTTGGAAAGGAAATCTTAAACATTCCACTAAAATCAAAGAGGTTGCAGGCTAATGGGCATTATGAAGACTTAGCACAGTTTCTTTAGACATTTTATTTATTATAGCTGTAATTAAGTTTAAAATGCTGATATATTTTTCCTGAATCTAAACCTTATTCAAACCCCAGAAGGAGAGGATAATACATCAAATATTTTCATAGTAAAATAGGATTATTCCATAATTGTTTATCTTGAAAACTTGTTTATGAGCATCACATAGCCATCAAAAATTGGAGCAGGGCTGAACTTAATTCAAATTTCCTATAGCATTCAATTATTGGAGAATATAAAAACGAGAACTGCTGATTAGTGCACTAACTTAGGTTTCCATAGTGACAGAGAGAAATTTTATATTCTTGTCTTTATTTGTATGCATTTATTTGTTTGTTGTTTCTTTGTTTGAAACAGAATGAAATTTCAAAGGCTCTTAATTAAAGGATTCAGCACAGCTGAGTTCTGGTCCTACCCATGCCACTCTCAGTGCAATCCACAGAAGTCTCTTAGCCTCCCTAGATTTTCATTTTTACAACTCTAAAGCGTATAAAAAAGTTAGATAGCTGTTTAATAGAGTATGATGCTTTAAAAATATATTATTCACATGGATAGCATTCTTTTTAACTGCGAGAGTATATAAATGATTACATAAACTGATTTTTCTTGCTACTTGCATGCCATTTGATCTGGATTAACACTTCAGAAGACCATATGCTTCACTTTCAAGAAAGTTCATAAAAATGTAGCAACTAGCAAATATTATAAACTAGAATAAATAGCATGATACACCATTTTACAAGTTAAACAACAAATTTCCATATATGAATCATCAAGGTCCAAATTCATATGCACTATAGACATAAAGTTTTTATTTGAGCACTTCATTGAAATAGCTGTACAGTGTCAGGTGGGTATTAACTGAGGTTGGTAAATTATATAAATGTCTAACCACTATGATGTACAGCTGAAACTACTGTAAAATTATACTGAATGTCAACTATAATTGAAGAAAGGAAAGAAAAAAGAAAGATGAAAGAAAGAAATAAAAAAAGAAAGAAAGGAAGGAAGGAAGGAAGGAAGGAAGCAAGGAAGGAAGGAAAGGAGGGAAGGAAGGAAGGCAATAATATATAAGCAATTTTTCACTTTTCAACAGGAAAAAAGTACAAAATTCACTTTTTCATAAGTATTAAATTCTTCCATTTTAAAAACTTTAGTGATATTAACTGTTGACGTGTACATTATTTTGCGTTTTTCTACAGTATGTGGCAAAAAGATAAGAAAATACTGTCTCTGTGGTTAGGAAACATTTACTTCAGTCTTTGTATAAATTCAAGCCTACTTCTACTTCATAAAACTACTGGGTAAAGTAAGAAAAATAAGAGATTAAAGTAAAGGTTAAAATAAGTGGTGTGAGTGAAAACAATATTTAGAAGAGAAGATAAAAGGAAAATACAGTGAGGAAATGATTGGAAATGAAGGTATAACCTGTAGACAAAGAGAAAAATATCATGAGGGTGAAGAGCAAAGAAAGGAAGAATCTAGAGAGAAAAGAAGAGGGAGTAAATGTGGCAAAAGAAGGATCTTTTGAATGTGTCAAACACTATTTCTCTGATAGTGTATTATCCTTTCAAGTGTTACAGAGTTGCTATGTACAGCTATGAAATCCTAAATATTATTTGTGGAAGTCTAGATCTCTTGGTCAATAGGTCTCCAAATCAAAGACAAGTTTCATCTTTTAGTTTTTGGCTCATTTCTGGGAGAAATTCTTAAGCGAATGGAATTTTTGCTCTAGGGCAAATTTTTTGCTATTCCCAGTGGAATTAACGGGAAGCATTGACAGAAATGGCAAGACTTCACATTGTAAATTAAGTTGTGATATTACTGCAGAATACTCCAAATTCACAGTCAGTATATTAAGGCAAAACATAAACTGTTTTGCACAGATCCAAAAGAAAACAAAAGTCATGTTGCCTTAAGGCAAGAGTGTGTGAGTATATGAGATAACTATTCACTGCTTCCAAGTTCTTTTCAGGAGAAAGGATATGGCTTTCAAAAGTGTAGTGTAAATATTTTGTAACTTTAATGCCAGTACATGAATGATCTTTAAGATTTAGCCTTTATCTCCCCAAGATTGACATGCCTTCTATGGAGTTTAACATAAATATATATTCAGAGAAACAGGATAGTCACTTTTATCTATATCAGTCTCTCAACAAAGTTATTTTAAAATTATTATTATTCTTTTTTCTATAGAAGAGTCTGTAATTAAGAACAATGCTAATTCCTAATGATCATGTGGGAAAGCTTGTAGCTCTAATTCAAATATGGACAGTTGTCTAAAAATATTATTTATATATCATAAATATATTGTTACATAATATATAGTATCACATATTGCATATAATATTTTATTATGTAGATTATAATTACTTTTAAATAATATCAAATGAGTAAATACATGTAAAGTGCTTAGAAGTATGTGCAACATATAATAAGTCCTATGTTTATTTGCTACTGAATATTCTCCTTCCGTTTCATACTCAACACTCCTCAAGGAGAATTCATGACTTTCCCCTATCTATTTAATTTCTTATATTGTTAAATGCATCACATTCTTCCATTTATCTAAATCAAAATCCCAAATTCATTTTACATGCCTCTCTCTCCTGCTTACATCCATTCAGGCAATAAAACTGTATCTTTACTTTGAATTGCATATTCTTGTTGTACTTTTTTCTAATATTTAGAACACTTCATTGGGTTGTAATAATGCCACTTTTCGGCAATTTCTCCATATTGTACATTACCTCTGTATTATTCTTTCCAAAATATTTTCCTTCCTGCTACTTGCCTATTTGAGAACCTAAAATGGATTACTCTAATCTAGCCAATGAATTCCAATCATTTATTCCTGACATTATCAGTCTTCTATGATTAGATACAGATCCGCATCTCATTTTCCTCTTCCCACTCCCCCATACAGATCACCTAAGATTAAACACACATGTATTCTGAAAATTTTGACAATATGCAGTTATTCACAGGATGTCTTACTTTCACCAATCTGGTTATTACATAGATTTTTTTCCAGACAAAAATGTGTCATATTCTGGATTTAAGTTGCTCAAAGAATATGTAATATGATCATGGTTAAATGTTTCCACATGTATGATATTATTTTGCAGAATGTAATGAACAATATCTTGTTTTTCCAAATTCTGATGTAAGAATTTAATGTCTAAAAAAGGTATGAAGTGTTCTTTTTAGATTCTCACAATCAAAATTTAAAGTGGGTAGGGCCCTGAGAAAGGATATAGTAAAATTCTTTTTTTTTTTTTTTTGACAGCCAGAAATGTATTATTAGTTTGGGGAGAAAGAACTACAACATCTCAGAGTCTATTAAAAAAAATGAAACACAATAACACTTTAAAAATTATAATAATCTAGATAAATTGATATCGACATATAAGTCGTTTTTTATTTTCTCATAATAGAAAAACTATAATCATGTTAAAATTTTACGAATAATTAAAATAGAAGCAAAGTGTTTTAAGGAGCGTTTAGAAAGGGGCTGCCTGTGTTCCCAATTTGTAGCAACAACAACATTTTAGCAAATAGTATGATTCAATGCCAGGGACCATACCATACAGATTCCTTTGTGTGCATGTGCAAGGCCCTCCTGCCTCTCAAAGTCTACCTTAATAAGACCTCTTATAAGTAATCAAATTAAGCTTTAATGTATTGTTTTCATTTTATATCCAGCAAAAACCTAAATCATTAAAATAACTCCCTGAATGATTATACTTTAACTACAAAATGTAACATTGAAGTACTATGGCTTTCACATACATTTTTTTTATTTCTATAAATTCTCTTGAGAGCTAATAATAAGAAATTGCTAGTATAATTAGCTTGAAAATGCCTATGATCTATATTATAAATGTTTTGACCATCGTATTTACATTTAAGATGAATTAATTTGTCAATTACTGAGAATATCTGAATGTTCCTAAATGTTAATTTTACACATAGATTTGTTTATGGAGCCAATTACATGAATCATAAAGGTACATATGTTTTCTGTGAAAAATTAATTATAAGCTTAAAAAATTATCCTGGCTATAAAAGTATAGAACATACACACTCATACACACACTTCACATCATTGGGCAAAATATGATATATACATGCATGTATTTATGAAATATGTGTACCTATACATGCATAAAAATAAATGTATAAAAAAGAAAAAAAAAAGAAAGGGAAAAGACATAAAAGTCATCTAAATCAGAAATCTCCTTCACCCATGTTTAGGTATGGCCAACATCAGAACACTTATAGTCTTTTCTTATGCATCAATTGTATCCAGTTTACTGATTGAAGGGACTCACAAAACTACTCAGTGTATATGCATGTAAGACTTTAATAATGTAAAGGATATAATGGTGTAGGAGTAAGAAAGCACGAGCAAGTAGCAAGGGACTTTAGCACCTTCCAGGCATCACTCCCCAGGGTTCCTGCTTGGTTACTCAGAATGTGCTTCACCTTCAAATTATAAACCATCAGAAACAAACAAACAAAAAAAACCCAAAAGGACAAACATCAGAATGATAATGATTTCTTTCATCCGATAAGGTTTAGATAATACTTAAAAAAATATTTCAGTTTAGCAAACTGGACAAACTGTTTTTGCAATGCTATACTGTTTGACAATACTTTTACCTAAAGTATCAATAGATTATTAATTCAATGCAGTCATTACATAATTGATTATTAACCAAATCTAGTTCTTTGTCTGGCCAATTAGCTTCCATTGGAGGACATCTTGTGGGAATTTTAGTACAATCTTCCAGTATATTTGGTCATCTCAACAGTATTGTCACAAGTTTTGTTAAAATAAATCACAGTAATTTTACCAGTTATACCAATATCACATAAGTAGCATTTGAGTTGTTATTTAGATTAAGATCATTAAAAAATATTTTAGTTACAACTACAGCACTTTAAACTAAAAATTTTCCCAACCTTCCCCAAAAAAGTGGCCTCAGCCCATACAACAAATGTCATTAATTGAAATGTCAATGGCCAAGACCTGGTTTATTTTGGATTCCAAGTCTCTTGTAAGTATAAGCATATGCCTTGCTTCATGTTACAGGAGTGTAGTGCTCATCTTCCCCACATGAGTACAATCCTACCCATATTTAAGAGAGTTTAAATTCTGACTAACTGTATCTTTGAAGGCAGCTACTCTTTGTTTATGCATGGAACTTTGTTGCTTAGAGAGCAACTATGCAAATCACATTCTCCAGTCATAAATTCTCATAAAATAGGGGGCCGTAGTCTTCCATAAGTTCATTTCTCATGCTTCTGCTGCCAAGGTCTTGGATCGCTGTCCTTAAGCCAGCTCTACTTCCATCTGGCTCATACTTTATAGTTCCTCTGAGGTCAGCATGTGTGTTCTTTCCCATCTTCATTCTCTAACATAATGTCCGACTATCAGTAAAGGTGGTTCCATTGAAGGACATCTTATGGAAATTTTAGTATGTGTGTGTGTATTTAACAATATTTGGTAAAGTTTTGTTATATATACAAGCCATTTGTTATCCCTACCCTTCCCTCCTTTTTGAAAGTCCAATATAGGCTGATAAGTCTTTTTTTTTTTTTTTTTTTTTTTTCCCTTCAGTATGTCTCTCCTTAGGGGCAAATTTAATTTGTCCTAGGAATCCTAGACCTGTGTCAATTTAACCCTTCTTTCAGAATGTTTTAATCAATGTTGGTTTATCTACAAAACATATTTAGAGCTTATTTCCTGAGTGTATATAGTATGAGTATCTATTTATATAAATGTATATGTTTATAGACTTAAAATATTGAGTTCTCCAAGATGGTGTAATTGCACCAAATATGCAAAGTTGGATAATCAAAAAGACTCATCAGACTCCTCAGACTACTCACATGAGGCCAAAACAAGTGCAAAGTATGTGACACAACCACAGAAAGAAAACATGGGCAAACACTGGGGGCCAAAGAGCCTTCCATATGCAAATTCCCAGAATCATTTCTAAATCATAAAGATGCACTTTATTTTTTATTATAAACTATCAAAAATGTGTTAGAAATCTCAGTTTCATTGGGGGTCTGAGAAAAAGTCTCCAATGGCATCTATTACATTCCATTCATCATACAGTCAAGCTAGGCAATATAACTAGTTAAATGAAGTAAGCCATTAGTCTATATATCTTTAAACAATATAGAAATCTAGACCTAAACCAGCTCCATTGGAGATTTGAACTTTATTTAGAACATCATAAATCACTAGCTAGCCTGTCTCATCTTAATCACAAATAAAGACTAGTACCACATGTCCAGACTTTCCTGGAAAAAAAAAAAAAAAAAAAACCTTATCATATTATAAGATAACTCTGTCATAAATATCCCTCTTTACCCTCTCCTCTCTGTGGAGATAAAGTAACTAATAGGACAGGTGAATTCTTATTCAGGAACTGATAATATCCACTTCCAGCAGACCTTCCCTTCCTCTTAAGAGCCAGTTGTCAGCAGGAAGTTTGTCTTCTGCTCTGAATCTCAATGCTCAGGTCTCCAGCATGGGAGACAACATGCTGTGGCACAGAGCTTCTTCCAACCTACTAGAGGGGTAGGTCTAACACTGAAATTCAGTGTTAAGACATTATTGGAGTACACCTAATTCTCTAATATTGACTTTTTGGGTAATAAATATTCTATTTTGATTTTTATATGTGATAACATTTTATTCCCTTAACGGATTCTGAACTTAAATAAAGAAAACAGAAATACTATCGACTGAATTTCCTCAAACTCTAACGGAGTGATGAGGTTTTTTTATATCAATTAATATTAATTTTAATTGGTTAGCTTTGAAATATTGCATTTTGCCTTTTATGCTTATCTATGTGCTTCGAATTGTTATAAAATTGCAATTTCCTTGTATGCAGTGATTATTGCTCTCTATCTTATTATTATGTTGCCTTCTCCTTGGAAAGAAATAAATAAGCCTATTAAGCTGAAATACTACTCTGCCTTCTTAAGCAAACATTATGGATACTGAATATTTGTTATGGTCTGCAAGCCTTTTGGAGTTCACAACACAAGTGACAATTAGACTGCTGACACAAATTTTTTAAATTATATGATTATAAATTTTGTTCAGATTTTTTGTTATTGTTTGTTCAAAGAGAGGCCACAATCATTGGACAAACAATTAAAGCCAGCTTAAATACATATTTATAAATGATGATATTTTAACATTTAATGAACAGAATTTCACAAGTTTTTCAATGCATTTTCAACTTGGAGAAATATTGCAATATAGTTATGATATAGTTCAGAATATGATAGCATTAAAGTTTCACTATAATAATTTATAATTAATAATTTATAATTACATTATAAAATATAGATAACAAATGCAACCTATCTATGTCAAATCTATATTTTATAATGTAATTTTATAATGTAATTCTTTTATAAAGAAAAACTCATTAATAATAGGTTGATGCAATAAATATAGTCCTTAAATTTGATTTTGCTATGCAGTAACCCAATTTAGTTTTCAAATGAATGCATCAGGTGTATTGTGAAAATGAGTAGCTCCTTTGAAAGTAATACAAATGTAGTAGCATGCTATTTTCAGCTCTCGTGAGCTAATGAGGCATCTCACAGAACTACTCACAAAAGATCTGTGAAGAAGGTCACCATCACTGTGATCATTGTTTGACAAAGCAGAAAGCTTAAGAGGTTTGTTCTTTTTTATTGACTACATTTTAAACTTTACACCTGCTTAGTTTCTCTACCCTCAACTGTGTTTTCTCTCCTCTCTCTAGCTCTTATGGATAATAAATAAATGAGACCTAAGGGATGAGTCTCAGCAATTATATCTCCATGACTCTATTTCCCCCAGGCATTCTGCATCTCACAGCCATCCCATTTGTCTCATTTATTCCACATATGTATCTTATTCCAACACTTTTGCTTCTGCGACAAAATGCAAATTGCTATAAGCGTAGATTTTAAGAAATTGAGAACAACCTTTAAACTTTGAAATTAGCTATTATTTTCAAGTATAATACTTATGTTAAAAGCTAAAGGGCATTATAAAATAAATGATAAAATATGTGTAGAACTATTCAAATACATGCTGTCTTTTAATTCTCATCTTCCAAAGATGTATAACATTTGAATAGCTTAGCAAAATACAACTTTCGAAAAGAGAAATCAGTGAATGGAGCCTCTCCCCTTAATCCCTGCTTTCTCTCCCACCATGAAAATCTAGGGAAATTACAGTCTCAAAGCTTCCTCTCTCTTTCTCTCTATGCCTTTGTTTTCTACTTGTTCTACATTGAAGCAACAAAGTTGAACTAAGGAGCAGAGTCTACTTTCTCTCCCCAGAGCTCACACAGAACATTTCTTGATCCTTCTTAGAATTCCAGAGTCAAAGTTTCTTTTCTGTAAGAGGACACCATAACTGAATACTATACATAAAAAAAAATTTCAAAAATAAAAAAAAACACCTCACTGTAAGGGTATTTTTAATTTACTTCACTTTGTTTTATTTTTAGTAATGTTTCCTTTATTATATGCCATCATCTCCAGAAACCATCCCAATGCCCTTTTGCTTTTACAGAAAACCATCCTAAAAATACATTCTACTGTTGCTGTTTCTAATTCCTCACCTCATTTTCCCCATGCACATCTCCAGTCAGGTTTCAGCCTCCCTTGTGAAGCTGAAATTGTTCTTGTGAAAGACAACTACAACATCCATGCTGTAATCAAATGTCGTTTTTATGCACTATCTCACTCAGGATTGCAACAAGAAACAAATAATATTATAAAATTAGTGTAATATGAGTAACGTTGAATACAGGGTTCACTTAAAACTCTAGAGAAACCACAGGGAAAAAATAGCACCCAAAACTGATTAACAGTGGAGTAGTTATGGACCCTAATTCTGGAATGATGAAAGGAGAATGAATTTCCTAATTAAGAAGGGAAAAGTCAATGAAAGAGGTCCACCTAAAGAGGAGCTATGTCTTCCAGTAGAGGAACAAAGCCAGCCTAAGGCAAGCCTTCAAGAAACGTAGTAGGGAATAAACACCTGACTTTTCTCTTCTCTCTACATCAGATCTCACACTGGAGATTTTAGTTTGCTGAGTTGATGAAAGCCAGAGATCAAGAAAGCTCTTGATTAGTCCATACACTTCAGCCCCCTGGGATAGAATGCAGGCAGGAGGATAGAGAGTGCATCGAGAAGTTTCAGCAGAAGATATCTTACATGCACCCCTCATTTTACTCTATGTCTAAGGAGCATTTCACACAGTAGATCGCTGCCTACTTCTGGAAACACATTTCTTCACTTGTCCTCCATGCCAACACATCCTCCTAGGTTTTCTCTTCAGTCATTAACCACTCCACTCTTCTTCTCCACCACCTCTTCCACTCAAATTTTAAATTTGTGGTATTCCAGAAGTAGATCGTAGGCTTCTCTTTCCATTTGACCCCATTTTAAGACAGCTTTATCTATTGAAATTACTGGTGACTCAATTTATGTCTCCAATTTGAAACTATCCATTAAGATTCAAACTAATATACTAAACCAACTTCTTGACATCTCCACTGGATAGATGTCTAAGAGAAAACCTAAAATTTAACATCAGAAAACAAAAACAAAGCAATCTACCTTCATCTCTTCCCACTCGTGCTCAAATTGTTATTTTCCTATCTTACCCTTCTATGTAAATAGAGCCACAATCTACCTACCTGTTCAAACCAAAAATGTGGAATCTTTCTTATTTTCTTCTTTTCCTTCATGCATTGCAACCAATCCAATAGTAAGTCCTATTGGACCTCTACCTCAAAAAGATATCCTTCATATATTCTTTTTTCTCCATACATTATTATTTCTCAAGTAGATTTTATAACAGATCTCTCTGCTTGCACTCTATCCTGCTACACTCTCTACATAGAATGCCAAAGAACCCCAGAGTGAGCTTTAAAAAATATAAATCAGATATTGTAACATCTCTGCTTGTAATCTGCCCAAACTTTCTCTTTGCATATGGACTCAAATCCAAATGTTTCATCAAAAACTTCCTATGTGACTTGCTGCTTACTGAGCTCTTTAACCTAACCTACTCTCCTCCCAGTGGCTCTTCATTTTCTTGCTTCATAGGCCTTTCTTCCTATTTCTTAAGCAGAACTTTGCCTTGTTTCCTCACTCGAGTGTCCTGTCCTGTCATTCCAGTAGGTCTCAATCTATTATTCATTTATTCAGATCATTGTTCAAATGTACCTCCTCACTGCTGCCTACTCTGATCATTCAATCCGTTACCACCCAAGTCATATTGTTTTATTGTTTTTCTAACATTTATCAACTTCTGTAATTTTCTTGTCTCTATATTTTGTGCTTTTTCTATTTCCCTTCACTAAAATGTAAGTTCATTGAGATCAGTGACCTTATCCAGTTTGTTCACAACTATAACCCCAGCATTTAGAATAAAGCATGGCTCACAGTAGATACAGATTTTGCTTGATGTAGAATAAATGAATTCTCCAGGTTTAGTACTCAATTATGGTCTCAAATAAGGGAGAAGATGGGTCATACTTTGAAAAGAAAAAATATAGGACATAAGAGTATTCTCTTCCAAGCAGGAAGGAACAATTAAAGATAGTCTTTTGATTTGGATGATCTGAAGGAGACTGCAGAAGGAAAAGGACAGGAACTGAGAAATGTGTCCTAGATTCTCTGGTGGAAACTCTGAAACCAGCAGAAGCTAGAAATAACCAGATACACGTGGGAATTGTTTATCACTTACAAGGACATAAAATTGGAAAATTTCAAGCATTTTAGAGAAGTGCAGAGTCCTCCACTGCATCCCAGAAGTCATGAGGTAAAAGAGGGGGTTTCCTGTAGAGTAACAGAGGACTGTTAAATGTGCCACATGATAGATCTTGCAGCACCGGATCCAATAGTGTCAAAAGCTGTACTAAGTGAGCTCACTAAGAACTGGAACCAACAGAGAGCAAATCATGAATTTAATGAGGTACAGACTTTAGCAGTGGGTGTCACTCATCACTAGATTCTCAAAGATGGGAGAAGACCAAGCACTCCTTCTCAGAGACTCAGGTAAAGCACCAAAACAATCTTAAGGTCCCTTTTGACATGAGGATATATAATTTTTAACTGCAAAGAACACTCAACTTTCCTAGGTGCAGTAATCCTGGGTTCAAAATTTTTTTTTATCAAATTCATGAGGCACAATAGCTTCTTCGTGCAATATATTTACTTAGCTTTAAGAAATTAGGTAAGGCAAGTAACAACATAGAATGATACAGCAACAGCATAGAAAAAGGTTTAGTATCTTAATATCTCAAAACCATTTTATCCTTGGGATGTATATGTTCACAGTGATGATGACAATTAGTTGTGATCAACCTCACTTTGGGAAATCAGATCTAGGCTTCTTTCAGGTTTTAATCCTATCTAGTATACTCAGGAATACATGACTAGCTCCCATACTCTGCTTTAAGTGCATTCTATCAATACTACTTAGTCATTATTCAATAGTCAATATTGATACTGAGGTATAGATGCTTACTCTAGTATTCAATCATTGACCAGATTCTCATCTACCTTGGCTTCTGTATCGGATAAATTTCTTGAGTCAGTGTTACAAGGGGTATTTGACCAAAGGCCTTTTCGCATTCTAGAAGGTAGATGAGAGAAAAATGAATCAGTTATTAACCCTGCTCCTCCCCCAAGCTCACCTCCCAATCATTGACAATATTCCTTTTTTACTATTTCACAATATTTTCTTAAAATTTATATGAGAACAACTTCTATAATATTTAATGAATGATAACAGACATATAAAAATACTATCAATCTTTATCATTTGTATGTGGTAAATCTGAGGCCAAAACAAATTATATACTTTGGCATTACAATGATTTTCTGAGCTAGCTACTGGTGGACATTACCAAGGCCCACCTTGATTCACCCTCAGAATCCCCACAAAGATTCCCATTATTGCATTCTTCGAATCAGAGTGCTCTTAATGTCCTGTTATCTGGGGTCCAATTTCCAGACTATACAACAAAGGCCTTTGGCCAAAACCCAAACATTAACTTAAGAGTGAGAGCCTCATTCTTCATCCAATAATGGATATACTGTCCTCGTTTCTGCTCATTGTGCAGATTTATCTTTTCCTTCTTCAACCAAAGTTATACCTTCTTCCAGGCAAAGAGCAGCAGACTTTTAAATGGCACACTACTCTATATTTTGAGACTTCCATCAGTCAACTGGGCAGCTTGCCTCATTTTAGCATGGAGAATATTTAGGACTTATACTATTCATCAGTAGTAACTGGCCATTTTTCTGGGAATTCTACTAACTGTCCCAAAGCAGAATTGTGACCTGTCAATGGTTATGGTATACAGGTGGCAAATTCTTATAATCTATTTCCATGTTATTATTAAGTTTTGCAATGTCTTTTTAATATACTTATGACAGAAAAGATATTTTGGTTCTCAGATTATATATCTCTCAGTAGTGATGTTTCACAAAAGTCCATTAGCATGTTGTCATATATCTCTCAAAGGAGCTATATCTATCCACTGCATCAGTAATTCATGAGCCCAACATTTCAATAATCACTGCTGTGGGAGAGATGTTAGATTTCCATGATAGACTCTATCCTCCATTTGTTTGCAGTTACTTACAAAATCATTTGTGCAATAACATCATACAGTCTTAATGATGCTACTTGAGTTCAACCCCACTGTATATCTGCATATGCTCTGGACAGCATTTCTATTTGTGATTTTATGTATCAGAGCTAATAGGAGACTCAAGGGGAGAAAATACCAAGATTTTTGATGGGTCCAATCAAACCCAAGTGGTCTGATAATAAATTATGCATTTTTCTTATGAGTAGAGTCTGGTACAGACTGTAGTTTATTCTATAATTTCAGTGGAATGGCATGGATTGTCCATATGGCCTCAGACCAAGTTATTTATAGACCAAGTTATTTATAAACTTAACTGATCATGTTGGGCCCTGTCTTATAGCCTCATCTGGTGATATACATTGCCACAAATCTTAAAATTTTATGGCTTCTTCCTCGGAGAGAGAAACTATTATGATAGCAATCAATGTAATGAATCAACTGATTTTGCCATTGACCAAACCTATATCTCATCTCACTAAGTTGTGACATACACCTGAAGTACCCTAATAGGAGGATGATAAAAGTATGCTGACTTCATTCTAAAATTGTCCTGGAAAGAAAGGCTTCATCAAGCCTCGAAACATACTGGGAGAGTTTAGCTTGAAGACCAACACTGTATATGACACGTAGAGGCTACTTTATTCGTAACAAAAGGCTTTTAAAAAGTAGTTTAAAAATCAATAAGGAGAGAGGGGTATTTAAAAGAAAGGCTAGGACCATAATATAAAACACTACAGGTAAAAAGGATTGGATTATTCATCCCACTGTTCCATTCATAATTATATTCTCTAAGTACACATGACTATTCTAATTGTCAGTCTCTCAATATTTCTCACTTTCTCTTTATAAGATTTTAATTACTTTTATATCTACTCTTAAAAACATATTATCCTTATATGAAACTACTCACTTTTTCCAAATATGTTTTTCTTTATTTTGTATTACTAAAAGTCCCAGTCTTATTATCAAATAATCACTTTTATTGTTTTCTGAAGGATAACAAATATTTCTCATGTATCTATCCTTATAAGGCAAAAAGAACTTATACACACATGTGTACAGCTTAAGATTACACTAAAAAAGGAAGTGGTCAGAAGGTAAGTCTAAAATCAATCATCACTGTTCATATATCAACTATATGTTTTATTATTATTATTATTATTATTATTATTATTATTATTATTACTCTAGAGGCTACAAACAGGTGAAATGCGTTCTGAGAGCTAGGTAATAAATCTGGAGCTAAAGTTTTAATTTTCCTCATTATTTTGAAAAGTCATTATACACTATTACAGTATACACATGAAAATATATATTAATTCTTTGCATTATTAAAAATAATATAATTGTAAATCAAATTATAAATCAAATGAGAAATGATCGTTTTTGGAATTAAATGGAAGAAACTGGTTAACACATCATTTACTCATAGTCAAATATAACACTCAAATGAGAAAGGCAGGAAGGAAGGAAAGAAGGAATGAAAGAGGGATGGAAGAAAGGAAGGAAGGAAGGAAGGAAGGATGGAAGGAAGGAAGGAAAAGAAAGAGAGAGAGAAAGAGAAAGAAAGAAAGAAAGAAAGAAAAAAGAAAAGAAAAAAGAAAGAAAAGGGAAAGAGGAAGGGAGGGAGGGAGGGAGGAAGGGAGGAAAGAAGGAAGGAAGAAAACTACTCATGGTATAATTTCCTTTATTATCCAATTCAGAACACCAGTAGATCAACTGACATAGAAAGTACCCTCTGTTATAGGCTAAATATTTGTGAGCTTCCAAAATTTATATGTTAAAGCCTTAATTCCCAAAGTGATGGAGTATATAGATTCAGATGACATCACAACGGTAGGCCCCCATGATGAGATTATGTAAAAGAGAGAGACCAGAGCTCTCTTTCTCTTCTCATGTACAAAGAAAATATCACGTGAGCACCAAGTGAGATGGAGGACACCTACAAGCTAAGAGAAGAGTCTTCAACATGAAACATGTCTTGCTGCGTCACTTTATTCTTAGATTTCCCAGCCTTCAGAATTGTGAGAAATACATTTCTATTGTGTAAACCAATTGGTATGGTACATTGTTATGGCAGTCACAGTTGACTAAGACACTCCCGGAGATGACTATGTTCTGAGTTGCAACACTGCAGGCTATATGACCCTGAGCAAGGTTCTGTTTAATCTCTTTTAAATTTGAGGCTGTTTCTCTTGGTGTGAAAGTAGATGGCTTGGAATATGAGATGATAAGAATAATGTTTTTATATATGATTTTTATTACATATAACTATATAATGAATAACAAAGCATGTTAAGTATGTGGAACATCCTTAATCTCCCATTAAATTTTCTCTTTGAAAATGCTAAACCAATCCTCCCATACTTTTTATTTTTAATTTTTTTCCTAAAATACACTATGTCTTTCTTCAGTTTCTTGGCATATCCATGCCATGCCCAACTAATTGCTACAATAAATATTTTCATCTCAGGTCAAAATAGGAAAAAAAGTTCATAAAGATATTCATTTTTTAAATCTGATTTATGTTCTATAAAAGATTAAGCAATATATTTCCTGGGTGTCCATAAACACATTGGTATTTGTCAGTCATATTGGTAGAGTAGAGAAAGCTTGGAGGTATGAGTTTAACTAGAAAGGTAAGGTGTGAAAGAAATTGAGGAATCTGAAAAACAGGAACATGGAGGTTTGTTTCCTTTGTTTGCAGCTTACGTGAGTGTGAATATTTCTGTCCCTAATTAAGGCAGAAGTACTTAGATGACCAATAATTCCTCGGGTTACTTCAATGTATCATAAGCCCCCAAAATGTCATCCCAATTAGAAATGCATTTTTAAATTTCTGCTCTAGCATGTTTCCTGAATTTTTTGATGTGCTTTATTTGTAATATCTCTGATGTGTTATATCTTATTATTAAGAATTATTTCATTTTACTATTATTATATTGATTTTTTATTTACCTTACTCAAATATTATACTATCTAGGCACATTTTATTATTTAGAAAGATTAATATAATCATGAAAACAATAAATTATCTCCTGACATTAAAATCAGCCTTGTTCTATGAGGGTGCGGTTTTTTTTTTTTTTCTTTTAAATTCCTCTAAAGTAGACAATATGTCATGAATAATAAAGTGTAAATCCCATTTGGGTCATAGTTTCAGATATGAAGAGATGTGAAGAGACAAAAAGTGAGACTAACAACAGGAAGTTCCTTGTGTACCTTTTCATCTTTTAGCCTGTCAAAAACATGGAAGTTTGTATTGAAAACAATGTCTATAATTAAAGTTCTGGTTGCCAGGAAGAGTTACTGTGTCTGTTAAAAAGATAATTACAGCTACTTTACAATTCAAATCTGTGCTCAGTTACCTTGTGAAATCTAAATGAATGCTAATCTGACCTTGTGCTTCCAAAAGGCACTATACTTTTTAACACCTTTTTAAAAATTGTATTACTGAGAGTGACATACTCTCACATTTTCAAAACAATTACACATAAAACAGCACTTCAACTACCACCCTGAACACACTGAAGAATTTCAACGACCATGAAATTCATCTCTCTCAAGCACTTAACATTTTCCCATGCTTTAGATATGGCTGCTTACTCTACAATTTAAACTCAGTTGTATGTATCAGTGAGAATCTAGACAGAAAACAGATGGTGCACTCAAATTGGGTAGTTCACAATAGTTCAAAAATGGTAGTCTTTACAAGGGCAAGTTCGGAAAACCAGCAAAGGACAGTTCAGTGCCCTGAGCAGGCAAGGGCTGGCGCCTTCCCACCTGTAAGTCTAAAGGGGCAAAGAGAAGAAGCAGTTACTAAAACTGGAAGAGTGAGGGCTGTTTGCACAGGGTCACCTAACAGGGGTGTGGCCTTCAATAGAGATACACTTGATTCCCTGTAACCTAGTGGAGAAAGAGTTGAGTTTTGACTTCGAGTCTCCAGCTGATGCCTTTCAGTTTTGACTTCGTGTCTCCAGCTGATGCCTTTCTTAGGTTAAACTCACTAGCAAGCCACAGGGCAAAGGTGCAAACTGATATGGTCCATAGATGCTGACCTTCTGGGGCACAGAGCAGAATTAGGAATGATAAAGAATGGAACTAGAGCAGGAAAAGTAAAATATAAAGGGCAACATATAGTCAATTTGGAAACAACTTTCAAGTAATGCATTATAAAACACAATTTCCAAGAGTATCATAATCCCAAAAGTTTTAAAGAATTAAGTTCAAAATTACCCTGGATCATTTACATTTTTCCATACTATTTAAAAATATAATTTATAAATATTTCCTTATCTAATACTCCAAACAACTGAAAAGTGAAACTCATTTTTAGCACATAGTGGCTCAAAGATTTAAACATGTTGCTCTAAGCCACAGAACCAAGAACAAAATAAAAAAATCAATGAAACGGTGACTGCTATAAAATGAATGTTGGTTTTATTGCTCTTAGTGTATATCAGACATTGCTTTAAGCATGTTAAATGTATCAACTCATTTAATCCAGGCAACATCAATGAATTATTATTATCTACATTTCACAGATTAGTAAACTCAATCAGACAGCAAGCAACCTGTCCAAGTCACACTACTAGGGACAAGATTTATTCTTAAGCCATTGCGTGTCAAAGTCTGCATTTAGATCAAAATTTTCATCAGGATTATATTTACTTCAGCAAGAAGTACACATCACAGAAATAAATGTTTGGATTCAAATGTTGGCTGTAAAATAAATAGAAAATAGATATATGTCAGTATTATGTGAATGGAATCTTCCGAAATTGAATGTATATTAAATTTCACATATCCTATCAAGGGATCATTTAGAGATAATGTCAATAAAATAGTTTTGTCACAAGATAATAATAACCTCCTGCTGTTACATAACCATGAACGTGAAGTTAAGTTGTTTATTTTCAAAGCAGGGAAATCAATCCCAGAATTATGTTCTATAAGAGTGATTTTGGTTCTATTATACAAAATGATGCATGTTGATTTCATAATTTTGCCTGATAGATGTTTGGGAAGGAAGATGACAGATGTTCCCTGCACCATTGTGAACCAGAGGCATTCTGTCAGGCTTAGAAAATATACCTGCTATACGTTTTGCCTAATCATAAACAGTCATCCATAAAAGTGATGAGGTTTTACCCCTGTTGTAATCTGTACCTTTATGAATGAGATGATTTATGACATGTTAAGGGTGCTGTGGTTTTTAACTTTAATCAGAGAATAGTGGTCAACTGTGCAGCCATAAATTCTAGAACAGGATATAGTACTTAGAAATTTGAACTGAATGCAAAACAACTACCGAAAGGTCTATTGCATTTGGTAATCATCATAATTCAACTTTCATTTTAACTCCAAATGGAACTGTAGTAATTGTTTACTTGGGTCCCAAATAGGAAAACATTTGAAAGTTTTACTTAGCCTAGAGTATACCCTAAAAATGCTAACTCCCAGAAAGAAATAACACATATTTGTAAGAATATATAAAATAACACCTTGTATTTTAACATTTGTGATTGTTTTCAAAGTGTTTTCTGTGTATTTATTCATTATTCACTTCATGTTAACAACCACCTGGAGAGTTAGACATTTCTATGCTGATTAGTTAAATAAATTGAGGAATGAAAAGAAAGAAGAACGAAAAGAGATAATCAATAAAAATGTTAGGTGTTCTGATTCCTACTCTATACACTTGTATCCAATTACACCACAAAAATTTCCCTGCTTGCAAAATTATATGCTTTTTACTGATATATTTTACTCTCTTTTGAACAACTAAGACCGTCTCTATAATCAGTAAGTGGGATTTAAAATGTATTTCAAATGTAAGTTACAAAACTGATTTCTTTGGTCTCTACAGATAATTTCCAAATACATGGATATCAATATTTGATAAAACTACATATGCTCTTGATTAAGTAGTTAAGAATTAATAATCAAGTCACAAATTTTTGTTTACAAAGTTTTAAAACAATTTTTAAAACAATGATAATTTAAAATATCATTCTCAGATTAGAGGCTAATGGCATCCATCTTTAAGCAGTACCAGTAAGTGGCATATCTCTCTCTGTTCAACTTCTAAATGAGGATTGAACAAAAGAACTCATGGATGGGGACCAAATATTTTTTGATGGGGCTTATACTGTAAAATAGGGTTGATATATTCAAGAGAGTTGTCTTCCTGACATCAAACCTCATATTTAAACAGATGCGCTCCCCAATTACAGCAGTACGAGAAAGGGTAGGCTATACTAGGAGGGAATTATCTCCTTTAAGGCGTACGTGATGAATGAGCAGAGGAGAATTGATACAGAGAATTCAAAGACTGAATTATAAATAGCTTTGTTTCTCTTTTAAAACTCAAAGTATAGTTCATTTCACCTCCCCTTAGGCAGAGTAAGTAAGGAAGGCATAAAAAGTTAGGATTGTTGGGCTGTTAAAGTTTCCTTTCAGGGAAGAAAACGTGATTTTCTGTTATCTGTCACTATTCTCGCTCTCTACATTTTTGTTAATATTCTCTTTGCCAAAAAGAAGTCACTTGTAATTCTTCTACCTCAGCACAGGATATGTATAACAAATCATTGCAAACCTAAGTGGCTTGAATCAACAATTGATTTACTATTTCTCACCATTTTCTATGTCAACTGAGCTGATCTCTCCCCATGGAAATTAGGTGAGGTCACTAAAACTGGACAGGATCAGTCAGAGGTGTAAGGCACCTCTTTCACATCTCTAGAATCTTAGCGCTAACGGTTGACTAGGGTGCTAGGGTGCCTCTATTCTCCTTCACTTGATCTCTCTCTATCAGCATATGCCTAAAGGCTTCCACGGCCTTTTACATGGTCTCTTTCTCTCTCCAGGAAAAAGGACTGGACATCTTTATGACATGATAACTAGACTGAAAGAAAGCAAATGTATATGTTTACAGGTCTCTGAACCCAGAACTACTTGCAAAATGTCACTTCTGATACAATCTATTAATAAAAGCAACTCACGAATATAAAAAGAAGGGAAGTAGACATACCTCTTGATGGAAATATATACAAACAGAGATAGTGAGAATTATTGGCAGCCAAACTTCCAAATAAGTTATTGCAACTCCAAAGGAATTTCCCCAGGATTCCTTTTTATGCCTAATGTCCTTCTCATATCCACTGTCACAAACAATACGTTGCCTTTGTTCCTTCTGCACCCACGCTTTTCTTCCATAACCTTTTTGCTGTAGCCACTATTTTAAATTAATTTCATCTGATATGAGAAGCTGGAAAGTTGATGCCAGGTCATTGTGTGCACAGGGACACTCTTTGGAGGCAATTCTTTAGCCCCTTTCCTTCCCACCCCAAATTTTGACTGATTATTCATTCATCTTCAGCTGAAATTTACTATTCGCAAAAGATTCTTTCAGAGAAAAATAATTTATTTAAATCTATTGAATAATCTTTTAAGGTCATATTTACAAGGGAATAGCTTTTGTGTTTTTTAGGAATGAAACATTGGAGCTAGTTTAAAACTCTACAATTTTAATATTTTTAGTCTTTAAGATGGTGCTGTGATCACTGTTAACTCCTTCAGATATATAGTTATTCTGAATTATTTTATTAATGGATTCAAGTTGGCATTCATTAAGTAAACATAATTCTGGTGCTTAGAACTTAAGTCAAAAGTAACTTGAAAGCAATGCTAGTATGTCCCACACAGAAAGACAGGCTTCAGGAAAAGGTTGACACCCATATTGAGCACATATGATGGGTATTATTTTTTAATCTTTCTCCATAACTCTGAAGTCCACAATTACTATTTAAAAAAAAAAATTAGGAGAGAACTGGCACATAAAAAAGTAGAGTCCCTGAAGGCAAAACAATAAAAACAGTGACAACAACCACCACAAATAAACACATATTGAAGTCTCCTATAGTTATATTTTTCTTGAACATGGTATTATCATGGGCTGTGTGGTGAACCTGATACACAGTTTGACAGTAATACTGTTTTTGCTGCTTCCGGTGAAGTCATAAACCTAGCACATTCTAATGGGAAGAAAACATCAAGTGAACAGTTTTGAGTTCTGCTGCCTGGTCCTCTGGTACCTGTCCCAGATTCTTGGTTCTAAATCATTTCTTATCTATCTTTAAGGATTTCAAATGGCTTCTTCTAATCTCAGACTTGGAATTTGATATCTATGTTCCCATTATCAACAGTATCAGTGACCTGCACAAAGCAAAAATTCAGAAGATAGTGTCTTCTATTCTATTACTCTGTTTATTAGTTTTCTGGGGCGGCCATGTCAGAAGGGTTGGTTCCTTCTGAAAGCTATAAGGGAAAATCTGTTCCATGATTATCTTCTTGCTTTTGGTAGCCTCAGATGTTCCTTAGCCTGTAGATGGCATTCTTTCTTCTTCACATTGTCTTTCTTTTGTGCATGCCTATCTCTGTGTCTAAATTTTTCTTTTATATAACTATACCTAGTCATAGTGATCCGCCCTAATGACCTCATCCTGACTTGATCATCTATTTCTGAATAAGGTTATATTTACAGGTATTGGGGGTTAGGACTTCAGCATCTTTGGGAGTGGGGACATAATTTAACTCATAATCATGATAAGTTTGGAGAAAGTCTGAACTCCTAGGCATAGTATAGTAGGGCTGTTAAGATCTTTTCATTTTTTCTTCAGGCTTACCTTTAAGCATACCCATGTTTCAATTTCTACATCAGGTTATTGAACAGATAACACTATAATTTCCTTGGTTATACCTCATTCCCTTTTTGTGTTAATGTTGTTTACAGGACAATTTTTAAAAAAGGATCCTCTCATGCCTCTCCAATGTGATCTCTCCAAGTAGCTATATTGAAATAGCTATTTAACTATAAACAGTGAATTTTAACATAAGATTCACCTTGGTAGACTTTCTACTTGCCTGGAAACTCACCTCATCTTTCTCACCAGTACCCACATCCTATTTTATATGTTAGTTCTAGATATGCATCTTTTGTACATGTCCATGAACCTCTGGCCCATAATCAGTAAAAAATTTTTAGTCAGAAATTTTAGAAATTATTTTATTTAAGATATAAGGCTCATGAACTTGCAGCTGCCATATTTTTTTGCTATATAAAGCAAGAATTGCCAGACTATGGTCCACAGACCTGTTTTTATATGGTCCATGAACTAGAATGGTTTATACATGTTTAAATTGTTAATTTTTAAGAAAACTGTTGACAATCAAAAGGAAAAATATTTCATGTCAAGTAAAAATTATATGAAACTATAATTGCTGTTTCCATAAATAAAGGTTTATTAGAACACAGCTACACTCATTCATTTATACTATATTTTCTGCGGTTGCTATTATGCTACAGCAGAGTTGATAAGCTGTAACAGACATCGTATGGCCCACAAAGCCTCAAATATTTACAATCCAGCTTTTTTAAAAAAATGTTTGATTATCTCTATATAAAGTAATAAGATAAACTAGAAGATGGAGTAAGAGAGAAAGAAGAGAAAGATTGAGACCTAGAGAGAGAGAGAGAGGGAGGAAGAGAGAAAAACAAAGCATATATGGAGAGAAGAGTCTAGAGACATTGAGCTCTCACAATGTCTTTTGTGAGAAGGTTCAGCAATATTAGCAATTTTGAATTCCATGAGACACACCAAGTGAACTATAAAAACCAAATTTGTTGATTACAATTAAAAGTGCTCCTGTAAATATACTTGTCTTTCTCCTTCAACTCTTTAAGGTTACGGACTAACTCATTTAGTATATTATCTGAAGTATATTATTCAAGTCACTAAATAAACACATTGAATTAATAAATACAGAAACAAATATATGTTGGTTAAGTTGAACTGGGGGTTCAGGAGCTAAAGAACAAGGATGAAACCCCTTTGTTCCTGAAGCATCCCTCTCTCTATAATGTGTCATGAAGTGTTCTGGATGATTACTCACATGGCTCTCTAAGTCAACTAGACCCCTCAACAAATAAAAAATCAATACAGACCATTATTATTGCTGAAGAACTGCAATGAATTCCTGGCAATCTCATCAGCACTGTAATGAGTCTTGGTGACAGTCTGGTTCTTACTGTGCCTTTATATAGACTCTGCTGTATTCTATATGAAATCTAAGCCATTACTCATCCACCTTCTTCCTATATTATGCTGTGACTATGCAGATTCATATTCTAAACAAGAGAACGTACAGTATTGCCACTATCACTGCAAGTTTGTGAATTTTGAACATGAAGTTGCTAGTACTGGAAATTCCTTTTTTGAAAAAGAACTACAAGCTGACCAAAAGTCAAATTATCTCCATTGGTAACAAGAGTTTTAGGAGCTTGAAGAGCTTCCCGGACATATTTAACATATCATAAACATATCTTTCATTCAATTGTAAAGTATGATGCTGCTACCATAAAACTCTGCATAGCAATGTCATCTATCTCAGGGTAGTAAACAAGTCAGGCATCGCCTAAAGCACACAATGATTATACCCCAACCCCAGAATAACTAAAATCGAGATCAGGACCTACCGAGATTGATGGCTGCATTTTGCACTATTATCTCATTCTCCTACAGCTTTGCATAAACATTTCAGGCATGGGGTTGGAGCCAAAAAGATCAGTCTTTGCAGCTTGGCTTACACTCTAGCCATGAAAATTTGGGAAAATTATACAACTTTTACTTAGCCTTCATTTGTTTATCTCTAAAATGGATGAGCAAATAATACCAAAGTCACAGAATTGATTATAAATGCAGATAAAGCAATTAATACAGTGCTTAGTAGGTGGTAATTAAAATTTGGTGAATATACAGGAGTACCAAAAGTCAGAGCTCTTCAAATTGTTTAACACAAATGTTTCTAAATATGTTATTATATTGCATTATTTTAATAAAAATGCGACTTCAAAAGTCATGACACAATTAACATAGTTTCATTTTGCATGTTTTATTTTATCATGCTAGATCCAGCATTCAAAAAGAGAAATTTATTAAGGTAATAAACATGTGATGTTGTAAAATAAGAAATGGAGAGAATACCCTGTGCCATGAGAAATAGTTTGAGAAATTCAAGACTATATATATATCCTATCAAAGAAAAGTGGGTCATGATAGGTCATTTTAAATAACATCAAACACTGTCTCCGCATGGCCCTGGGTGATAAGACAAATAGGTGAAGGCACAAGAAGACAAATCTGGGGTCAATGTATAATATTCAGTGTCATCAGTGAATTGAATATATTTCCTCAATAAATAATGAGATCCCTGACAATGTGGTGGTTGATAACCACTTGAACAAGCCATTAGACAAAGGATTCAATCAAACATCAGGGAGTTGATTGGACTATTTGGCCTTTAATTTCCATTTCATCTTGAAATTTGATGCTTCTAAAATAATATATATTGTTGTAAGCCTGCTCTAAATGAACTGTTTGCAAGATAGATAGACAGAGAGACAGAGCTAGAGATAGAGATATATTTCCAATTTATCCCTGAATAGATACATTTCTCTTTGGTAACCAAATAACAATAATCAGAGAGTATATCAAATCACCATACAAAATCAAATATTTAAATTCAATTCTCTTCTCTAGCAAATTTTGGCAACTCATGAGGAATTCTGACATGTTCCACAATTCAATCCTAGTGACCTCTCATTAAGTCAGTTGTCCTCACAGTACAATCCTGCTGCCCCAGAAGTTTGAGGAGCATTTTGTCATCTCACACTAGTCTCTTCTCAGTATTCTTCCTCTTATTACAAATGTGAGCTGGACCTCCACAGCCTAAACAAGGTGATGTTAACAATCAGCAGCTCATTTCCCAAATCTGGCTTATTCATATGCTGAATTTCTTTTTGAAGGGACTTGGGCACTGCCTGCTTTGTTTCTCTTTAGATCTCTAAGTCAGCATGAGGGACATATCTGCCCTTTAGACTCTCCAAACAGTTTCTGATCCCAATTTCCTATAGATAACTTTTGCTTGAAATATAAACATGCACACACACACACACACACACACACACACACGTACACAAAACTCAACTGCACATAAAGGGAGTAATTATCCAACTGTGCAAGGACAGATGTAATCCTGGTCGTTACATATCTGGTTTACAGTAATAGTGAAAAATTTGGCACCTTAATCGGGAAGTTCTTTATATTTCCTCCAAAACGTGTGACTCTAGCCCAGCCTAAAGATTTCTCTTTTTCTGCTGCAAACATTTTCACTTTTAGAGATAGAAAAAATTTAGCAACTTTTAAATGGCTCTTTTCCAACCACCAAAAAAAATACTGAAAACTCATCAGATCCAGATACAAATTTTTCATTACTGTTTTTATTTTAATCATGGTAAAATATTAAAATTGTTTCTTTGTAATGAGTAAATGAAAATGCAGTTGTTAATGTCTAAGTATAAATTTAGAACGCATGCTGTCTACAGGTTCAAAGTCATTGCAGTGAGCCAATGACTTTTATTTCCTTCTCACATTGAGTTAAGGTAAAAGTTCATGTGACACCACATAAATTTCTCAGCATTTTTTTAGAGCCATTTACTTTCTTGCTGTAGTTCTGTTCCTGTGCTCTTTTCTCTCCGTGTTCCATCTGTCTCTTCTGCTTCATGTCACCTTTTTTTCAACATTTTAAGCTACTATGACAAGAGGTAAAGATCATGGAAGCCATAAAATCTGGCTTGAAACCTTAGCTGATACTATAGTCTTTGAAGGTTCCCATAAGTAGAGTCTTATAAGCCCTTAGTGAAGAAATCATTGAAATATAACCTTCCCGAATCCTTTACAACCCAGAAAAGCAAGAATACTTTTTTCTTTTTATAAAATAGTTGAAATTAAAGCTTAAGTCCATAAAATGTTCCATTTGTTAGAGATTATTACCTTAAATTGAGAAGATTTGGAAACTTTGTTCTAACTAGAGAAATGCTTAACATCTTTTAAGCATTAGCAGATTATTATAAATGCATTATTATTGTATTTATGATACACTGTCATGTTCTTATGTCTTGAAACAACAGCAATCTTATTAAGCATAAAGAAAGCTAGCCTTGTCTGAAATCTACCAATTTTCATAGATTCACTAGTATATGTTACGTTGTAAAATTTAATTTTAAGTTTAAAAATGTAGTCTAATTGAAAAATCAGGAAATTTATAGAAAATTGTGCCACTATTGGCATCATGATTTTGCAACATAAAAAGAAAATAATCAAATTCACTAAAATAATTTATTTGCACTGAAGTAAATAAAGTAAATGAGCAGTTTGATTACCAAATTTAAACATAATACAGATTAAGAGTATTGGAAGATACTCCTTTATGTCATTTTATATATTTAAGTCATTAAAACATATCTCTGCCTAAATGTTACTTACCAGCTTACCAAAAGTGACACTTCACTCCTTATATAAATAATCTTTGTTTCTTGACTTCCACAAGTCAGCAAATGGACCAAATCATTTTCTAATACTTAACCTCAATATTCAAATTATCTTTTAATATTCCCAGTTCTCATTCTTCTGCATTAAATAGTTAACCAATATTTACTGAGTGTAAAGCACCACATTGGAGAAACCAGTAAGACAGATAAGGACATTCATGTCATGGATTTTCCAGGTCTAGTATGGAAGACAATTGTTTACATAATGAGAGCGATATAGTTTCTGGGATGATGCTCTTAAAACCTTTGTAATTTCTCAATTTCTGAGAGCAAAAAAATGGTGGCTTTTGTTATGCTAATGAGGAGACTTTGGGAAGCACCTAAGGTTGGTTGATTGCCAGAGGAGACAACCATGTGGTTAGAGGGTTGGAACTTTCAGTCTGATTCTCCTGACATCTGGGGAGAGGAGAGGGCTTGGAAATTGGATAAACTGCCAATAGCTGATGATTTAATCAGTCACGCCCATGTAATGAGGCCTCAATAGAAGCCCAAAAGGACAGGGTTCTGAGAGTGTCTACGTTGGCGAACATATAGAAAGTTGGGGAGAGTGGCACTCCTGGAGAGGGCATGGAAGCTTCATACCCTTTCCCTACACCTTGCCCTATTAATCTCTTCCATCTGTTTGTTCCTGAGATATATTCTTTTATAATAACCCAGTAATATACTAAGTAAAATGTTTCTCTGAGTTCTGTGAATGACTCTAGCAAATTAATCAAACCCAAGGAGGAGGTTGTGGGAAGTCCCATCTATAGCCAGTGGTCAGAAGCCCAAGTGATGACCTGGGCTTATGACCAGCATATGAAGTGGGGAGAGGGGCATTCTTGTGGAACTAAGCTCATTACCTGTGGAATCAATGTTATCTTCGGGTAGATAGTGTCAGAACTGAGTTGCATTGTATTGAATTCTCAGACTCACTGCTATGTCAGGAGAATTGCTTGTCGTTGTGGAGAAATTCCCCTCCCACATTAGAATTTGGTGCTCAGAGCCTCCTTACTAATTACCAAGTTAGCTGAATAAAGAAAAAAAAATGATCATGTTAACAAGTGCAGAAAAATAATTTTTGACAAATTCAACCTCTATTCATGATAAAACAGCAAAATCTCAGCAAACTAGGGATAGATAGGGACTTCCTCAATCTGCTGAAAGCATCTGAATAATCTACAGCTCATGTCATACACAATGATGAAAGAGTTAACACATATTCTGTAAAGCTGAGGAAAAGGCAAAGACCTGTTTGTTCTCTTACTTTTGTTTGACTTATTCGCTCTGTCACCCTTTCCACGCTCCTACATGTCATCTCCAATCAACCTCAGGAAACATATAGAGTCTTGGCCCCATTATCATTTCCAAATGAAATACAAACAATCTTCTAACTTTTTCATCTTTGCTAAGAACTTGAGATACTGCAAGGGTACATTATGATTAGAGTTGATTTATATGGTTCTGAAAGTATTTATGCTTCTTACTTCAAACTACACATATTTTACTCATCAGTCATAAACTTGATGACAAATCAATAGATTGTAAAAGACACAAGTTTTTCCTGAAACCCCATTACTAATGGCATGAAGCTACAAGAAGAATAGAAGAGATACAGAATAAAAATCTTATGAGTCTAGTGGTAATCTAAGAACTATTAACTGAATTTTTTAAGCCTCTGTTTCTTCATTAGTTAAGTGGTATAAATATGTTTTTAATAAGAAACAAATTACAATAATGTGTAAGAAAGAAAATTTTAAATTATAATGATTTTCCCAAATATAATATAATACTAGAGGGAAAGAGATTATCCATTATCTTCTGTTAATAAAACGAGGGATGAAAACTAATATTTATTAAAGAATGTGTTAGACATTACGCCATATGATGCTTTTTTAAATCTGAAAGAACAATCTAAGAATTTGTTTTGATTTTTCAAATGAAGAAATGGAGGCTTGGCATAATTGATAATCCATATTATGATATTATGTTACTTATGTTACCACTAACATCAATGCTTAAGAACTGAAACTCTTAGGTCTGAGTTTACTAGTTAGCCGGTTTACTTATTAGCTGAGTCCATTTGGAGACTCAATTTCTCCATCAGAACATAGGAATAATACTATGTGCTAGATTCAATGATGTAGGTATTATATGAGAAAATGCCACTAAAGTGATTTGCATAATGTCTACAACATAATAGAAACTCAAAATGTATGAGATTTATCATTGTTAACATAATAATAAAGAGTCCTTTAAACAAAGAAATTAAAAATACATGAGACAAAGAGGAAGCATGGAAAGTTCTGTCTTTAATTTAGAAAGTGACTATGTCAGGATTGGAATCTGACACACTCAGATTGGAAGTACTACACTCCTTCCATTACACTATGCACATGAGTCAAAGACCTTTTGAAATCATTCTGAAATCAACTGCCTTGATAGCTTTTTTGCTGTTTGTTTCCTTTTCACAGAAAAGTAATTTACAAGGGCACGGGAAAGACAAGTTGAAGATACAATCTTTGGAAAAGTGACAGAGAAAGACTTCTTCGGAAACATAAAGGACAATGTTTATCAAAATTCCATGACTAATAATAAATGGGAAATAATGAGCTCCTATTAAGACACAAAGTAAAAAAACTTGGTCCCACTATTTTTTGGACTCTGCTGCATAGGCCTTGTTTTCACATAATGTCTCTAGAATTCTCCAGGGAATGCCTGGTCCCCAAAGTAAACATCAAAAACATGCGTGCATTAAAAAAGATGTTTTTTGTTTGTTTTCAAAATAAATAAAATGAGATGTAACACCAGCAATATAAAATTCGTCAAAGACAATATTTCATCTCCTAATCATTACTACTAATAACAAAAATATCTTCCTAATACTTTCCTATATTTGGCAAAGATATATTCTTTAAATATCTGAAAAATCCCGATAAGAATTAAAAGATATTGTAAAAGAGTTACATTTACTTTGGAAATGTGACATTCCAACTGTGAAGAGAAATCATATTTTACAGCTTAGTTATGAAGCCCCGGAAATCAAGAGTTGGATGAAATCTTGATAGATCTTTAAGATTTTAGTAAGATTAATTGATACTGACACAATAAAAGTTTAAATTAAGATGATTCCCAGTTTGGCATGTATCAAACGGAGACCTGCTAACAAATGCCCAGGCTCTTTTCCAAAAGAATCCAAGTAGTTCTGGCAGAACGACTGAATTTATAAACGGTAAATTTAAAAAATAATAAAATATTCATCTGTCAGCAAAAGTCTGGTTGCAAAGTATATGGCCATTATTTTGTAATTAGTGTCACCGAAATAGCACTTTCACAGAGATTCGGCTTTTAGCCATATTTTTCTGGAGCATTTCCTTCCACTAGTTTTGAAAATTATTGCTAATATAGTGACTCAATATTAAATCAGTTCACCAATTAGTGATTGCAAGAGCCTACTTTCTCTTCTCTTCCACACTTAGAAGCACCCAGGCAGTAGAAATTTAACTTCTTATAGTCGTAATGTTTTGCATCAGTCCAAAGCTTATAGAAATAAGAGGGCCACCTCTCCAATATGTGTTTCTATCTTATCCCACACATTAGAAGCAAATCTCAGAGGCTTCCATTCTGATATCTAATCTAGCTTTGCCCATCTTTAGCATTATTAATAAACTCAGCTTTACTATTACAGTTGCTATCTTTAAATTTTACTTTTCTTGTTTTTCTTTGCCAACTGCCTATAGAAGTGATAATTTTATTATTTAATAAAGGGCTAAATGATATTTGCATTTCAAAAGATGATTCAGGCTACTGTGGTTCCATGTGGAGCAAAGATAGGGAGCTGATATACAAGGTTTTGCAGGATGTGCTCCACCAAAGGCTAAAGAGATAAAGAGTCTGAAATCCACTCCAGTTTCACAGGCAAAACTGACTACTCTGGCTCAGAGCAGTCATCCAAAAATAAGGGGTCCCTTATTCTTATCCATGCATTCTTGGAAAAAGGAAATTTTACTACATTTTTGAAGGGTGAGTACAAATGTAAATTTACATTGTGCAGGTAGCTCGTCACGTTTCCCATTCCAGTAAAAAGGGTTTAAAATCTCTTTCCCAGTAAAACAGTAAATGAAAGAACACAGATCCTAGAGAAAGAATGCTTAAAGATAGACAGCCTGTGTATTACCACAAGCACAGCCATGAACTGCAAAACATACAGAAGAGATTAAAACCTCTCACTGAGGTATCATTAAATTAAGACTTATGCTGGAGGAGGGGGAAGATGGCAGACTAAGTAAAAGCAGGATTCGCCTCCTCCCAGGTCCGCATTGAAATTACAACCAAATTATAAAACAATCAACGTGGAAAATCATCTGAAGTCCAGCTGATTGTAACACGCACATCTGATAATATAAAGAAGGAGCCACGCTGAAGCTGGTAGAAAGGGCAAAATCGCAAACCAGGCTGGACCCACACCCGCAGTTGGTAGAGGATCACTGGGAAGGAGAGTGAGGCTGCAGAGGGTCCCCAAAAGGAGAAGGTGTCTTGGTCTCATTCGGGGGCTCCCCAGCCCAGAGAAGAGGACTTTCCATTAACTCAGACTGTAAAAACCAGAGGGGATTCCAGCAGTCTGGGTGAGACAGGAGACTGAAACCCTAGACATCCCTTTGAAGGGCCCACGGACAGGCTTTCTGACCTGTGGACATCTGGGACCCTGGCGGTGGGTCAGAGACTCGCGCAGAATTCATTCTGAGAAAGTTTGCATTACCTGATGCCAGAACTAAGGCTGGATGGGCAGCACATTGTGCCTTAGACAGGCTCCCCTATGGGACATTCTACAGAAAGCACCTGCTTGATTGTGCAGACCCCTCCCACAGGGCCATTACCCAACCTGAAGATTGCCAGGGGCTTTTGTTGCTGGACGGCTGCCATGCCCTGTACCAATTCAGGGCCTAACATTCAGAGCTGGCAGCCAGTGCTGTGAGCATGCATTTCAAAGACAGTTTCAGACAGATCACTGTTGCTAGCATGAACTTGGGGTAGATCTTGGGGATCTGTGGGCCAGTCCTGGACAGCAGCTGGTCTTGCTGTGATCTGGGACTTCTGTGGGAACATGCAAACGATTACCAAAGTTGCAGCAAGACTGAGGCTGTATTGATCTGATGCCAATGTTTCCCTGAGACCCCAACCCACCCACCCACAAATTGCCCCAAGAGGCCCATTGACAGTTCTACCTCCACTGCCCTGCCCTTCCCTCTGGATTTCTCAATCTACACAGGCAACAAATTTGGGCTAGCACTGGGAAGGCACTGCAGGAAAATCAGTTGCAGGCAGACCTCTGCTGTCTGCAGGAGCTGCAGTATGGCATGGGGCGGGCAGGGACCGAAGGAGTCTGTGGGACCACCCTAGATGGCAAGTGGTCTCACTGTGATCTGTGACTACAGCGTAACACCCAGGCACAGAAATTGCAGCAAAACTAAGGTTGTATTGGTCTGACAGCCCTTGTCTCCCTGAGATCCTGCTTCACCCAAGCCATAGACAAGCAGCCTCTACTGCCCTTCTTGGCTCTCGGATTGCACATTTTGCTCAGGCAACAGACTTTGGCTAGTTCATTGAGCGTTTTTTGGGGAAACAGTTGTGGGCAGATCACTGCTGCCTATAAGAGCTGTAATATCTCTTGAGGGGATTTCAGGGGTCTGTGGGACCAACCCAGACATCAGCTTGTCTCCCTGTGATCTGTGACTACTGTGAGAACATGCAGACACAGGAATTGCAAAAAACTGAGGCCATTAGCCTGACAGCCCTTGACTCCCTGAGCTCCTGCCCCATCCAATACACAAAGTGACTGCCGCACATTGATAGGCAGCTGCCCCTTCCCTGGGTTGGCGCATTCAGGCTCAAGGTGGGCAGCAACTGACCTTGCTATGATTGGAAATTTGAACAAGGAGCCACAGAGACAGCACTGGCATATAAACTGCAGTGGCGGGAGGAAATTTGCTCAATAGATCCCGAAGACCCCAGGAGTCTTCATCACCTAACCACCTAACACACATTATCACCCAGAGGCTTTTTCAGTTTCAGAGTCTTATAGGCAACTGACATGCAGTGTCAGATCTGGAGGAGCACTGGTCCCTCTGCTAAACTGCCCTAGGTCAGGAATAGGAGATAACAGGAGCAAGGTCTATAGCATTGTCTCTTCCACTTACCTATAGATCCAGCACAGGCAACAACTACCTGTGCATCACTTTGTAGTTTCCATCAGGTAGCCCTGAACCATCAAAAGCAATGGCTGACCTTGGCCTACTGAGGAGCCCCGCCCTCAAAACCAATGCATCCGAAGGCTTGTATTAGACCACAACAGAGCAAATCTAGACAAGCTCCATTAGTGGTACACACAATAACTGAAATGAACACGCTAGAAGGATTCAATAGTAGATTGGATGAAGCAGAAGATCCAATCAGCAAACTGGAAGACAAGGTAGCAGAACACACCCAATTAAAAGAAAAAAAGAAAAAAGAATTTTAAAAAAGGAGAGTAGTTTGAGACATCTCTGAGACAACATGAAACGTAACAATATCTGGATCACAGGCATACCCAAAGGAGAAGAGAGAGAGCAAGGAATTGAGAATCTATTTGAAGAAATAATGACAGAAAACTTCTCTATCCTGGCAAAGGAATTAGACATATAAGTTCAAGAAGCACAAAGAGTCCCAAACAAGAGGAATTCAAACAGACCCACCCATGCCAAGAAACATCATAATTAAAATGCCAAAGGTCAAAGACAAAGAGAGAATCTTAAAAGCAGCAAGACAAAGGCAGCTAGTTATTTACGAGGGTACCCCCATAAGAATATCTGCAGATTTTTCAATGGAAATTTTGCAAGCCAGAAGGGACTGGAAAGAAATATTCAAAGTTATGAAAAACAAGATTCTACAACCACGAATACTCTACTCCGCAAGGCTTTCAATTAAAATGGAGGGTGAGATAAAGAGCTTCCCAGACAGGGAAAAGCTTAAGGAATTCATCACCAACAAGCCAGTATTACAAGAAATGTTCAAGGGACTTCTGTAAAAAGAGAAGGGGTAAAAAAGAAAATAGAAAAAACAAATACAAATAATAAAATGGTAGTAATTATGTACCTATCAGTAATCCCTTTAAATGTAAATGTTTTAAATGCTCCGATCAAAAGACATAGGGTAGCCAAATGGATAAGAAAACAAGACCCATGCATATGTTGTCTACAAGAGACTCACTTCAGATCAAATGACACTCATAGACTGAAAGTAAAGAGATGGAAAAAGATATTTCACACAAGTAGAAATGAAAAAGAAAAGCTGGGGTAGTGATACTTATATCAGATAAAATAGACTCTAGAACAAAGGCTATAATAAGAGACAAAAAAAAGGGCATTACATAATGATAAAGGGATCGATAAATCAAAAGGACATAAGCCTAGTAAACATATATCCACCCAACATAGGAGCACCTACATACCTAAAGCAATTATTGACCAACATAAAAGGAGAGATCAACAGTAATGCACTCATAGTAAGAGACTTTAATACCTCATTGACACCAGTGGACAGATTTTCCAGGCAAAAATCAACAAGGAAACAAAGGGCCCAAAAGACACACTAGACCAAATGGATTTAATAGATATTTTCAGAGCAGCAAAATATACGTTCTTCTCAAGGGCACATGGAACATTTTTCAGGGTAGACCACACGTTAGGACACAAAACAAGTCTCAATAAATTTAAGAATACTGAAATCATATACCTGTCTTCTCTGATCACAATGGTATGAAACTAGAAATCAACTACTAGAAAATACACAAACACATGGAGGCTAAATAACATGCTACTAAATAATGAATGGGTTATCAATGAGATCAAGGAAGAATTCAAAAGATATCTAGAGATAAATGAAAATGAAAACACAACGACTCAAAATCTATGGGACACAGTAAAAGCAGTCCTAAGAAGGAACTTCATAGCAATACAATTCTATGTCAAGAAACACAAAAAAGCTCAAATAAACAATCTAACCTTACAATAAAAAGAACTAAAGAAAGAACAGCAAACGAAGTCTAAAGCAAATAGAAGGGAGGACATAATAAAGATCAGAGTGGAAATAAATGAAATAGAGTCTAGAAAAACAGTACAAAAGGTTAATAAAACCAAGAGCTGGTTCTTGGAAAAGGTAAAGAAAATTGACAGACCCTTAACAAGATTCATCAAGGGAAAAGGAGAGAGGATTCAAATAAATAAAATCAGATGAAAGAGGAGAAATAACAACAGACTCCACAGAAAATACTATAAGCAATTAAATGCCAACAAATTGGACAATCTGGAAGAAATAGACACATTCTTAGAAACATGCAATCTCTCAAGACTGAGTCAAGAAGAAACAGAAAAATCTGAACTGACCGATTACCACCAATGAAATAGAATCAGTAATCAAAACCTCCCAAAAAACAGAAGTCCTAGACCAGATAGTTTCATAGGTGCATTTTACCAAACATTCAAAGAAGAATTAATACCTATTCTTCTCAAACTATTCCTAAAAGTTCAAGAAGAGGGAAGGCTCCCTAACTCTTTTTATGAGACCACCATTACCTTGATTCCAAAATCAGCAAAGACTTTATAAACAAAAAAAAACAAAAACTATAGGCCAATATCTCTTATGAACATTGATCCAAAAATCCTCTACAAAATATTAGCAAACAGAATTCAGCAATACACTAAAAAGATCATACACCATAATCAAGTTGGATTTATTTCTGGAATGCAAGTTCGATACGATATCCGCAAATCAATCAATGTGATCTACCACATTAACAAATCGAAATATAAAAACTATATGATCATATCAATAGCTGCAGAAAAAGGATTTGACAAAATGCATTATCCATTTATGTTGGACCAAAAATCAGACTCTCAGCAAAGTGAGACTAGAGGGAACATACCTCAACGTAATAAAGGCCACATATAACAAAAGCACAGCTAACATCATACTCAATGGGGAAAGGCTAAAAGTATTTTCCTTAAGATCAGGAACAAGACAAGTCTACCCACTTTCACCACTCCTCTTTAACATTGTATTGGAAGTCTTAGCCACAGCAATAAGAAAAGAAAGAGAAATAAAAGGCATCCAAATTTGAAAGGAAGAAGTAAAATTCTCACTATTTGCTGATGACATGATATTATATAGAGAGAACCCTAAAAATTCCACCAAAAAACTGTTAGAACTAATCAATGAATTCAGTAAAATAGTAGGTTACAAAATAAATATTCAGAAGTCAGTGGCATTCTTATACATGAATGACGAACTTTCGGAAAGAGAAATTAAGAAAACCATCCCGTTTACAACTGTGTCAAAAACAATAAAATATCTAAGAATCAATTTAACCAAAGAAGTAAAAGATCTGTACTCAGAAAATTATGTCATTGAAAAAAGAAATTGAAGAAGATACAGATAAATGAAACATATACTGTGCTCATGGGTAGGAAGAATCAACATCATTAAAATGGCCATACGACCCAGGGTAATCTATATATTCAATGCAATCTCTATCAAAATACCAATTTTCTAGAGAGCTAGAACAACTAATCCTAAAATTTGGAACCATAAAAGATGCTGAATATCCATGGCAAGCTTGAGAAAGAAGAACAAAGTTGGAGATATCACACTACCTGATATCAAACTATACTACAAGGCTACAGTAATCAAAGCAACATGGTACTAGCATAAAAACAGACACATTGATCAATGCAACAGAATAGAGAGCCCAGAAATAAATCTACACCTACACGCTCACTTAATATTTGACAAAAGAGGCAAGGGTATATAATGGGGTAAAGATTCTCTTCAATAAATGGTGTTGGAAAAATTGGACAGATATATGCAAAAAAAAAAGAAACTGGGCCACTTTCTTACACTATATCTAAGAATAAACTCAAAATGGATTTAAAAAAATATAAAACCCAAAACCATAAAATTTGTAGAAGAAAATAGGCAGTAAACTCTCTGATATTAATAACAGTAATTTCTTTTTGGATATATCTTCTCAGTCAAGGGAAACAAAAGAAAAAAAAAAACAAACAAATGGCACTACATCAAACTAAAAAGTTTTTGTATGGCAAAGGAACCCATCAACAAAACAAAAAGACAACCAACTGACTGGGAGTTGATGTATTCGCTAATGATATATCTGGTAAGAGCTTGATATCCTAAATTTATAAAGAACTCATACAATTCAGCAACAACAACAAAAACAATCCAATTAAAAAATGGGCAGAAGACCTGAACAGATACTTCTCCAAAGAGGAAATACAGATGGCCAATAGACATATGAAAAGATGCTCAAGGTCATTAATCAGCAGAGAAATGTAAATTAAAACCACAATGAGATATTACCTGACATCTGTCGGAATGGCTATCATCAATAAATCAAAAAACAACAAGTGTTGGCGAGGATGTGGGAAATAGGAAACCCTCACACATTGTTGGTGGGTTTGCAGATTGGTACAGCTGCTATGGAAAACAGTCTGGGATGTCTCAAAAAATTTAAAATGGATATACCTTTTTACCTAGCAATTGCACATCTGGGCATTTATTCAAAGAAAACCAAAATAATAATTCATAAAGATCTATGCACCCCAAAATTCATGGCAGCACAATTTACAATAGCCAAGATATGGAAGCAACCTAAATGCTATCAACAGATGATGGATACAGAAGTTACGGTGCATATATTCAATGGAATATTACTCAACCATTAATAAAATTAAATCCTACCATTTGCAATGACATAGATGAACCAAGAGGTTATTATGAATGAAATAACTCAGATAGAGAAAGAAAGATAAATACCATATGATTTCACTTATATGCGGAATCTAAGGAACAAAAAGAACAAACTAATCAAAAACAGATTCACAAATATAGAGGACAATCTAGATTTGGGTAACTAGGAGAATGGGGTGAAGGGTTAAAGAAGTACAAATTCATAGTTGATAAATGCTCATGAGGATAGGGAGCACGGCATTAGGGAATGTAGTTAATATTAATGTATTGGTTAGGTAGAGAGCCAGAGGAGAGAAAGAGTGATCAGGAGGATCGTTTTATGAACTATATAAATGTCTAACCAATGTACTATATACTTGAAACTAATAAAATAATTTAAAAAAAAAAAGATTTATGCTGAAAAACCATACAAAGTTTCATGGCTCCTGAAGAATGATGGCAACTGCCTAAATCTGAATGTCTTCACACATTCCTCTAAAACCATACCGATGGAAAGCCAGAGAGCAAATACAACCATTTTCGAACACAACTTGGTGATGGAGAATATTATACATTTAATGTATATGTAAGTCAAGATATAAACATCCAAATTTTAACAGAGCCATGTCCAGATTCAATAGCTAGAGTCAGGTAGAGACTGCATGGAAAACAAGGGAGCTATTGAAAACTTAGAGGTGCCAGAAAGCACATAAAATAAATCCCCAAAGAGAAATACCAGGTCAAAGTAGGGAAAATACTCAATACATGGCTATGACCTAGTGAGTGAGAGTGGTGCTCTAAGGAATTGAAAAAAAGAACTTGAACATGAGCATGATGAGAATAACAGTCTCCTAAAGATACTGTTTGACGGTGGGATTGGAAAAGGTACATTGAAAGGAAAGGGTCTGGTTATTGGAGAGTTGTTAAAGGAAAGAAGAAAGTGTATGGTGGAAACTGGGATATTAAAGAAAAAAAGCAATGCTCTTAAAAGCAGAATGTTATCTTCTAAAAAAAAGCAAGGTCTCAATTCATTAACACTGCACTACATTGTCTCTCTTAATGAGCTACTTATGAACGAAATGCCTTTGTGAACCACGAAAATCTCTCACCTTAAATATATGGAAATATTGTTATTACTGGATGAGAAAGTGAGAATTTTTTAAATAAACAAAAAAAGACAGGCAACAATTATATAAAACTGTCATAAAAAGAAAATAGAAAATGTAAATGATAACATTTAAGTATATAAAAACACCCACAGGATCAAAACACAAAATGGAGGAAAAATTTAATGCAGCACACGCTTGAAAAAAAATTAAGTGAGCAGTTTCAGATATAAAGAAATAACTTTAATCAAAAATTTGGAAACTCATAAAATAGACAAAATAGTAATGTATGAAATATCGGGTGAGCTTAGGAAGAACATTTTAAAACACATAAACTATCATATGATTAAGATGAAATATAAAGATAATTGCTGGACAAATATGTCTAAAAATATGATACAGGGCATTCAGAAGAAATAAAAATAGTCAAAAGAAATTAAATAAAGATAGAATTTTAAAAGAAAATTTAAAAGAAAAGAAAAAGAAAAGAATAAATAGAAGATAAGCCGAAAATGAGCCAATGAACATATCAACTGAAGAGCCTGAAAAAGACAAAACTATAGAACAGAGCTAATAATAAAACCAGAATCTAAGAAAACTCTAGAGTTTAATTCATGATACATTTTCATCGATGATTCATCCCTGTAAGGCTCATTTCTAGTTAGTCATTAATCAGTTGTTTTTAATAATGCAATGTATAACCTTGAGCCTTCCACCTAAAAGAAAAACTAAGACTTTGATAAACCTCTACTCAACCATGCGGTCCTACCCCTTTCATCAATCAGGCTACCTGTCCCTCCCTAAATCAATAACGAGTCATCCTGAATTCCATGTTGATCATTGCATCATCAATCTCATATTGCATTTATATGCATTACTAAGTGTGTATAGTATAGAATACTATAAGTGTGTATAGTATAGAATACACATATAGATACTGTAATTATATTTATATACACATATATTTTAAATGCTTTTAATTTTATAAAAATGTCTTATTGTTCTACATCACCATTTGAATTTATTTTTTCACTTAATATTTTATTACTAAGATTCAGCCATATCGTTGCATATCATTTTGATATATTCATTTTAACAGTTATATAATAATATTTATTATATGATCATATCACAGTTTCTTCTTCTTTCTAGGGACATTTGTGCTGTTTATATTTTTTCCAAAATCTTTATATTAAATGTTGATGCAATGACTCTAGCTAAATAGAAATTTGTGAATGCTTTGTTGAATTAAAATTCTTAAGAGCAAATATGCAAAACATAATTCCTTTAGTATCAAACCAGATATTATAGAGAACAATCAAGATATTTCTAAAAGTATCATATTGTATCAAAAATCAGACTGAATACTCTAACAGTGGCAATTAATTGAAACTGCCCACACACTGAAAACCAAACAGAAGAGAAGGTAGTTTATTGAATCATACAACATGTAAACTCTTCCAGGCCTTCATAATTCACGTCTGACTTCTCACAAACTTTTGAGAAAGAGGTGCAGGTTTTATTCACCCCTCTGTCCCTAGTTGCTTCTAGTACTCTATCTAAAACATAGCAAGTAAATGTCTAATCAAGAATAATAAGTGAATGATGGGATAAGTGATTTAATGTATCATTTCATGCAAAGAAATAGTATTTTTGATGTTATTACAGCCTTGCTCATTCATTAGTGGTTAACAAGTTTAAAATTAAAATCAAGATACAAAGTATTTATTTAAAATTGATATTCATTTTATTGCCAGACAGCCCTGTACAATTTACTGCATGGTATGCTGTTAAGAAAACTCTTTAACTTTTTGTTATAATTATTTTTAGACACTTATTTACACATACGAATTCCTTCCACATTCTAGAAATCTAGAAAACATTTATATATTCTAATTTTTTTCCATAAAATAAACATGCTATCATAGTAATCTCAAACTAAAAGTTAGAACACTGTATTCATTCCAGAACATTTTATGCAAGCACGCACCACTTTATATAACTCTTTAACAGAGGATTTATTTAGTCTTGTAAAAATCTTACAATCTAAATCATATTCATTGTTTTCAAATAAAAAATGTATATTAGAAACTAAGGCAGAAACATCCTTATGTAAATTATCTAGAAGTTTCCACTTGTATGGAATTAAAAACAATACTTTGTGAAAGAAAATATATTTGGAAGAGACAATGTTGTTCTCAATCTATAGTAAGTATAATAGAATAATTAAAATTTTAAAATATAATCACCTAAAAAGTAAAGTGAATCACAAATAAAATGTCTGGTATGGAAACTAAAGGTGAAATACATACAGATGACAATGGAAGAAAATATAAAAATCCAGTAGAAATAAGAAGAGCTACCATAATCTCCTATAATAAAACACATCTATTAAACAGCAATTACTGTTTTGGTCTTAGGAAGATGATTGCATCAAATTTGACTTTACTGCCTCCCAGAATGTCATATTAATAAGTACCTAATACACTTAAACTTTTGTGATAAATATTTTAAAATATTCTGAACAAACTTAAAAATTTTAGCTTATTAAACAATCTATATATCTTTTGATTTAAAAAAAGCTTTAAATTCATGATGATGATGATGGATGATCAAATAATGCAGATTGTTTTCAAAGAGACTGAGTGACTTATTTATATCAGTGGCAAAATTGATAGGATGAGTCATTCACAGCTAGTTCCTCACTTTTATTATTTACTCTTGCCCCCACAAATTTAATTTAATCTACTCTGTTTCAACATCTACTTTATGTTTGGTTGGGATGCAAAAAGAATAGCACGTTCTGATCCTGGTTAAAATTAGTTTAAAACACTTTCCACAGGGAAGGTATGATATTATGTAGGTGTTGGGTAGTTTAAGATGCCTAGTTATTAATCAGTAAGTCACACTGTCAGGGTAGTCTGTTATCATTTAATCAGAAAGGCCACTCTAGAATCAGCTTCTACAACTTCAGCTTTTCCTACCCTGAGCAATGCCAGAAATATTGCCAATTAGCAAACTAAACATTAGAAATGGGTTTTCATGGGTAAAATTAGTAACTTGTGAGCAGAGTAGATGTTTAAAAAGACTCTCCTTGGTGAAATAGATTTTTTTTTTCTTAAAGTGGGTGGATTGGATATGTTAGAGATTTTCCCTAGCTAAATGTAAAACTTTTATCAGATTCCTCATCCTATACCTATCAGCAAAACTATATGTCCATATACCAGTAACAGTGGATGCTCTATTCCATCATTGATTCTGAGGGTTCTTGATTGATTTTAAATCAATCTAGTTTTTTAGGTGATTAGACAAATTCTGTGTTAGGATATTATTGCATTCACTTAAGAAGAAACTTTTGCGCAAGGTGGATTTGTGGCATCTAAAAAGAATAAAAGATGAAATTTCTTGAGTTCACAGAATAAGCTGTGGTTCTGTTTAATATTTGCTTGCTAAGAAGTCTCTGTGTAGCCAAATTTGGTTTAGGACTTTCATTACAATCTGGTAGACAGCTTATAGAAGAGTAGCTTACCCCCACCTACTACTAATTATAGACATCTACTCTTATAAACTGTCAAATGAAAAAAACTACTACAATTCAGTAACCAGTTTGATGTTCTTAACAATCCTTGGATTGGGGAGTATAGTGCCTCACATGTGGAGCCCATGGTGCAGCACTCTTTCCAAGGAATTTTGAGCAAAAGCAAGTTTTATAGAGCTTTAGAGTAGGTAATGTGGAAACAGGTCATGATTAGTTAGCAGGTCAGGGATATCCTTAAAAGGCTAGCAGTTCCAATTTTCTAGGGTAAGATAAGCTAACTAGAGCCAAGTTGGAGGATCGTGGTTGGTATGTTATATATTAGGTTCATTGACAGGTATTTCCCATGAGCACAGGCTGATTTAGGTTTAGATTTATCATGTGGGCCTGGTCACTGGGGTGGTCCCTAAATTGTGGATCCTGATATGAATTAACTTCATCAATACCAAATAAATGGATAAAAAAAAATTAGGAATTGTGCTTCAACTAACAAGTTGTAACTAACTCTTCGACAAGTAATATAGAAACACAGAGCTCTCTCAAGCCTGGCCTTAGTTTTTCAACATTAAAGACATGTCCACATAATATAAAATCACCTTGAAATTTACATCACAGAAGCAAATGCTCATTTAATCAATATTTAAAATATAATGGCTGTTTAAATCTGCAGTATCACAAATTCTCTGTTAATTATTACCTGACTAAAAGCTAAGATGCAAAGGAATGCAACAACAGTGTTATTTGATGGCATTTAATTGTTTATTCTTTCCACTAGAAACTCTGAGCATTTTCCACCAGACTTTTATTCTACCAAGGAAATAAATCTATTGAATATATAATATTTCTAGTTTTCTTAATCTTTATATTCATGGCAAGAAACAGAAGAGATCAACAATTATAGCATCGGATAATTTTTCTACCTAAGAATCTGTTGATTTAACCCAGATGTTGGGAAAAAGGTGTGGTTACTCTAGAACACCTGTTACTCGGTAACATATTATGGCCTGTATTTCTCAGTTTATAAGAAACAACTATATTTGGGTGCTAATTTAACTTCCTCTACCAGAGCGGATAGGAAGTAAGGTTGTTCAAGATAGAAAATTTTCTACAGTAAGATGCAAACATTTCTTTTCCTTGTGAACTTGTTTTTGTCAACAGTTTCTTTTCAAAAGGAGTATTTGATTATTGAAAGATAAAGAATAATTCAAAAAAGTTTTAAAATTAAGTAATGAGGTAATCCATTTGGGATAACACAGTCAAAGGGGCAATTAAAATCTAGTATTTGCTGAGTAAGCAATGATCTGCTAAAGACTCCGAATGCATAATAAATACTGAAGAGTAAAAAAAAACAAGCACATTTTATTACACGTACAATTAAAATAAGAAAATACTGATTTATAGAAAACGAAGAAAAAATTATTTAAAACACTAATTTTATCTCTTCCCCATGCAACTAGAGCAATCGTCAATTTAAAAGAAATAAAGTAAAAGGTATTGTTTTAAAATACTAGAAAAAATAATAATGATTAAACATAAATTTTACATGTTTAAGTTGAAACTCTGAGATTTAATGCCACTAGATAGTAAAAGAATTTTTTGGTTCTAAAGCTTTGCCTAAAGATAAAAAGAATATTCGGAAGAATTAAACATAGACATATCAACTGAACTCCATGCAGTTATATTGAATTAGGTTAATTGTCTTGCTAGATTCATTAAACATTTCTAATTATTTTGACAAATTCTGGGATTATTAGATTGATATCAAAAGACTAGGGGAAGTAGAAAAAGCTTCATAAATAGAAATGACTGATTAATTAAAACTGCTAAAACAAAAATAGTAGTGATATGCATATAAATGAGAAACTGAGGAAACGTCAGATCATTTAAAGGTAAAAATGGTACTTAACAACCTGCATTTCTGCATCAATATGTATGCATTCAACATGAAGAAAATGTATGAGAAACTCACATCATCATAACAATGGATACATTACCAACTTTATGCCTGAACATCGCAATTATCTTATTTAATTCTCACATCAACACTATGAAACTGCTCATTCTTACATTCATTTTACAAACAAAAAGCCAATTTCTTCATTTATTTATTCTTGCTGTCTATATAGCATATATTAAGATCTGAAGTCTGTGTCACAGACTTTGTACTTTGTTTAATGTCCTTTAAATTCTGATTGAGATGATCAATTCATAAGGTATATAAATGTCCAATCACTAGGTTGTATACTTGAAACTAATATAATATTGTATGTCAACTATAATTGAAAAATAAATTAAAAATTTTTTTCTTTCACTATTGCTTCAGAATGTTTTTTAATACCTTGCCTTGAGATGCATGATTACAGCTTCTAGGTTTTCCATAGAAAGACTGATACTTATGGACATAATCAACATGGGAACCAGAGAGGCTGGATTCAAACAGAAAAGCTTTAAGTAGACCCTCTTTAGAAATTAAGGAGTAGTGTGTGGCTCTTGGAAAAAATGAGATTGTATGAAAACTCCACATTTAACTTTGTTTGTCATATCATATATTTATTCTGCTTAGAGATAGGGTCATACTTTCAATCCTATGTGGCCCAGAAAGAAGCCATTAGACAGATATGTTTAAATGATGGGGACCCAGCCAGAAACCGTTAACAGGAGTTTCTCCAACAGTGTATCAGCAAAGGAGCCATAGTAGGTTTTTTACTGAATTCATTATTCTAATATCTTTGCTGCATTTTTAAAATCCCCATGGAAATGTCTTTGAGAGCTGAGCTCTAAGGCAAGGGGTATGCAAATACAGATAACAGATCTAAAACTGATGCAAATACAAGATCTCTTTTAATCTCTCTGCAGATTTTGCAGCAATAAATCTGCTAGCTTAAAGCCAAAGAAAGCTATATATAGGACTTTTCTCAAGGCTCTTAATCTGACCTTTCGATAATTATATTTGTAAACAGGATAATTGTGACTTCTTATTAAGGATCAAAATAAATTCTTTATCAGAAAACTTTTGCTATCCAACATAGAAGTAATTCATATACATGAGTGTGTTTGTGAGTGAGTGAATGTAGATATATATCTGTGTGTCTGTATAAACTAGTTCAGGACCTGACACACTTAGAGCAATAAATAATATGCAATGTGACCAAAACACATTATACACACTTTAGGAAAGAATATAATAAACAAATTTCCAACGAATGTCCAAAAATATTAGTTTGAAATCACTTTGGTTGAGATTATATATTTAAAATTTTTACAATATCTAGTTTGAGCATGACTTTTCCAAATAATTTAAGAAATTTGGAAAGCATTCAGAGTAGAGAAATTTAAATGATTAAAGAAGTCATCACAATATTTTAAGTGAAAAAATTAGAGGAACTAAATTTGTTTAACTTAGCAAGAAAAAATCATTTACAAATATTTGAAAGTGTGAAGAGGAAGAAGTGAAAGCAATTATTTAGCATAGCTCGCAGAAAAATAATATAATAAGATGTCAAAACGGGAAAATTCCATTATGTTATCCTGAAAACATTATAATTCCATTAAAAAGAATAAATAAGCATAATTTTCACTTTAGTAGCTTTGATTCCATTAACATAATTAATAAAATCTTATATTGACCAATATGATAATGTACATTTGGCAAAAGACTTGTGGACTAATGCCAATTATAGTAACAACAGGAACCATAGTTAATATAATCTGTCAAGCGCAATTCTAATTCATTTAATATTTACGATATCTATGAGATAAATATTATTATTGTTCTCATTTTATATATGAAGAAACTGAGGTAAAGAGAGGTAAAGAAGAATGATAATGCCTATATTAGATAATATTATTAGATATATTATTAAATATATCTAATGTTAGATTATAATAACCTAATAATTCACATCAATGCATTGTCAGTCATGCAATAAGCAATGGCTGTTTTGGCTACTATTAATAATGTAACAAGGTAATTAAAATACACAATTATTTAAATAAGTAAATTCATTCGATAGATTTATTTGTAATTAGATTATGTTTATATGTTCATACATAATTGGTTTAATAACTCATCCAGCAAAATATAATAATCTGAAGGACTCCGCTATTATTTTTTCTTTACATATCCTTACAATTAGTGTTTATGAACCAAATCATTAATTACAACATTCAGCAATAATTTTTTGCTACATATATTCAGGGTGAGAACCATTATAGGTCCTGGGGATATAACCAAGAACAAAACAATTAAGGCCACTGTTCTCATGGAACATACCTGTAGTGAGGAAGGAAAAGATAATAGTCAAGCAGGCTGCTTTAATCAGGACTTTCCAGAGAAACAAAACCCATAGGGTAAATAGATGATAGTTTAGATAGATAAATAGATAGATGATACATAGACAGAGAATGAGAGAGAGAGAGAGTGAGAGAGAGATAGAGAGAGAGGAAGAGATAGAGAGAAAGAGAGAAAATGATTTATTTTAAGGAACTGGCTCATGCAAATATGTAGCCTGGCAAGTTCACAATATTCAAGGCGGACTGGCAGCCTGAAGACCCAGGAGGAGACAATGCTGTAGTTCCAGGCTATCGGACCACAGAATCAAGAAGAGTTTATGTTTCAGTTCAAGTCTGAAAGCCATCCCCTGGTGACTTCCTCTTACTATGGTGGGGGAAGATCAGACTTTCACTTTATTCAGGCCTTCGATCAATTGAACCAGTCCCACTCACATTATGGAAAGTAATCTGCTTTACTCAGAGTATACTAACTTAAATGTTAATCTCATTCAAGAACACCCTCACATAAATGCCCAGAATAATGTTTAACCAAATATCTAATCATCCTATGACCCAGCCAAGCTGACACATAAAATTTACCATCACACAGTAAAATAATATGATCAAGAGTTGTGGGTGGTCAGGAAGTTCTCCCTTGGGAGGTAATGTTTAAGATGAGATCTGGATGACAAGAAGTAGAAACCCATGGGACAGGCTGCGGGAAGGAAAACAGCTCTGTGAAGGAAATGAAATATATAGTCAAGGAACAGAACAAAAGCCTGTGTGATTGGAGCACTGGGGACAAGGAGATTGTACATGCTGTGTTCTAAAATTTAAATTTAAGATTGAGTGGGATAGAAAGTTTCTGCATTGTTCCAAGTGATGGACAGCCAAAAAACTCATGAAATCAGAATTGGACCCAGCAGAATTCTCTCTCACAAGCTATTTGTATTGTTTGAAATAATGTTGTTCTATACACGATCGATCAGTAACTAGCAGCCCACAGACATTTATTGAGTACCTAATGTATGCCAATGACTAATTGGGAAATCAAAAAATAATGCGACATTATCCATATCCTCAGTACATTTCAATAATAGGCATGGAGAATATTGTAAAAACAATTTTACTTCATATTTATGCCTTATACAGAAATTCTCTTGTGGTACAAAAGCTTCCAGGTGATACATGGGATTACTAATTCTGGAGAACTGTTGGTGAATTTACATATGCAGACAAAACCAAAGATAGACTTATTAACAGCTTAAACATATTCTTTTGCATTTATTGCAAGAATTTATTTGAGTGTACTGTGTAAGGCAATGAATTTTACTGTCAGACAACCTACAAACATCTGAGTAGGACAAAAGAACATTTTCTCCACCAGCATAATTTAAATTAAATCATATCCACAATGAACTAAGCTAAACACAAATGCAACGTGAAGCTTTAAGTGACAAATTCTGACTTTAAAACAAACAGATGCTTGCTCTCAATTAAAAAAAAAAATCTCAGTTTAATAAATGTTAATAAGGAGAGAGTCAAATGGTTTAAAATCCTATTGTATAGACATTGTCCCCTATAAAAATAATCTATCCAAATAATAAATACACAGGTAGAGTAAAAGATACGCACATTTTTACTGACCTCAATACAATATAAACATTTTTTTTTTTATTTGTGGTTGCCAGGTCAGCACTTTCCTATTTATCTAAAGTTCAAATCGTCACAGGAGCAGGACTTTAGCTTCACATTTATAACATATCCTGAATATTCATACAAATTGCCTTTGAAAATACTCACATTAAAAAAGACCTGAGTAATAGTCCTTGTAAAGCACTTTAAAAATATGAACCTTTGTGCAAATGTTAAGTAGCATTTTTATTAGTGTTAAACATTAAACAATAGCGGAGGGAGTGATAAATTTAGATTTATGGCATGGCCGAGGAATAAAAATATTTTTATAAGGAGCATCAAAGGACAGTAAAAGGAGACTCAAGGAAAAAAGCCATGATGCTACAAAACAGAAAAAGAGTATCAAAGGACACACCAGCCTATATTGCAAGAATCTAGTCTGGTATAAAACTTTTAATGGCAATAATAATAATTAGAGTAATAAAGGTGGGGAGGAGAGGCTTTCAAGTTATTTGAAAATGGAGACCCTATAAAAGATAGCCCCCAATTAGATTGTTAGTCTCCCAGTTTTATAAGGTTAATTCAATATTTGAGATTTTTTCCAGGAGACACTGACACATGTAACAATTCGACTCACTTCACCATTTTGTAGTGCAAAATAACCTTCTTAGACTCCTCTAATCAAAATAGCTTAAGGATCCGACTCTGCTATCCCGAACTATACTAGCAAAAATGCCCTTTTTACTCTAGGTCACTTATCTGTAGATCCCAAGCAGTTCAAGTTTTTGGATGGTTATCTATATTGAGAGTGAGTTCTGGCAGCTCTCACTTTGTGCTGGACAATGACCCTCTGGTGATGGCCAACTCTTTCATGAATTCCAATCTGAGAAAGATTCTCCATTTCTCATTGCTATGGTGTTAAAACATAACCCTAGAGCTAGGACCTCTGGCTGTCACTCAACCTCTGGCTTGGACTGGACATAATACTCCTAGTCATGTTGCTCAGGTTTCAAGGAGTGAAGAAGAAGTCTATCCCTCATGGCCATGCATGACTATGGTCTGTGCTCTCAAAATCATTGCCTTTAAAAATTCAAGTATGTGACCATATCATTATAGCCCCAGTACACCCTAAGGAAATTTACTCAGGTCAAGTTAAGGTATCCTCCAGCTTTTGAATTCAGAGCCATAGTTATCCTGTGACAATGTAGTTCTTTGCAGAGCAAGCACTAGTGATACCATTATCTATGTTGCTTTTTCAAAACTTTAGCATCTTCACTGACTCTCCTCACTGAGCCTTTGTTAGGACAAACCGTGTTCATGCTACTAAATGGTATTGAGCTTTCAGGAAGGAGGAACTGAAGTTCTGTTTCTTTCCCTAGCAGAATAGTCTTCCAGGCTCCACAAGTAAATTTTCCCATTCTTGTCCCAGAAATTTTCAAGGATCCTACATACACACACACACACAAAATTGTTGTAAAGTTTGGACTTTGCAATCCCATTTATATGCTTTATCATATTATGCTATATTAATTATATTATATTATAATGTTATCATACATAAGAAATTATATCTACTATGTCATTTTATATCAATTATATGTATAAAGGGTGATATAGAGTCTCACTGATCTTCAATAGCATCCCTTTGGGGGTTATACAGATAATTATCAAGTGTGTGCAATATTTTTGTTGAAACTAGTAATTTTTTTGCCTTTTGTGTTTTATTTTATTTTATTTATTATGGTGACATTGGTTAATGAAATTTAATAAGTTTCAAGTGTACAATTCAACAATAAGTCGTATATATAATTGCATTGCGTGTTCACTGCCCATAGTTAGATTTTTTTCTGTTACTAGATATTTGACCCTTTTTCCCTCATCTACCTCCTCCCTCCCTCTTCCCCTGGTAACCACTAGGCTACTGTCTATGTCCATGAGTCTGTTTGTTTATCAAATTTGTCTGTTGCTGTTAGATTTATATTCCACATATAATATCAAGCATTTTTCAACTTTTTCTGTCTGGCTTATTTCCATTGATTTTGAAATGCTTTCTAGTATTATTTATGTGTGTTAAAGGTAATGTTAGGGTTGGATCATTAGCATATACAATGCCATAGCTTTTATTAAAATACATATTTTTGTTGATTAAAGAAATGCATCGTCTAAAATACATGTGTTTGATTAGGATGCATTTAATGGAATTTTCCACCCTTGCATGAAAACAAGCAACTCCATCCATCTATGTCAGCCATTTAATGTTGTTTCTGCCTCTGTCCACTCTCTCCTGCCTCCTGACCTAATTATAAGGCTTACCGATCTCCTTGTAGAGTTTCAAGATCCCTTGAAAATAGGCTTTTCATACAAAATGTTGATCATTGTTTCTGGGCTAGAGAAAGATCTATTCTTGGTTATAGACAGGTCTCAGGACTGTATTTGCTTTTCTGTTAACATCTCTTTACTTTGTAGAGTTGAATATAAGGTTTTATTTCATTTTAACTTACTACATAATACTAAGCCTGGTAGAGGGGTAGAAGGTGAGATTCTAAATTAAAGCCTTTTGGTCTATACCTGACTTCAACAAGCAGACTACCAATATTCACCAAAACAAACTTGGCCAATCTGAGACCAATTAGCTTTGTGATAGTTGTTTATGATACTCTAAATATCAAACAAGAAGCTCGAATATGATAGCTAATGTTCTATACTAAGGGTAATACTTTCAGAACCAGAGAACTGAAACTGATAAGCAGAAAGTTTGAAATAAATGTACTAATTGAACATATCTACTCATGTTGAATTGTTAGTTGCTTAATAAACCATTTAAATGTCAAGAGATTGAAGAATTAAAATCGAATGCCTTTATTACCATTCAACAGTCATTTACTTTCCCTCTTTTTATTCTTTGACTTTTTTTAGAACTCATATTTGTGGAAAGGCAGAAAGCTGCAAGAAATAAACCATGACTGTTCTAAACAGTCAAAATAACCTTATTATTAATTATGGAGATGGGCAGGTTACTAGCCCTGGCCCATGAACATGTGGAAAAAACTGCTATATGAAACCTGGGAAATGTTTTCTTTTCTAATAACACAAAGTGATTATAAGGTGCATGTCTTTTCTTTTGCAAACTGCCTCCTTTCCTGCTTGGAATGTTGGTATGATGATGTGATACTTAGAACTACAGTAGCTTTACAGCCACACTGAGACAACAAGCCTAAGATAAAATGTAACATCAAAATAGCTGGAAGGAGTATAAAAAACGTGGGTCCTAGATGAAACTGTTAAACTGGTGAACAACTCAGAAACTACTCACTGCAAGAATTCCTTCATATTGAGATAATTAATATACATATGATTTAACTTGCTGTTAATTGGATCTTCTCACTCTCTACTGAATACTTTTAAAATGACATAGCACCTAAGCCAAGAAGTTAGAAAAAGAACTATTGCGCATATCCAAATAAAGAGAAGGAAGTAAATAATAAAAAGAGAAGATAATTATGTAAAAGAAAATGAAGAAATAAGGGCAATACAATATCAGACTAGTACATTAAAAGATTGGTGTAATAGATAATAGCCTAGAAAATTTAATCAATGAAGCCTATATATATTCTAATTAGAATGAACAAAAGTATTCTGCAAGTTACATGAACAAAATCAATCTACAAAGAGCTTTCATGGATAATAATACAAAATATAACTGAAAGACATAAAAGTAAACAGAGAAACATAGAAATACATTGCTTTTATATATGGAAAGCTTCAATATCATAAGGATGTCGTCTTCTCTATACATTTGAAGTTGTTCCATCAAAATCACAAAAAGATGTATGTATAATAAAACACTGATTCAGTTATCCAAATAGAAAAATAAAAATGCAAAATGCTTAAAGTTATTCTCTTAATTTTAGTTTCTGGTAATTACTGAGATTTTTTTGTAAATCAGTATAAGTATATAAGCTATTTTGTTTAAAAAATCGCCAGATATTTTAAGAGTAGATGTTTTCTCTCTACAGCATAAATTGCTTATTTATCATATAAATAGATCTTTTTGTGATAAAATAAGCTGTATTTCTAAGAATGGAGTCAATTTCCAGACTCACAGGGCCCAGAGGAAGATGTACAATGTAGTCGCTAAGTAACAATAGTATAGAGACAAATTATTCTTAAATCTATTTGTGGAGATCACCTCAGTCAAATCAATTTTCAAGAAGAGTAAGTGTGAAAATTTGCCTAACAAAATACCAAAATCTAGTCTAAAGTCAAATGAATAAGAACAGAATGAACAATGGAATTAAACAAAAATTTTAGAAACATCTAAAATAGATGTTATATATAATATATATATAATATATGTTTTACATATATAACACATATATTACATAATATATTTATATATAACACATGTATTATATATAATATATGTGTTTTATATATACATATATATGTGTATATATATTATATATGCATATATAATATATATCAGAGATAAAATTTCAAATCAGGCTAAAAGATGAACTCATCAATAAATGATACTGGGAAAACTAGTGTCCTATAGAAAAGGAAAAAAAAAGTTACTTGCTCATACCAAATTTAAATGTCATTTCAGAGGAGTAATGATCCAAATATTTTTTTTAAGTCTATAAAAATATTAGGACAAAACATTGAAGGATCTCTTTCAAATATCAAAATAAGGAGAAATGTCTTATGTATGCAAGGACAAGATAAAGGACTAATAGATTTATTTCTGTTCTTTGTCCCCTCCCCATCTCAACTTTCCTTTTAGTTCTTCAAGTTCCCATTGCACATCCAAAACTCCAAATGTGCCAATCTCATTGCCCAGAATTTCCACCTAAACCCTGTTTCTAGCCTTTACCTCAATTACTTCCAACCCATCTATCAGATTTTGGCTCGAATGCCCAATTTCCTCAAGAAAGCCTTTCGTGATAACCTAAGAGTAATTTAAATTTCCCTACCAGCTTGTAAACTCCTAAGATATTACATTCTTAATATTTATCACTGTTCATTATTATATGTTTTATTTGTGTGGTTATTTAATTAACACCTGGTTTCATGCACACACCATAACCACATGCTCATCATACTCCCAACACCTAAAACAATGTCTAGGACAATGAAGGCGTCCCATAAATATTTTCAGAATAAACAATAAAGTAGACTGGTTTGAGTGGAAAGGTGAGGAGAGGAGTGAAAAAGTCTTGATAAAACTTCTGTATGAAGGTAGAATGTACGTTGAAAATTTGTAAATACACAGACGGGATACATGATGAGGACAACAATTGGACAGCATTTCCATTAAGTCAGAAAACCTTAATGCTTTTCCAATAATGCCATTGGTTGTAATCACTCCATCCTGTAAACCACTATTCCTGTATATTCATAATTCACCTTGGGGCAGATTTCATACTCCATTCATCTATGTGTCATTCATTAATTTACATGAGCTTGGCAGATGAGGCCTCTTTATTTACAGAGATTTTATTTTTTTATTGTGGAGAATAAAGGGCAGAAAAATAAAAATTTAATAAGAAAATATCAAATTTCAGGTAATGATTGAAAAATGCTTAAATACTGTGTGAAAATGAAAAATAGAATAATATCCTTGAGGACTGGATTATATTGATAGCACTAAGGCTTCACTGAGGAGATGGCATTTAAGCTGATATTTTAATATGTACCTCTAAGCTCCTAATATACTGTGGTGCTTTATAATGTTAATAGCTTCTTGATAATTGTGTGTTAGATTTAAATGGATATATATGCAATCACTTTAACTCTTGATAGCTCCTTGTAGCTTTCTGTCACTAAACTAGGTCAGTATATTAAAAAGTTCTCTCTGTAATAGTTAAATAACGTTTTACTGTCATCAAAACTGTAATCGGAGGGAGAAGAATGCCATCCCTGACCTAGCTTTGATTACATCTTATGAAATATAAGTAGTGGTCTTCATTTCTACTCCCAAGCCCTTTGCTAAATTTTCTTTTATTGATATTGTCTATATTCTAGAAAATTCTAATCAGTTTATCCTATTTACATCTTCAATCAAATGTCTACACTCAGTTACTTATATTTACTTTCTGGTATATTTTCTAGCTAATACACACACATATATATATCACTCTTCTACTGTTAATGTTTACGATTAACAGAGCTAAAGCAAAATAAAACAATAGCTAAGAGATGTTCTCCAGGTCATTGCAGAGAAGTGCTCCCTATGTCAGTTTTCTGTACTGCACAACAAATTACTACACATTTACTCTCTCACTTTCTGTGGGTAGGAAATCTGAGCATGGCTTAACTGGGTGTCCTGCAAGTCTGTAAGCAAGGCGATAATTAGGACTGGTGCATATCTGAAGTCAGTTTATTGGTGGAATTCACTTCCTTGAAGCTGGAGAGTTTATAGTAATTTGCTTTTTGAAAGCCAGCAATAGAGAAGAGACTCTAGAATGAGTCTGTTAGCTAGACAGTCTTCTTTAAAATTACACAAACACAGAAGTAACACCCTATTACCTTTGTCATATTCCTTTAATTAAAAGCAATTCATGGGCCCTTCCCATGTTGCATGGAGAGGATAACAGGAAGGTGTGGATAGGAGATGAGGATAATGAGAGACATCTTAAAATCTGTCCACCACAGGTTTTTTGGGTTTTTGGTTTTTGTTTTTGTTTTTTTTTGTTTTTGAGTTCTCTGCTTTAGGATGAATCTTTCATACACTATAAATTTTGTGCTAAAGATCTTCATCACATATTTATCATCAGTAATTATAGCAATTATAAGATAGTATTTAGGCAATACTATTCTCATATGTTATCTAATATAGCTTTTGTACAACACAGTAAGGTAAGCAGTCACAGAAGCAGCAGCAGAATAACTATTTTATGCCTGAGGAAACAGAAGTCCAGAGCAGTTATCTACACTCAAGCTCACATAATCTAAGAGTGACAGAGCTGGAATATGAACACTGGTTTTCTAATAATAATTTCAGAGCTTCACTTTACCACTTTGCTTCACTGGATAATGCACTTGCAAAGATTGGCTTTCTCAAACCCAGCAAAATTGATTTAACTCCAGGAAACATAGAAAATCATTTACTGACTTCGAAATTATTTAGTTTATCTTTTTACCATGTAATAATTGGAAGGAATTAATAATACTTTATTCCAGCCATACAGAGAAAGGAGAGTATAATTATCTTCTTAGCATTTCTATGCTACTAGCTGCTTCTACTCACCTCTGTCCCAGTGGTCTGCATTAGCCAGCTCTGTTGTATCTCTCTCCTACTAGGAGTTGAATAAATTATTTTCCTCAAAAAATGCCACAAAAATATCTCTGCGTCCATAGCTGACTCATAGCTAAACGACTCAGTTCTCCTTTTTTAAGGGGAGTAGACATCTTTTCTTTTGAAGATTTAAAATTACCAGACAAAGCAAATACCATGTCTTACGCCAGTTTACAAAGGCTTCATCATACTACAAGGAAAAAAAAAAAAAGGAATGATCTTTGTTCAAATAAATTAAATTTTACTCAACATGAGAGATACATGAATTTCTTACTTAATTTTAAGGGTCGGTGGTTTAGCCTTTAATTTCATAGAGTACTCCCTTTGTAGTCATTCGATAATTCTGATATTTATCTATGTTTGCTTGATATGTCCTGGTTAGAACATCTGTAAGATTATCTTGCATTACTTTCAAGAACTTTAACAGATTTGTTTGGGAGAGCATGGGCCCTGGAGGAGTTTAGCTTATGAGAAAAGAAGCTGACTTTATGGAAACACTTTGAAGATGTGAACTGAGCTGATAGAGACAGTGCGAGCAGTAAATGTGTCAAGAGGAGAAAAAAGAAAGAGGGAACAGAATATAAGATTTTACTAAAATTATATTTTGTCCATTTCAAAATTTATTCTGGATAATTAAAAAGAAATATAGACAGTATAATTCTGACAACTCCTGGAAAGTTTGTTAAAATTTAAAAATTCCTAAGAATCCAAAGGGATTTAGAGGGTTATTTTTGAGTTATTAGCTTTGCTTAAAGTAATTATTATTCACATACATCAGAAAAATACAAGCTCAATGTATTTCTTGCTTAGGCGAAGAAGAATTGCAGGCAAATGTAGTTTTCTTGCTAAACAGAGAAAGAATGAAGGTTGTTACAGGGTTTAGGGAAGATGTAGAGCTTACGTTAAAGGTAAATAAAGCGCCATTTTGATTAGCCATAAACAAAGGGAAAGAATTCTGAATACAAGGTTAACATTGAATCTGGGACTGCCTTCAAAATCCTATTTCCTCAGAAGTTACAGCATTATGTGTAAAGTTGAGTGTACTGTGAAAGCCCTAAGCCCCAAAGGCAGGCCTGGACCCACATGACCACAAAAAAACAGAAAAAGGAAGGAAGGAAGGAAGGAAGGAAGGAAGAAGGGAAGGAAGGAAAGGAAGGAAAGGAAGGAAAGAGAACAATAAGTCCCAAATTACAGTCAATGGTCCCGATATCCTCGAATTCGGCTTTTGCTATCTAGCCAATCACTGTCCCCCCTAGACTCCCATAAGATCCCTGAGTCCAAAATTACAAAAGCACGGCTGTCCACAACATCAAAATTAAAAAATATAATAATAATAATAATAATAATAATAATAATAATAATAATAATAATAATATCTGCTTATATCAGGTTTCATGTAGATATCACAAATCCAAAGAGCCACTCCTGGACAAGAAATCATCTGTAGTATGATGATATATCTAAGAATCAAAACTATTAATGTAGCAAAAATTTGAAAAAGTATTGATTGAAATGGGAAAGAGTTGTAAGTGACAATAAAAAAAATTAGCATTTCATTTGGCTTCAAAAAGAGGTATCAATTTTTACAAATACTACATGACCCAATGATGTAAAAATATAATTTAAAAAATGAACTGATCCTTAATGTCAGATATTCTTTACTACTAAAAATAACATAAAAGTTAAAAATAGAAAGACTTACCATGTTCTTAACTAGAAAAACAAATAACAACTATCTCAAAATTAATATAGAATTTTACTATAATTATAATTTGAGACTCAATATTAATGGTGAAATCAATATTAAGTTAAAAATACGTTTAAATATAGACAAGAACATTATGAAAGTAGAATAATAATCACAATCACTTTGCCTTATCAATTGTTAAAATAGAATTATAAGCACATGTACCTCGGGATATTTACTAAAGAAGTTTAACTGCAATATCTTTTACAGTTATAAAACATTAGAAGTTAAGCATATACCTATCAGTAGTGGAATGGTTGGATAAACTGAGCTTCAGCAATACCATTAAATAGCTTTATACCAGTTGATTCAAAGAGATTTCTAAGTATGGTTGAAGGAAGAAAGAAAGGTAGCAGCATATATAATATGACCTCGTATAATAAAAAATGACCAAAATTTTCTACATATTAATATTTTTAAATAATAGGGGCCTATAAAAGGCTATGAAAAGATTCACGGAAGATAATTAGGAGTTTTGAAGGAATTTCAAACAAAAAGAAATTTAAAAAATATATAATTTTTTGTCATGGACTCTATACTGAAGAGATATAAAGTCTTACGAGGTAGTTACCATTTTATGTAGTATTTCTTCCTACAAGTGGAAACACATTCAAATGCTATGTCTTTATTTTCCATACAAACTGTTTGCCTTTTGAGTTTTCATCTCCTGTCCCTGGCAAGGAAGAAACCCATCTTTTTTGAGGCCGCAGGTTAGCAGATGAACAGGGAGCCTATAGCTGTGTAAGTTTCCACAGATATTTTTGGTCTTAATCTCAATCTACACCTCTGATACAAAATACCCATGGATGAGAGAGTTTTCTATTTTTCATGAATTATTAATTACCCTTTCAGAAAAGTCTGACAGCTCTCAAAGTGATATGAGCTCACATAGATCCATAGTTATGTGAGTATTTTTTTTCTTTTGTTATGCATTCACAATTAAAGTCCTTGCAGGATAAAGTTAAAATCTTGTCATAACCTAGCAATTACAAAAAATAAAGAAGAAAAAAATTTAAATTACATTACTGATATATTCATTGTTTTATTTTCTTTTGTCTCATGGAAATGTTAATATTTTATAAGAAATGAGGAACTGACATACATAAATATGTACTTAGTACAAAAGAAAGTATTTTGCTTTATTGTAAAAATTAAGTTCTTTCTAATCTAAGTTATTGAATTGAGGCAAAAAATAACATTTTAGTGTTTTTGTTTTATTTTGATATAGATTATTCTCAGTGTAGATATTTGTTCTCTTTAAGCAAATGAGTTTTTTGCCTTAACAAGTCAGACCCCGGAAAACACCAACAGCAACTTTTAATTTATTTTACACTGAGTATTATTACCTAGATTTACTATCAAAGTAATTAATGGTAACAGCTGAGCATAATATTCAGCTAATAAATGTGATGCTTTATAAGCCACAGAGGAGTAAAATGTAATGTGTTCCAAGGTTAGGAATAAAGACCAATCTGGGAAAATTTACTGCTGCACTTGTATTAAGTATCATGGGTATGAATCCTGTTTCTCCTCCTTTATCTCAGATACAAAGTAATTGCTGCTGGTGTGATTTTTTTTATTTTTTATTCTGTAAACCTCCCTTTTATAGAAAATATAAATTTAATCAAGGAAGATAAGCATATGCGTCACAAATAGTTTGGGTTGCTTATTGTGGAGCTCATTTCTATATTTAAAAGCATATAAATTGTAGAGAATTTTCAACCCTGTCATTTTAAAACACAGGAGTCAAATATTGAAACAATATCTTAGATTCCTGCTGCATAAGCCTGAGTTCTAACTGACAAAAAGCAAACCTTAGTTTAATTCAAACTTTATGTTTTAAGCCCATTTTAAAATATAACTAAGACTTCTTGTGCATAGGAGTGGTTCTTTCTGTCTCTTCCTGACATACACACATATACTCATGCACATTCTAACAGCGACTGTTCTCTTCTACAACCTTTGTAGGTCTCAGTAAACTCAATTCCAAACTTTTCAAGGCCATTAAAACTCAAAGTTGGAATAGTTCAACCTGAATTATGATGCTCTATGGTCCTTGAAGTCCAAGCAAGCATTTAGAGTTTATTTGGAATTTCCTAAAATGTCCTTAGCCACATATCTCTAAATCAGAAATAATTGTTCCTTCTTTTTCATTTCATTCCATAGGACTTAGCATGGACCACTGTGCTATTTATGTTGGCAACCTTTTGTTTATATTAAGTTCATTCTCTGAGGAGACTTTTCCCATACTTATTATCTAGTAACTAAATCCAGTAGCACCTTTCAAACAGAAGCCTATCAATAAACATTTGCTAGACATTTAGTTGAAGTCTAATATCTGAATTCACAAGAAAAAAGAACAATAATATAGTATTTCAGTGTACTTTTCATCTTTCCCTCATTAATAAAATCCCCAAATACATGGAATGTGCATTTCCTAATATTTTTTAGAAATGGTGTCTGCATGCTCTTTCTTCTTTCTTAGTGATTTTTCTATTAACACATGGAATAATTTAGATGAACTTAAAATCTGTGCCTTGTTGAGCATCATTTAGCAAGTGTAGCTTTAAGCAAAGTGAACACTTTTCTAAAGGAACTGCTTTAAAAAATTCTCTAGACTAAATCAAGAAGAATCCCTTAGTCTTTTATCTGACACAATGACAGATTCACTGAACACATCACTATTTTTTAGTGGGGAATTATTTCAGTTTCCCAATCATCCAGGTCCTAAAGCTAAAGATATGTGCACTGAGATCAATTTACAAAAATGCCAGGAGACTCTTTTTGTGATTTTGATGCAATGGTGAACACTGCCTGCCATGTACACATTGAATATATAACCCAAGAGGTCTTAAAGTGTAGTGACTTCTCCAGAATCTCTTTTGAGACTCTTTTTTCTTATCCCCTGCCTCTCCAAAAAACTTTTAATATAGAATATACCCTTAAAAACTAACACATTGAACTTAGTTCTGATTTAGGTATAATACATTCAACCAACAAATATCTAATGAGAATCTATTATGTACCAGGTACCATGTCATATGTCAATGCAGATTCAAGCAGGACTTTATCTGTACTCTCCTGCTTAGGCAGGAGAAGGAGGGAACAGACCGTAAGTGCATAAATTTGAGTAATATAATTTTAAATAAAGATTAGTGCTTCAAAGCACTGACTGCAAGGGAGAGTGAATAGCTGGTGGAGAGTAGCATTTTCAATATTTTGCTCAGGGAATTCTCTGAGGATGGGGTATTTTAGCAGAGACTGAAATTTAAAATTTGGAAACAGGAAGAAAAGCCAGGCAAAGAGATTAAGATAGAGAAATTTGTGATATAGGAGGAAGATTAAAAAACTAGAAGTTACTTGATAAAAGTATGTCAAAGTTTTTTTAAGACTTTCAATTATCTTTTAGTTGTCATAATCTCAACTATCAACAGATACCCAAGAATCATCAGATATTTGATGAAAGTCTCTCATTAAGAGAGAAATACTAAACTAAACAGAAAAAGGGAGGAAATAGAGCATATCCAGATAGTAGCAGGAGTAGAAGTCCTCAGAAAAAAATCAGCTGGTACTCTCAGATAATTCGAAAAAGATATTGCATCCAAAAGACATATACAAACATTTTAACACTATTTGGTTTATAAACTATGGGAATGTATTATAATAACAAAGATGTAACTAATTAAGAAATGTCTTTGTATAATACATTAATAATCAGGTAGTCTTGACTTGTTAAAAATAGAAAGGATTCTGAGAAATTGTGGCAAAAAAATGACAAAACAATAAGAAATAAAACAAGACAGTTCTGAATCATTGGCTTTTTGATATAGAGATTTTTCTGATTATCAACTAAAGTACTATGACACCAATTAACTGTAAAAGCAATACACCCTTATATAAAAATAAAATCTGGGGGTAAAGTGGGTTTCCTAAGGGTCAGCTTGGTCCCATGATTCTTGTTTCTTTGCACTGTTGTTTCCTTGAATGTGCCTTTTTGCTCAGGATAGAGTCAGATTTCCCTGAGTCAGAGCTGTATGAGCAGAGGTTTTCCTAGGAAGAAGGATAGTGGGGATGGACACTGAAAAGTACACTGAGGCTATTCATTATGGCCTGCCCATTACACTGGAATGTTGTTAGTGTACAAAGCATTCAAGCATATGCTACTACTGTCCTAGCACAAAGCAGTCACTTAAAAACTACCAGTTCACTAACCAAATGAATGAATGGCAGGTGTGATTGACAGAGAGACTACATATAAGAATTGGTGAATTGATGTTAGAAGAAAACAACATTCTAAAAATTCATACTTGAATATAAATTTAGACTGAAGGACCAATATGTTTGTACTTGTACAGACTTTCTTGCATTCTGTAGGATGGAATCCTTGGTTCTTGAAGCCTGCTGGTAGCCTGTGAAGCATGGCAAGAGAAACTTCAGAATGGAAGAATCTCTGGTGGTGACTCACTTGAAGAGCTATTTTAGTATTCCCAGTTAATGTGAGGTTTCATAAAGCCAGTACATGCCTTCTTAAATGTCTTTCTACCTCTCAGAAATGGCATTTAAAAATCAAAGTTTTTTCCTTTCTGTCTTTCTTTCCCTAAGTTGAGTTTTCTACATTACAAGACAGAATTAACAAGAAGTCAACTTTCATTCAGATAGTTAGTTGTGTGAAATCCCTTTGTGCTTTATTTCTAGTGTTTATATGACATTTAAAGCACCTTTGCTTTATTGATAGATATTGAACACCAGTAATTGTACTACCTGAGCTAATTAGACAACTAGAGCGTGTTTACCATGCCTATCAATTTTCTGTCGAGCAGAATATCTCAAAACCAGTTAACAAGGAAGAACAGTGTGAAATGTTTGCTTAATTGTGTATACAGTATTCTCTAAAGCTAACCAATGACCTCAATTAACAAATCAAGGTTAGTGTTGTTCATTTCACTGTGGTATTGCAGCCTTCTGCAACTGCTTCCCCCAAATCAAGCCTTTATCATGTAGAAAAGCTTTTACTGGGTTGCACTAAGCAGAGGGTGAATTGTCAAACCATGGAGGAAATTATGCAGACTTGGGTTTAACTTACACTTGAGTAGAGACACACAGAACAAAACAATTTTAGCATGTTATTTTTCTTTTCAGAGTACTTTAAGAATGTATGAATAGGGAAAACGAGACTTTATGTCTTTATATCATGGACTTCTTTGGGGGATAAACAAGAATGTTAATAAAACTCTAGGTATTGTACATATAATTTTCCAATGACAGAAATGTATTCTCTTTGCAAGCATTAAATAAGCTACGTGGTTATTGTGCACATTAGCGCCATAACTTAAAATAAACTTTGAACATGGCTTAGATATCTCCAGTGGTTAGAACGTATCACTACAGAGGGAAGGGGTGGGACTGTTATTCTTTAATCTGAGTAGACTTTTATTTGTGGTGAGTTAAAAAGATGCACTCAGATTTTTTTCTTTAATTCTTTCCATAAAACCTAACTTTTAGGACTAACCATAAACAGAGGGCATCATTAAATAAGGGAAAAAAGGTTAAACCTTACAAAAATCAGTCTATATCAAATGAGTTATTTAAAAAAAATTTAAACACTGAATGTTGAATTAGTCTTTCATATTTACAACTAAGCACGTCACAGTCTCCTCACATGTAACCCCATACATGGTATTTAGTTTCCATTACAAGCTCCTTCCAACTCTGATTATACTGAGGAGAAATTGTGGTGCTTTGAATTCACTCTAGAGAAAGAGATTAAAATATTCTACTATTATCATTGTACTATCTGAACAAACCCATCTTCATTTTTATTACATCTTTCTATTTGCCAGAAAGGCTTTAAAAAACAGCGTAATTAAATGATGGTGAAATCCTTTTATTTATTTACAGAGAAACAAAACATTATTTTATTTATCTATAGATAAACAAAATATTCTGTAGAAAGTTTTAGGTAGGCAAACAGATGGGAAAAAAGTGTGTGTGCGGGGAGATATTGCATTCCTATTTGTCTCTTATGAGAAAAGGAGAGGAAATTTTTCTAAAAACTATCTCCATTGTTTAAAATATTTTCTGGCAATTTGAAACAGGAAGTTGAAAACAGCAATCTTTGTGTTCATCTAGAATATCTATTCTCTTATGATTCTGCCAGTAGTTATTAAAATTCTGTTTGTTTTTATTCTCTGCCTCAAATAACTCTGTTTATTGTACTTAATACCTCTGTAAACTAGTTGGCTGAAAAGTAGCAATGTAAAGAATAATTTTACTTATTATTTACAATAAACCCTCCCCCTCTGCTTCCTAATAAGGAGAAATTTGATTTGGAACATGGGTTCTGAAGTCAAATAGACACTGGCTTACATTCAATTTCTTCTTATTAACTATATAATTTTAAGTGTTACTTTTCCAAGCTTAAAATTTTCTCACATTCTAAGTTAGGATAATAATAACAAGTTTTACCTCAGAATTTTGTTTTTTGATATACTACTTCTTAGAATAATGCTTATTTTATTGTATGTACTAACTAAATATTAGCTATAATTATGTTTTTATTGCTATCATCATTATTACAGATTCAAAGTGAATACTGAAATCAGCCACTCTTTCCCAGCAGAAATCTAAGTTATAAAAAACAAGTGTAAAACCGTTGATGATGAAAGATCTGAGATGTCTAGCTATATTAATGTGCTTTTTAATCTCATGGGCATTAAGAAAAATCATTATAAAATATAGAGATATTTCAAGGCACAAGTCTCATATTATTAATTTTTGACTCATATAAAACTCACACCGTGTATAAAGAGTTCAAAATTCATGGGTTTATCCAACTTCTTTATCCCATAATAAAATAGACTTCAGCTCCCTTAACTAGTCTTACCTCGCTCTTTAAAAATTTTAAGTTTTAATTACTAAGTCTCTAGAACAGCAATTATTATTTTTTTTATGTATTAGCTCCAAGAGATCTACAAGCCCATTGAATTAAATACAAATATTGGGAAATATAATTTCTTACATTGTCTCCTAGAGCTACACTAGTCCTCATCTTGGTTTTTCTTCAAATGTTTTACTGAAGCCAGAGAATTTGTTTTCGATGAAAAATACGTTAGTTCAACTATACCACTAGTACACCCAGTTGAATGAGCCAATTATATTCTCTTAAGTTTTAGGAATAATAGCAAAATCCTTGATTTAAACTACAAGACTCTGCACGGTATGAATTTTACCTACCAAAATGGTCGCATTTGTTTCCTTTCACTTCCTAATACATATCTACTTCTCTCCCTGATACAGGGCCTTAATATGTACTGTTCTTTCTGCTAAGCTATGGCTCCTCTGTCCCCCAACACACTCTAGTTCATCCTCTAGATCTCAGAACACCTTTTCTTAAGCTCTTTAATTAGGGCAGATGCTGCTCTCATTCTTTTATGGTAGCATGTAGCCCCAATGTAATTTTTACAATTCAGTTTTAAATTTACTTATGTGTTAATCTCATTAACGTTTGCCTCCTACATCATATACTACAAGCTCCTTTTCAGAAATATTTGTCCTGTATCTGTTCTCTTTTGAATTATTATTATTTAGTACAATGCCTGGCAAGATAGATACTTGTTAAATGAAAGCATACATTTAAAGAATGAATAAGAAAGTTGGAAAACATATTTTTTATCCTCTATGCTTATCACATAATATTGTCATCTTGAAAGCAGAAGATTGTTTTAATATTTGAGGTGTTAGCTGTCTCACCTAATGCCTAATACACAAAAATTAATCAATAAACCTTTCTTGAAAAAAGGCATTAAACAAAGTTTAGTACAGTGCTCACAATAGAGTAGACTCTTAATAAGTGAGAACTAGCACTGATATTCCTCTCATTCTTACTTAAGACCTTGAGGTAAACTATTCCTGAGAAGTAAAAACATGTTATTCGATATATGTAAACATACCTAAACATTTTGGAATGCCATAGTTTATTCTTTGCTTTCAACGAAAATTTTTAAATATTTTGTTGAGATTTTCAAAAATTGAGATTATATTGAGGTTGAAATCTTAGCATTTGATAATATTTTCATCATTTTTAAATCACCTTAATATGTTTATTAATTTAATTAACTATCAAAATGTCATCGTTTTCATTTTTTTCCTAGTTTAAAAAAGATAAAGATATAACTATTCAAAAGAGCATGCAAAGGCATCTCTCTCTTGGAAACTAAGATAAATATTTTCTTTAGTTTTCTATATTGAAAATACATATTATAATTTATCTAAGATATAAATTTCAAATTTAATGTTAAACTTCCCACAATGCGTAAATATTACCAAGAGTAAATTAGAAAACTCATAGAAGTCGGTAACTCTATAATACCTTTACAAAACCTATAGTAACTAACGGTTGTTGAATCAAAAAGAAAAAAAATGAAGTATATCATCTTGAGAGTGAGGTAAAATATATAGACTTGCTAATTTATCCAAAAAAGTTAAGATTAGAAGCAAGATTCTAAACTGGGGACAATAAGTAACTTTGGTGTTATGCAATGACGTGTATAAAAAAATGACTTAGAATACTTGAGGGAAAAATAACATTTTAGCAATTGATACAATTAAAATCTACTTATTTTACAAAATCTTATTTCTTATTGTTTTGCTTGACCAACTTTCTGCTTACCTTTTTCCCCTTAAGAAACAAAAAGCCAATTTTGACATGATGCCCGACTGAACAATTTAACACAAACATTAATAAAGTAAAATAAATAATTTCCTCTAAATGTTATTTCATTGTTGAGTGAATTTCTGTGTTGAGCAATTTCTATAGCTTTTGTAAGAGCTCCAACAGATTAATTCATGGCTATTCTAATCTTATGTTCTTTTCAGATTTTTACAGGGATAATCAGAAGATGAGATTTTCACCTCTACCCACTGTTATGTGTTGATAGATGTTTGAGAAAATGCTAAAAGTATGACAAGACTGAAATTAGACTATTTCGGAATTAAATAAAGCATTATTTTACTAACAAGAAAAAAGAAAGAAATATAAAAGTAATTTATTGACTTCGTACATATTTTGTATGTTATGTTCTGCTCTCCCTAATTCAGGCAAAACATTCACACTGAATTCCAAGAAACAAGATTAAATAACAACCTTTAATGAAACAAATTCAGGCAAAATTTTCATACTGAATTCCAAAAAATAAATTTAAATATAATCTTTAATAAAACACCAACAAAGAATAAAATGACCAAGACAGAACCATTCACTCATTGAATATTCTGTGTTTTGAAGCAAGTCAAGGTACTATTTGTCAATATACTACAGCTTTTGTCAAACTAAACTTCTAAAACATATAAATGAGTAATCAACTTTCAATTCTATAGAAGCAAGAGAAATTCTTCATAAAATTCCACTTTCATCATGCAACTTAAATTATCTAGAGCTAATGAAAAATTATGTTCCAATATGCTAACTTCTAGGGTATCTGAGTTACGAGTTCTTTTGTCACAGTTATTGTTGTGGTCCTCAACACAAACCTCTCGTTTGTGATGCTGGTGCTGGAATTTGCCAATTACATTCCTGCTTCCTTCTGCTGGCTTTTGTAAATCTCTGCCAGTAGAAGGTACTAGAAAAGCAACTGGAAGGATTAAGAAAAAACACACTTTCTCCTTTCTTCCTGTTTGTTTCCTATACCTGTTTGTTCTTCTTGCTACTCTTAGAGCCACTACAGCAACAGTGTTTCACCCTGATGTGACATTTCATTTCAGAAGCAACAGCAGCTGATTTCAGTTTGCACTTTCTCAACACTTTCAGAAAAAACCTCATCAAACCTCATCTGAATGGTGATTTTCATGGAGTGACTCTTCCTTCGACATCTGAGATGCAGACACCTAAATTTCAGCTCTACAAATTCCCTTCTCCATCTCTGAAGTGTTAAAAAATTCAACTTTAATTGCCCCAGCCTCAGGAAGGAATCACCTTCCGGTAGCTACTATTCCTGAAGCCTTAGTATAACCTTCCTGCCTTTCCAGTCCTCCAATAACTAATATCACATTTTTATGTTAAATACTCTTGATCAAAAATAAACAACAATAGTAACGACAACAAAAACTTCTGTAGCTTCTCTCTCCTGACTGGACCCTGAATAATACATAAATCATGATTCTACAGATTAAAAAATGCTTAAATCCTTTTGCCTACATATCTTTATTGACATATGAAATCAGTGAGTGAATTCTTATGAATTTTTTAGCTGAACTGAAATCCCTAGAGGCCACTGATAAAGAAATCAAAGTTGCATATAAACACTTTACTGCTTAAAGTCAAAAAATGGATCACTCATGACATTACCAACTCACAGAAAACTGGTTCCCAATACTTTTTCAGTTATCGCCAACAAATTTTCAGAAAGGATTGCCCTCTTACATATTCAGGCAGTCTGAATGGGTAACACCCAAGGAGTTTACTTTTAATTCTTTACTCAACTGTGTGCACTTATATGTCTCCCCATTAAATACAGTCTTGTATGAACAATAGATACAATGCCAAGAAACCTTGAGATTTCAAACTTAGCATTGTGAATTTCCCCAGAATTTCTTTTTTTTTCTAACCGATGACTAGATCAAGTAGCTCTCTTCTGTGCTTACATACCAGAAGGCATATACTCCTATCCTTTACTTCTCTGCCTCTTGAACTACACTGTGAATTTCCTGAAGACAGTACATTTTAATTAATATAATTCCTACAGATGACAATTCAGTTAATACAATATATGCTTTCAATAGATGTGGGGTGAATAAGTAAATGAATTAATGATTTTAATTAAGTCATGACTAGTCCTCTTATAGAACTAACACTTGCCATATCTATACGTTTCTATGATTTGAACTTTAGTTTGATTAGTTCACCCAAAATGTGATCTAATTAATACTCTGATTTCTTTCTGCATATGACTGTATTTGTGTTATATTCTACAACTGCTGAATCTCATTTATTTATGTAAAGTATTTCTAGTGAAATTTGTAGTCATTAAAATAATTAAATTGTGTTTGATTTAATTTAGCATTAAGTATATTCTACTCTTTTCTAATTCTTTGGAAAACTGGTAATCCCCCTGTTTAGTGTATGTGATAATTCCTTATTAATTAAAAAATAGACTTAACAGAGACAGCAAATTCTCTTTCTACTACAGATAACACAGAGTTTACTCTATAATTAACTCCCTGTCAAAGTTCTTAAACTAATTTTATCTTAGGTTCTTTTCTGAGATGGTTTGGCTGTATCTGTGGTTCTAGAAACCAACTGGTACCAATTTCCCTTAATTTCTATATTTATGATGTAATTTTTCTACATAAAATTATACTTAATTATATTTTACTTTATTTATAAATACGTTTTACTATATTTCTTAACTTTCTTCTTGCTATTGGTTCAAAATCTCAGGAGCTTCCTGGGTAAAACTTGAAACTGGCTTTTGTACACGGAAGGTGAGGAAAAACCTAAGATGACACAGATCACTCCAGATTGGTAGGTGGCAGGTTTAAGAGAACTTATATAGAAGGTTTGTCATGGGTGGCTGCAAGACAAGTAGATCTCTGCACCCACCTACCAGAATCTTAAAAGCTTATACAGAGGAGTCAGTCACGTATACCAACCAGAAGGTCTCAACAACACATTACTACCTCAAGGCTGTGTAGTTGAGGCAGCTTCTAGTTCAGGATAGGCAGGCAGACTGCACAGTCCAAGGGCAGGGCAGGGGGTGAGGAGCTTCTGATTTCTCAGGTCCAGTTCGACAAGGGTCAATCTGCAGTCTCATCCTCTCAATGACCTCCTCCAACACTTGGCATGTTTTAAATAACTGGTTATCCTTTCTTTTTTTTCTTCTTCTTTTCTTTTTACTAGTCATCTTCCTAGAATATGTATCTTGTCTTTAGAGTGGAAAACTAAGGGCCTCACTCTATGCGGTAACAGTAATATGTCATGTGAAAGTAAAAAAAGTAGAGAGGTTAAGTAAGCCCCTTAATTTTGGAGGCGGTAGCTTTCTGCCTCAGTATGAGAGTATAGTACATTCCCCTTATTACTAATGTTGATGACAATATAAACCAAGATGATACATATACATGTTTTTAGAAAATGACCATATACAGTTAAGTAGATGAAATCTTCCTAATTTTCAGATTTAAACTTTCCAGAAATAATGATATGCAATCTTATTGCTTCTTAGTCCCATATACTAACTTCTCTATGGTTACTGTTTCTTTTGCATTCTCCAGCTGACTCTTGTTATGATAAAATTTTGTTATCTGAATAACTTTCTAAATGACAATGAGATTCCTACAGGACTCTCTTTTACAGATATAAACAGAATTGAAAATTCTGTTAATTGATTCATTTAATTGATATCCTATAATTTATCCATCTTTAATAAACTCTTTCTTAAATCCTACATCTCTGATATTATTAACAATAACATATACTTCAACACCTCAGGAGTTTTAGATACTTGCTGGATCTCATGACTCTCTTCCTATTTTCTTCAGAACCAATTCTGTTCAGACTTTCACCCCATTATTTCATTGAAGTTGCTTTTGTCAGAGTCACCGATGATCTCTAAATTGTTAAATCCAATGGCAAATTATTATTAATCATTTATTGTCCTTGAAAGAATTTCTTCACTGGGCTCTCAGGACAATCTCCTTATTTCCCATCTTCAGTCTACTATGCCAGGTTCAACATATATCTTCAACCTATAAATATGGAGAGAGCCTCAGGTGTTAGTTCTTGGACCTCCTCATTTTCAGTCTACACTACTCCTTTGATGATTCATTCAGCCTCTTTTTTAAAACATCATTAATATATTGACAACTACTAAACATTTATGTCCAGTCAGGATTTCAATGGCTCATGTAATCAATTATCTAATCTACATTTGCCCTCAGGTTAATAAGAGAATTTCAGTAGTATCACATCCAATCTAGAACTCCTAATGTTGTGTTATTGTATCCTCTACTTGTCTTAGAAAATAGGAACTATATATTTTCAGTTTTTCAGGCAAAAAATCTTAGATTCATCCTGACCCTTCTATTTCTCAAACGTCTACATATCATCATCCTTGTTAGTTCTATCCTCAGAATAAAACCAATATCAATTCACTTCTTATCATCTCTGCTGTTAGCACCCTCAGCTAAGCCAACATTATCTCTATATCATCTGATCCATTTTTCTAGCTGCAGATTCACCCTCTTTTTAATCTATTCTCAACAACAGCAGTGAGGGGACTTTTTCTAAAATGTTGCCCATATATGTCACTAGTCTGCACAAAACACAAATAGCTTTACATTCAGAGTGAAAGACAATATCCTAACAATGGTATGCAAAGCCCTGTGTGATTTGGTCCCCCATTTCTTCTGTAACAGCTCATTTCTTACCATTCTTCAATGACTTCCTTTGTTCCAGTCACATGGCCTCCTTGAGATTCCCCCAATATACTAAATTCACTTCTTCTTGAGGACACTCATGATTGCTATAAGCTGTGCTTGGAATCCTTTTCTTCAAGATTTCCTTTAAGATCACTCCTCCTTTCTATGGTTCTTTTCTGAAATGTCATCTTAGGAGTGAAACCTTCCCTGTTCACATGTTATAAATTATAATCTAAATAAGCCCCCATATCTATCAATCCCCCTGCTTCCTTTTCATAATGTATAGCACATCAAATGTTTTATTTATATTTGACTACTCCTTGTCTTCCCCTACTAAAATACAAGCTCTGTGTCGGTGAGGCCATGCTCTCTTTCAATGACTAATGTATTCTCAGCATCCAGTAGGCACCCAATACATATTTATAGCACATAAAGCAAATCAATAAATAATTGCTGAATAATTAAATAAAGCAGGATTGAGAAAATAAAAACAAAAAATGTATCTAAAATACTGGAAATTGTTCTATTTGACACTAGTAATTACCCCTTGTAAATAGGAATATAATCTGTATTGTAAATTACATTGATCCTATGAACATAGGTTAAAATATAAAGAGGTTTGGCTATCTAGAAGAAAAGACATAAAACAAAATACTGAGGAAGACTTTCCTTGCAGGGTGCACTGTGCTAATTTCTTCATATCATGCAAAACATTTTTAGAAGGCTCAACAGTAGATACTTTAGGGAACCCACAAGGAGAGAATAAATGTTAGATATGCAGGTTAAGAACTTTGCCTAAAGTCTGAGGTTTTATTTAGAAGGGGAAGAAGTATTCACACATGAAAAGGGGCTTTAAGAAGGACTCTATGGTTGGGTTTACATGTAAAATGAAGGAGGAAAAAATCTTGTTTTCTATAGTTCTGCTACTTTAGTAAGTACTGTGTGTACTTACCAAATATTTATTATATTCATTATTCATTTAATTATAGAGATAAAATAATTCTCTAGTAAAATCCTGGTGTATAATAAAAGTATATTGAAAAACATTGATCTTTAAGGGGAAAACTATGTATGATATAAAACTAGCACTATTTATTTTGCCAGAATAACATTTTCTGAAATTACAAGCCTATATTACTGAGTTCAATGCTTCCATATTTTCAAAGTACCTAAGATTATATACATAGCAATGTATGAATAAAGACATTATAAGGCAACACTTTAAATATAATAAACAATACGAGCTGAATCTGTATCCTTTCAAAACATGAAAGTTAGTTAAATTCTAAAACTCAGTTCTACAGTGGGTACATAAATCAATATAATTATTTTTATCTTACTATTTTTATCATAACAAATTGCCATTTAAAACTTTCTTAGAATTCTAAGGTGGCTCAAAACATTTAACAATAAAATTTCATGAAACTCTCATAAGAGGAATTATGTAATAATAATGCCACTTGACTGCTGAGAACTATAAAACTCTCAGAACAAATGACACCATCCAACCCATTATGCTAAGAGAATCAACCAGACTCTGGCATAGCTTCTTCTGGCCCAAGACCATGTTCCTAGGATGACCACAGTGCTGCCCCCCACCTCCACCTCTGCCTCTGCCTTAAAGTGTCTACCTGAGAAAGATCAGTGCTACTATAATGGTTAATTTTATGTGTCAACTTGACCGGGACATGGGACACCTAGATATTTCGTGAAGCATTAATATGGGTGTATCAGTGAAACTTTCTGAATAAGACTGAGTAAAGAAGATTGCTTTGCTCTCCTTAATGTGGGTGGCCCTCATTCAATAAGTTGAAGACCTAAATAGAATGAAAAGACTTACCCTCCCTTGAATAAGCAGAAATTCCTCCTGCCTGACTGCCTTGAGCTAGAATATCCATATTTTCCAGACTTTGAGCTCATATGGAAATTTTGGTTCTTTTTGTCTTGAGACGTCTGGCTGTCAGACCAAAACTTATACCATCAATTCTGATGATTTTCAGGCCTTCGGGTTCAGACTAGAATTACTTCATTGATTCTCCTAGATCTTGGGACTTCTCAACTTCTATAATCATATGAGCCAATTCTTGATAATAAATTATGTATGCATGTGCATTTGTGTATGTGTACGTATGTACCTATCCCACTTGGTTCTGTTTTTTTTTCTAGAGAATACTGACAAAAGAGTTTACTGTTTGTTCCAGCCAAAACCTGATTATAGACCACTAAACTTCCTTTTCTTAGAGTAGCTACTTTAGAAAGTTTGTAATTATAAATGCATTCTCTGTCCCTTAGGGATGTAAGTCTTCTAGCATTCAGAAATGCCTCCTCAATGACTTGAGAGCCATTTCCTTGAAATGCAAACATTCAGGAAGATAGCTCTTTTGTCTCCCATTTCCTGTGGGAGGGTGAGCCTAACTTTGATGAGTGCCTTCTCCAATTTGCAAAACTTACTCCTGTCCTAAAGATATAAAGGTTTATTTCTCCTCCAGATAAATGCCAATTAATAAATCTCCTACAGCACACCTCAGCATTTAAAAAGCCTCCTGTCTTTTGTTTTGGTGGAGTTAGGCCCAGTTTGTACTGAAGTCTCTCTCCCATAGTTTGGTAGTCTGAGTAAAACCTGTATTGCAATTTTTAGGCAGTATGTGGTGAATAATTTCTCTTTGACACTGCTTGGTCACTCTATAGAACTGAAAATGGCCTTGGAAATGTGTTTAGGAACAGAAAAGGTAATAAAAATTGATTTAAGGTTTTTTTTCCTGCTTGTTGAAGATGGAGCCCCACACTTTCATTTTTCAGTGGGTTCCACAAATTATGTAGGTGGTCCTGGTAGTAGGAGTAACAGTAATAGTAATAGTGGTGTCAGTAAAACTTACATTTACTAAGTGATTGCTCTGGGCCAGGCTCTGGTTTAAGTTTTCTACGTGTATCATCTTATTTAATCTCATAATAGTGATAAGATATTATACTACTACAAATCCCCTCTTATAGTCGAAAAACTAAGTCAAGAGAGAAGAGTAGTACTTTAAGTATTAGAATTGACATAGAGATGTGACAGTGAAAATGGAACAGAAAACAGATGGAAAAAACAGGGTGGAAATATAAATAAAAGGAAATAATGAAGGTTTAGATGGAAGTGAGGATTTTAGGTTATTGTTTGCTTGCTTTTTGTTTTGTTCCATTTTTGATCTAAGGGATTGAGTATATGGTGAAATAATAACTGAGATGATCTTGAAGAATAAGATAATATGTTTACCTTTGGTTAAACTGAGTTTATGCCTAACAAGTATTTGGAAATATGGTTCAGTTGCTCAAGAAAAAAAATGGAAGCTGAGGAAAGAAATTTTGAAGAATCCAGTAAGATAGTTATTTTATTGCATATACATAACATGTATTTTATTGAAAATTAGCAAAGACAGCCATGGAAATAATTCTAAACAAGGCCTTATTTAAAGGCCTAGAAGAGGAGGCAGAAGTAGGATCTGAGAAATGTTCTTTCATCCAGGGACTTATAGAGCCATTTAAATCCAGAGAAGGTGGAAAATTTAAGTAAGCAAATTTTCAAGAGTTCTGTGTTTCAGAGAGTTCAAGAAGGGATGAGGAATTACTGAGAACAAAATACTGAAATTAAGGATAAACACTGGTGACTATCAAGAGAGCAATTTCATCGTAGTGAGAGAGAAGCAGGAGCCAGATTGCAAATGTTTACAAAGGGAATAGTTGGTAAGTAATGTTTGTTTTTTTTTTTCAGATGTTGGAGTTGAGGAGAAGGAATAAATAGAATGCCTGAAAAAGTAGAGTGAAGAAAATGAGTTTTAGGATCTGAGATTTTTGATCCTAAATCAGAGTGATTTGCCTTATTTGAAGATAAAGGTACAGAAAGTGTTGAGAAGGAAAGACAGAAAAGCTTTATGATGAGGAACTGTTTTTTTCACTCCTCTTTAATGGAATCTTCCTGTTAAGGGTGGAAAATTTTCCAGTAGCCAACTAGCTAAGTCAGCTACAGGGAAGAAATATCTTTAGATACCAGAAGTTGTCCTACTTGCTTGTGTGTGGTTTAGGAAGTGTATTGTATAAGATATGAAGATGGCCAATGTCTGCTTCTGTAATCCATTTACTTGTTAATTAAGGGTGTTGTTCCGGGCAAAGATATGCTAACAGCCAACTTCCACTTCTGTAATCTGCTTGCTTGTTCAGGAGACCACCAGGATATGGTCTTAAACTTTATCAGCTGCCTCCTCTGAAAGCTCAGAGCTGATCTCCTGATGGTAAAAAGTCAGTCGCCAGCCGGCTAATAAAGGCTCATAATTAATCTCAATTGGTTCTGTGGTCTCAGAATTGTTCGCGCCATAACACTTCCAACTCTTTTTCATTGCGTTTATGTATTAGGTATACTGAGTTTTGTCACTTTCAAACATCAGTCTTCAGCAACAGATTTTTTCTGTATCTCATTTTCCATCTGTAGAATTGGAATAATCATCATAGTCTTTGTTTGGCCTGTGTAACATGTTTACCAACTCAGAGGGTCCGAAGTAGAAATGTTTGTGTAACAGGTTATAAAATGCATAAGTAAAGATTAAAAACTAAAATATAATTATACAGAATGTTAAAAAATTACTGTTATTATTGCTTGTTTCCTGCTCCTTGGAAGAATGCCAGAGAGCAAGGAGAGTTCTCTTTTCTATTCCCATCCAAGGACCTGTCAAAAACAACCTCAGCTACTTCTAGCTATAGATCAAGTTTGCCATTTTTCCATTCAATTGTTTCCATGTCCCAAAATTATGAGGGTAGAAAAGAAGCAAAAATACCAGTGAAACAGTGTTGGGTCAATTCTAATAAAAATGACTTACCGTTATTCATTTGTATTTATGAACTGACAAGTTTGCATCTTCATTTCCATTATTTAGGAATACATACTGATTCTCAAAGTTAGTGTACTATGGTTATACTATGATTATGTGTGACATTAATTTTCCGTCCTGTTACATTTCCTTTTTACAAGCTGTAAGCATCATAAACTTGGGAGATTTTATTGGAAAGTCAAGGTAGCAGAGTTATAAAAATGACTCAGAAATGACGCTTCCCTGCCCGAACAATGTTGATTGCTTGTAATGCTAAACACACTCCATGAAGTCATACACAGCTCTTGAGAGAGAGATGACTAATTAGCTCAGTGACTTATCCGCCCACATGCTCTGCTGATTCTGATACATGAAAGCATTTTATTAGACTGCAAGGTCAGGAAATCTTACTGTGTGGGTAATATTTCTAAAAACTTAATAGCAATAGCCTGATGTTAGTTCCTTTGCATTTGTATATTGAAAATAAATCCTCTAAGATGAATAAATTCATATATTTATTTCTCAGAACTTTTTTCACATATAGTTCTCAACAAATATTGAAATGTTCAAAAGGTAATATTATTGGCAAAGTCAGATTATTAATTATTCATATACAAATTCAGTTGTCTAAAACCTTAGAAGTCCTTGATATATTTTACGTTCATTACACATTTTAATATGAGATAAAGACTTGAAGTATAGAGGTCTGGGAAAGTGCCCTCTTTTAGCATTTCCTACCAGTAGATTATCTTCAGCAAATTTTTCTTTAAAAAGGCAAGTATCAGTGTATAGCTGATGTATATGAGTGTATCCAATGTATAGCTGTCAATGGCAGAGCTGCAAACAGAACCATAGCAACTGAATATTCCAATAGAGATTTATAATTTTAAGTGACATTAGCCTATATTCAATCTTTACCAGATAGAACAAACACAAATTGAAATTTTAATTTCTAGCATTCTTACCACAATCATTAGTTGAGCACAGAAATATTATATTGGACAACCATGTTGAGTTGGGAGTATTATGCTTGTCTCTTAGTTCGCTAGCATTGGCTAAATTCTACAGGCCGGTGCACTGTTTCTTTGCATACAAACAGTTATTAGACAACATTATCTCTAGGTAGATAATTGCTTTCTCTGCTAATCATTAAAATACTCCATATATTTGATTAGCATCTTTTACAGCAAAAGAATGAAAGCAAAAATGTGGAAAAAGGAAAAAAGATAGAAACCAAAGTAATGCCGTTGGGCAAAGAATGAATTAGGTACTTTGTTTTTGTATGCAGAAATAATAAATAGATTAAACTAAAGCAGGAAATATTTAAGGTTCATATGTTTTGCAACCTTTCAATAAGTACCACATTGTCCCAAATAACTACGCTATAAAAACATGTAGTAGGCGGTTTTTGTTTGTTTGTTTGTTTGTTTTGACTCGATCACCATTTTCCACTCAATTTCTCCATTCTAAGCACTACCTGTAAGAAAATACAAAAATGTGTGAAGATGAGAAAAATATAAAAACAGATTTATGTTGGAGGAGGTCATCAGGAAGATGTGACTTTCTGCTCATCCTTTGAGCTGGACCCAGGCAGTTGGAGGCTGCTGCCTACCTCTTCCACTGTCTTTGGAATGTGTGCTTCACTTGCCTTATCCACTCTCAGAAGTGACCCCAAAAATATATCCTTAAGATAATAACGTGGTGATAAGGCTACCTGGACTGGGTACATGATTAACCCAGTTAAGATGGCCTGTGTATATAACTGAACCCAGCTAAAGCCTCTATATAAATTCTAATATTTGGGGGCAAGTGAAACAATCTACTGTTGTTTCAGCCTCCTAAGGCAAGGCTCATATGTAAGTTCCCATGGTTACTAAAACTGCAACCTACCAATCTATAGTGGCCTGCCTTTCTCGTTGGTCTCTCCTTGTCCTCTGTTACAGATTATACCTCAAAAACTCCTGAGGAAGTTGAGAACTAATAACTTAAATTAATTGCTCATAAATCTTGTGTGTAAGATTATAATTCTACATACAAACTTAGTTCCCAAAACCTTTGAGCATTAAACATTTTTCTATGCTACAAATCACACTTTTCCTCTCTTTTCTAATGTTTCCTCATTCTGACAATTTTCACTCATACAAAAATAATGCAATTACTTTATGTGCATATTTATTCCCTCAAAATGTACAGTTCTGACAATGAAACATAGGTTCCAACAGTGCCCATTTCCTAAACTGTTCAACTGTGCTCATAACCAAAAACTATAAGGTAAAATGCCCACGAAGTAGCTTTGAGTCAATTCTAATAAAAATGTGTTACCATCTTCATTTATGTGTATAAACGGACATATTTGCATCAATTTGGGTAGAAAAGAGCACAAGGAAGAGTACAGGCTATGGGAATGTCATAGATCTGAGTTCAAATCTAGGTCCTACTACAAACCTCATTGTGTAACTTGGAGGATACAACATACTCTATCTCAGCATCTTTGAGCTGTAAAATGATGAGATCCAGTGAAATGATCACTGTGATTTCATTTAGCTCAAAAGCTTCACACTTTGTTTCCAATAACATGCACTCAGAATCTCAGAATGTAGGGAAATAAAATGCGGATGAATTAGAGCTTTCCCATGTGTGGAAAAGGTATTTTTAAATATAGTTGATATCTGAGTTAAAATGTGAAAATCAATAAAATTTTAACTCAAGAAAAAAAATATGTTCAACATTCTTGCCATTGTTAAGTCACTTAAATTTGAACTTTATACTTAGAAACAAGTTGCCCTTTTTTAGAGAAGACAGGAATATTTTATCTACCAAATCATCTGATTATAAAAAGCACTACACTGATGTAAGAATTTCATTTGGGAAGCAGGAGGTCTTTTCCATGTAGACAGTGTAATATCTGTGCTATATCTCTACTAAGCCCCAGAGTTTTTAATCTCAATCTTTTCATGTACATTTTACTTATTGAGTTAAAGTTGTGTAGCCCCTAGTCTGTTGATATCCATTATTCCTACTTAAACCTAGCAGAATTTCTTGAAGCAACAATAAAGAGTAAATTTTTAGCTCTTTTGAAAGGGTAAAAAATCTCCCATTGACCTAGATTTATAAAGACTGAAGAAGTCACATAGCTATACAATCGTTATATAAGTAAAAACAACATTAAGGATAACAAAATATTTTTCATTCATATTCCAATAAATTAGAAACAGATTGCAGTTATGTGAACAAGAATTAAGGGTAACTTTTGACATGAGTAATTTATAAAGTAAATGATTTCTCAAGTGAAATGGAGGCAACCAAGCTTTGTGTCAGCTATATAACCTACAGAAAATTCACCCCAAGTTTGAATGCCCTTGAAGCAGGCTCCCTGGGCATCTATTTGCAGGAGAGATGTTGATGTTTTCAACAAAAGGGGAAAAGAGACTCATGATCTGCATGCTTTATTCAGAGATTAATGATCAGCAGAGACGTTGTTATAAATAACTTCGGGCCTAAGGCCTTATCCATTCCCAGGAATCTACTTAAAAAAACTGGTGCATAGAAGAGATAAAAAATATTTTTCTCTTTTTCTATTTTACTAAAATATACTTTTTAAAAGATGTAAACATGAAGAAGAGAATAATACTAAACTTCTCATTCAGAACAGTTACTTTAAATAACATATACAAAAGTATAAGAGGACAGAGTGTTGGAGAATAAATGTGACAATCTCCCTGAGATCTTCTGAAGTTGCTTAGGGAAAAATTAGTTTCTGGATTTCTATTAATTTGCAATTACAAATATAAATGTGGACAGTCTCTTATTATTAATAACATGACCTTCTTCATGTCCAGGCTGGTTTGAACTAGCAGAAAATAGCTTATACTTAGCAGAAAAAAAACAAAAACAAAAACAAAGTATAACCCATAGATCCCAGTTTCTTTCATATTCTAAGAAAAATGTCCCTAAATTAGATATGAAATATAGTTGTATTGCTTGTTAAAATAGCAATAATTAAACTCCAATTTATTTTCCAATTTGGAAAATGATGGGATGACTATCATGGAATATGAAATACTTTTAGAGAAGATGCATATATATGTATATTTCTTCTCTAAACGTATTCCATAGTCCATGAGAATAATCTCATCATTTTTATATAAGGAAATATATATATTTCTTTGAAGATGTTATGCTTTCAGGTCTCTACACAGAATATGTAGTTTAATAGCTTCAGTTTCTTGAGCCACAAAATGAAACATGCAGAAATCAAACACTTAATATTAATTTATATTTTATGCTATAGCCTTTATAAGTTCAGGTTCATAGGGCTGTGAAAGAGAAGTATGTCATAAACAAGAAGACAGTGATGAGTCACATGAAACCCTTTGACCTATTCAAATTTCAGTTTTGAATTTAAATCACCTTCGAAAATAGGAAATGTAAACATAAGTGAATTTAGACTACAGAAATAGTGCTGCATTAAACACTTAGTAAAAAAGTAAATAAAATTCTGCAGGTAGGTGAAAATGTACAAGTCCAGAAAGAAAAACCAACCAGGAGAGATTTGACAGATTTCCAAGGCCTGAATCTCCTTTCTGATAGTGACCCACACTCTGCTACAACTTCTTAACAAAGCAATAGACAAGAACTGAAGAAAATTTCTACATTTCTTACTGCTTTTCAGACTAGATAAATAATCGATACTGTATTATCTATTTAAAATACTTTTTGTGCCCTTTGAGCATTTGGAGTCCTACACTCTATTTATTTAGGAATGACAAACAAAAAACAATACTTATTCTTGAAGGCTGAGTTGCAAGTAATTAAAATATCTTCTAATCCAAAAATTCTGGTGCATATTATTCATTAATTTACTTATTCACTCAATAATTATTGTGAGCCCTATGATATGTCTGATATAGCACCATGAATATGAATATGTGAAAAATCTTGACTTATGTCCTTAAGAAGCTCAAAGTCTAGTCTGTTACATCCATCCACTTACACACAGAAGTACAATAATATGTATGAGGAAAGTAGTGTCACAAAAGAGGGAGCTATTTCTCTGGGGTAGAAAGAGAGGGCAGTGTACAGGATCCCTATATCAAATCAAATATGCTTTCCTCAGCCACCTGGTATAATTGCAACCATTCCCCCTTAGCACTTGGAGGAAAATTATGTGTTTAGTACAATGCCAGCTTATTACTGAGGTTTTGCCCACCTCTCAAGCTCTCCTATAGAACGCCTGATCCTGGTAAGCTTTTGAAACACAGGGATCCAAGGATACCTTCTGCCTACATCAAGGAAGCCCCATGGGAAGTAAAATACATATTCACTACTCCTGACCAGTAGAAAAGAAACAGACAAAAAAACAACATAACTCTCGTTCCTACTTTTGAATCTCACTTAAATGTATATAATGCAATTGATAAAACCAATTTTGCATTCAATCCTAGCTGTTAGTGTAGATAATTTTATTTTTCCAGAATCTGTAGCAAAAGGATAGTGGAATGGATACTTAGATAGCATTGTCCAGCATCCACTACAGAAAATAAATTCTGAAAGAAAATGCCATGGAAAATTTAGAACTTTTAACCTTTTTCTTCTTCACACATAAAGCGCCTCCTTCACTCTTTCAGCACATAGTTAAATTCTTTTTTGTCTTTGATAGATCTTTATCAATAGCCTTTCTTTTCAGGAGTACTGTATATTGGGAATGGGGCTTGGAATTTTGAAAGAAAAAAAGAGAGAAAAAGACTTGATCTCCCACTGGTTGTGTGTTTCTCAGCCTTTCCTTTAAACCTTTGAAAGTTCCCATTTGCGTAGAGAAAATCTTTTTGCATTTTCAAATGATCTCTTTGCCATTTTTTAATTAAGTTATTGCTCTCCCAATGCTCGTTTGTGATAAAAATTCTAAGTAAAGTAGGAATAGAGGAAAATTTTCTCAACTTGTAAAATAATATCTAAAACTATCCACAGGTAATATATGAGAAATTTCTCACTAAGATCAGGTATAAGGCAAGGATTTCTCCTCTCATCAATCCTTTTCAACATGGTGCTGGAAGTCCTTGGGTAAGATAAGAAAAGGAAATGGAAAGTACATATTTGGAAGAAAGATTTTAAAATGTTACTGTTCACAGATGATATGATAATCTACATAGAAAATCTGAAGGAAGCTAAAAAACTTCTAATAGTATAAGTGATTATAGCAAGATTGTAGGATACAAGGTTAATCACAAAAGTCAGTTGCCTTCCTACATATTAATAATGAACAAATGGAATTTGAAATTAAAAACATGATATCATTTACATTAGCACCCTTCAAACTGAAATACTTAGGCATAAATCTAACAAAATATCTACAAGATTTATATGAGGAAAAAGAAAGAAATCAAAGAACTAAATGAATGGAGACATAGTCTATATGGATAAGAAGGCTCAATATTGTCAAGGTGTCAGTTTTGCCCAACTTGGTTTATAGGTTAGATGCAATCCCATTCAAAATCCTAGCAAGTTATTTTATGGATATTTAAAAACCGATCCTAAAGTTTATATGGAGAGGCAAAGACACAAAATACCCAAAACAACATAGAAAGAGAAGAGCAAAGTTGGAGAACTGATAGTACCTAACATCAAGACTCACTATAAAGCTACAGTAATTAAGAAAGTGTGGTATTGACAAAAGAATAGATAAATAACGGATGAATGAAACAGAATACAGTGCCCAGAAATAGACACACATAAATATAGACAACACATCTTTGGCAAAGAAGGAAAAGCAATACAATGGAGTAAAGATAATCTCTTCAACAAATAGTGCTGGAACACATGAACATCTACATGCAAACAACAGACCTTATATCCTTTACAAACAACAGGCCTTATATCCTTTACAAAAATTAACTCGAAATAGGTTATAAACCTAAATGTAAAACACAAAACTAAACGCCTCCTAGAAGATAATACAGGAGAAAACCTAGATGATTTTAGGTGTAGTAATGATTTTTAGATACAATACCAAAGATACAACTCATGAAAGAGATAATTGGTAAGCTGGACTTCATTAAAATGAAAACTGCTCTGCAAGAAAAAATGTCAAGAGAATTAGAGGACAAGCCAGAAACTGAGGAAAACGTTTGCAAAAGATATATCTGATAAAGGACTGTTATCCAAAATATATAAATAACTCTTAAAACTTAACTATAAGAAAATAAAAAGCCCAATTGAAAAATGGGCCAAGGACTTTAATAGACACCTAACTGAGATGATATAGAGGAGATATTAACTATACTTATTGTGAACATTTTGCAATACAAACAAATATCAAATCATGATGTTGTACAACTGAAACGAATATAATATTATATGTTAGTTATACCTAAAAAAAAAAAAGAAGAAGAAGCTATACAGGTGGCAAATAAGCATATGAAAAAGATGCCCCATACCAAATGTCATCAGGGAAATGCAAATCAAAACAACAATGAGATACTACTACACGTCTATTGGAATGGCCAAAATCTAGTACACTGACAACATCAAATCCTGGTTGAGGATATGGAGCAATAAGACACTCAGTCACTGCTAGTAAAAATGTTAAATTGTGCAGCCAGTTTGGGAGAGAGTTTAGCAGTTTCTTACAAAACTAAACATGTTCATACCATAGCATTCTGCAATTGTACTCCTATGATATTTACCCAAAGAAGTTGAAAACTTATGTCTACAGAAAAGCCCACACACTGATGTTTACAGCAGCGTTATTCATAATCATCAAAACTGGAAGTAACCAAGATGTCCTCAGTAGGTTAATGGATAAATAAGTTTTGATACATTTAGAGAATGGAATATTATTCAGCACTAAAAAGAAGTGAGTTACCGAGCCATGAAAAGACCTGGAGTATACTTAAATGCATATTACTAAGTGCAAGAAGCTAATATGAAAATACTACACACTGTATGATTCCAACTACATAACGTTCTGGAAAAGATGAAACTATAGAGATGATAAAAAGATCAGTTGCTGCCAGGGGTGATGGGAATGGGGGAGGGATGAATAGGCAAACTACAGGATTTTTAGGGCAGTGAAAATACTTTGTATGATATCATAATGATTAATAAATATATGTCATTATACCTTTGTCCAAACTCATAGTAAGTACAACATCAAGTTGAACCCAAAGATAAACTATGGACTTTGGGTGACTATGTCTTAATGTAAGTTCACCTTTGGTAACAATTGTACCACACTGGTGGGAGAGTTAAGTTATGCATGTGTGGGGCAGAAAATGTATAAGACATCTTTGTACCTTTCTCTCAATTTTGTTGTGAACTTAAAACTGCTCTAAAAAAATAAAGTCTTAAAAAAAAACTTACTGCTCTCAAAGTACAAGATTGCCTCTGCAAAGAGAGATTCAGTCTGCTTAGATCAAGAAAAGCTGGAGAATGTTAACTGAGTGGGCTAATAGAGAGGTATGGTACTTTACATATAAGGTGTTTAACAACTACTAGTCAAATGAATGGGTACTGAAATATAAGATTTTATTATATGGAGGGAGTATACATTTTTCATATTTCTTCCAGTACTTAGCATGTGCACCTTTGTCTAGCTATTTCTAGCTCCCAACACAGTGCCCAGCATATGATTAGAATTTAATTAAAGTGAGCTAAATAAAATAGTGTCTACAGGGATGACTACCGACATCAAAAACCTGTTTGCTCTACTTGTAGATGTAGTAGAAATGAGATCTTGTCTTTAGAGATAAAAGATAGAATAGTAAACACTTCACAGAATATTATGACTCATTCTCTCAGTGTCTCCAAGTGCCTGCCACCCTAAAGTTAAGGTGCATCATGATCACTCATATAAATAGGGTAAATATTGCTTAAAAAATTAAATTAAACAAAAACAATAACTAAAACCTAACTACTCACTGAGATGTACAAAATGACCCAAAATTGGAAATAGCTGATGTTTAAAGTTAATCTTGTTATTATTTAAAGTCATCTATATTGTATAAAAATGAATTAAGTTAGCTTGTAAGAAAGGACTAATTTTTCTGCTTGTCTTTTAGTTTTCTTCTAGCTGACTCAATCATTAATAGGTGTTATTTTTGTCGATGTCTGGTATTGGTGACATCATCTTTTATGGTATAGTTTTATTTTAATGAGTGTAAACAAATAATCTGTTCTATTATTATTTTCCAAATGCCTTAGAAATAATCAGAAAACTAGAAGTAGAAGTCAGATTTTACTAATAGAAAATGAGAGGGAAGAAAAGTCAGTACAATATATGAAGAATTTTATAAATAGGTGAACATGAAATGAAAACAATAATGGAGCTGACAATGTCATTTTAAAAGAAGTAGCAGATAACACATCTGGCTCTAAAACACCAACATCAAATGTACTTTTACCTTCTTTAGGGATTCCTACAAAAGAGAAAACCAGAGTGAATAAAATTTAAAATCTGAATTTCTTTATGTTCTTGAATTTTCTGATAGGAAGATTTATATCAATGCAATAAGTTTAAGGTATCTCCTTGATATTTTACAACTCGATAAAAACGTATTCAAGACTTCTTGCTTTCAGAGTCACCAAAGTTATTTAAACACATTATTTTGTAGTTTAAAAGCCTTCTAGGTACATAGTGCTAGAAATTCTTAACCTAGAATTCATTTGCCATGGATGGGTTTCCAGGAGTCTAAGAAATCCTGAAATCAATTGGGATGATTCATGTGCATATGTATATGTTAAAAGAGGGGATAAGACTCATTGATTATTAAATATGTGAATATCAGTGTTCTCCAGAGAAACAAATATATATTAAACTATCTATATATGAATTTAAAATCTGAATTTTAAATTCATAAATAGATATTTAAGAATTCATAGATATATAGATATTTAGATAAATAGGTTTATATATATGTATATATATGCACATATAGATAGATGATAGATAGATAGATAGATAGATAGATAAACAGACAGACAGATAGATAGATAGATGATAGAGAAAGAGAGAAAAAGAGAGATGGATTTATTATGAGGAATTGGCTCATGTGACTGTGAACACTGAATATGGGGACTAAGAAGTCCCACAATCTGCTATCTGCAAGCTGAAGACCCAGGAAAGCTGGTAGTATAGCTCAGTCCAAGTCCAAAGGCCTGAGAACTAGAGGGCTGATGGCCGCAGTCCAAGGACAGGTAAAAACCAATGCCTTATCAGACAGGCAGAGAAAGAACTTAACCCTTCTCTGTCTTTTTCTTTTTATTTTTCTATTCAGGTTTTATACAGATGGGATTCTAGTCACTCATATTGGTGAGGGCAATCTACTTTACTCAGACCACCATTCAAAGACTAATCTCTTCCAGAAACACTCTCACGGACACACTCAAGAATAATATTTTACCAGCTATTTTGGCATCTCCTGGACCAGTCAAGTTGACAAAATTGTCCATCACAATATCTATGACCCACAAAATACTAAGATCCATTGAAAATTAATTCAACTATACTTCATTAAAGACTGAATCACTTGATTTATCTTCTTTTAAAAGATCTGGTAGAAAATCCAATTTCTTTCTGATTTTATTTTATTTACATTTGCAGCCTCAATTTTGGTTTTGTCATTAGTTGTTGTCTCACCCTAATTATTTACGTTTTCTTAAGATTTCAACTACATTCTTGGCTTTAGCTACCATTTTTATGTTGAATCCTCTATTTTCATCTCTGATCACTCTCCCGAGTCACAAGAACCAAACCATAGCTATATTTCATATATCTTTACTGGGTGTTTCTAAATGAACTGATTAACATTCATAATTAATTCCCTATAACAATCAATGTCAGCATCCAGTCTCAAGGTCAACACTAAATCATTCCATATTGAGCCTTCTACTTCTTTTATTATATACAATCTTTCTAATTTCGTTGAAGAAATGTCTCTAGAATCTTTTCTCTTCACATTCTCAATATCTAATTTTAAGCTCTTATCAAGACTTACATAAGCAATTGTAACTTTCTCCTGATACTTCTGTCCCATAAATCTACTCAGTTTCTCTTCAAATGTCACCAGAATAAACTATCCAAAAACAAAATTTTCATTGTTTTATAGTGTTTTCAAATCCTTGTGCTTACCACACTATATTACGTTTTTAAAATTTGCATTCTTGTTTACCTTTTTACATAGATATTTCACTCAACTTTCTAGCGACTCACTTGGCCCAGCACAAATATAACATGTAAATAATACTATAGCAGAGATGGCTATTTGTCTACCAAAATCTGTGCTCTTCCTTCTATATTTTTTAGTTGTTTCTGAGAGACCAGCTGCCCACTTATGAACTATATTTTCAAGCTCCCTAATAATGCCTGTGACTAAGTTTTAATAGTGAAATTTCAGCATACGTGATATATTGTTTCTAGGCTAGGGCTTTTAACAACTTGGTATATCCTACTGTCACTTTTGTCGTTCACTAGCTGAACACAGAGAATCTCAAGGCCTTAGGAAAAGGAGAAACCAAAAGATCATGCTACCTTTCTGCCAAAGGAACATTGGCCAACATGAGTGAGAATAAGTTTCTACTGTGTTAAGACATATTTTTTTAAAGATGTTATAGCTATTAATTACCCCAACTAATAGAAATTAGTCAATGAAGTATTTTGAAATTAATTTTTATAATGTATTTCCATATTATACATTTGTACAAATGGATAAAGGCAGCAATAAAAAAAGAAAAGAAAAGAAAAAAAGTATTCCTCTCTTGCACTTTCCAAAATATGATTCTAGTATACACAGGTCCTTGAATAATCTCATTCAATGTCATTTTGTTATAATATTGATGTGATGCCACAAGAAGTTAACTTTTGTTTATATCAATTAGCCCACAGTAAAATTTGTTTTGTTATTTGTCATTTTCCTTAAAGTCACAAAATATACTGACAATGATAAGTGATGACTTACCGTAATGATCATTTAGAACATATCACAAAATTTACATCTTTATAATACTTTTCTATTTTAACAGTTTTTTTACTTTAGCATAAAATCGAAAGTACTGTTTTGCTTAAGAAATAAAAAAAAGGAACTATACAAATAATTAAAGAGAATATAGACTATGTTGACAACTAATCAGGGCAATGAAACCATTTGGATGAAGGCCCAGTTAAAGTTATCCAAGAAAAATAGACTAAGCTATTTGAGTAACCATATAATGCATATTTCTTCTTTATATAAATCTGTGTAAGCATCTTGGGATTATTTATTTTGCCTACTTTGTATGTCAATGGTTTTTCCCATTTTTGCATAGTCAGTCAATTTATTTCAGTAAAACTGAATTAAGTGTAAGAGAAAGTTTAATCAAGTAGTTTCTCTACCAGCACACTATCCTTCCCATAATGCATTAGAAATTTGTGAAATGAAATATACATACGGCGGTGATGAATGTATAATATAGAAATCTGTTTAGAACTTAATTCTATGTAGATATATTCATTGGTCCTTTTTGAATATAATGCAATACATGGTCAGAGTCCGATAATTACTCATCTTTGTCAATCTTACTCTCTGTAGAAGTTTTAAGTCTAAAATCCAAACAGTCCTTAATAATGAAAGTTGGTCCATGGACTAACTGTATCAACATCAGCTGGAGCTTGTTGGAGATGCAGAATTTCAAGTCTCACCCCAGCTGGTTTCAATGCAAGTTAGAATTTGAAAAGTACTGCTGTAGGTAACAAAGAGGAAGTAAAGAGTGGGTTGATGACAATTCTGAAGGGAGTGCACTACTCTGAAAAAATAATTTTATTCTGGTTTAAATAAATTGTTTTAATCAGGACTTTTGCAAATATTACGATCTTGGCTAAGTTATTTGTCCGTTCAGCTTTTGAGTAGTAGCATTAAACTTCAGAGAAAATAGGCAAGATTTTCTTATACAGTCTTTATATCAGTTAAGATGTTTCCAGCTAAAAATAATGGAAAAAATTCACCACCACTATTTCTTAAATAATAAGGAAACCCTGGGAGTACATGTTACAGCAAGCCTCAGAAACGGCTCAGTCCAACAGCTCTGACTTCCTTTGCTGGCACTTCCCATGGCTTTACCCTCCTTCCTAGGTAGCTTCATCTAGAAGCCAATAAAAGACAGCAGTAAAATTGACAGGTCTTGCACATGGCAAATCATGTCCAAATTAATAGAGGGTGTCTTTTCTTGTGGCTAACATTTAAGAAAGAGAAAAATTTTCACAGAATTCCCAAGTAAATGTCTTTTTGCATTCATTATTTGATTAGAATAACATGCCCCTTCCAAAATTAATCTCTTCCACTCCAAGAATATGATTCCTTCATTGGCTTAAACCAGAGTTCATGAAATAATGATTGCCAAGGGGATGAAAGGACATAGACTGGCTTATTGTTTTAGACCAATCCCTCCAACTGCTTCTCAGATTGCAATCACAGTATTTACCAAATTCTACATTTCCTTTTATTAGACTTTCATAATAGTCCCTCTCTCTTTATTTCCATCCCTCAAGTCCTATTGTCACATGACCTTATGACAGTTCTCATAAAACTAGCTGCTTAAATTCTATGACACTTGTATTTGCTCTTCTGTCTCCATTATGTTCAAAGCTCTACAACTGACTTTTTAGAGGGCGAATCTGCTTTTCTTTTTAACTGTTTTGTTTTCCCACTATAATTCCCATTCAAGAGGGTCACTGAGGCCACCCTATCTCGACAATCTCCATGGCCAGGAATTTCTATCATCTGTATTTCTCAGTGAGAGGCATGCTCTGATAAAGTGGAGCCCCCTATTAAATAAGCTGATGCCAATGCTTAGCATACATGACTAACTGAGAGGGAATTTTGTTATATTTTAGATCAGGGGTCCCTAGCTCCAAGGCTGCAGACCAATACTGGTTCTTGGCCTGTTAGGAACCAGTCCCTGGTGACAAAAATGTTGGGGACCATTGTTTTAGAAGACCAACTTGAATGTATTTCCTCTAGATATTGAAAGATACTTCAGATTGAATGATGCCAAAACAACCTAATAATAATATCATCTCTTTCAGGTATAAATGTATGGCACACAGGAGTAAAAGCAGGTGATTCAAGCACAGGTCCAGAGAGATACAGGGCAGCATTCTCTGAAATCACAAACACATTCCCACTGTCAAGAAAACTTCAAGTTAGTGAAATGAGGGTGCTGCAGTGGCAATTTTTAAGTCACTGTTAGCAAACTGGCCTTTTCTTTGCTTGCTTAAGTATCCAGTAGGCCTTCAAAACACATTTGTTAAATTAAAGAATGCTAATCTTGAGTAAACTGGCTGAAAGTTCCATATTTATAAACTGGTCTGTGAATTTTGACTTAAAAATAATAGTCATTGCTGAATTCTCCAAAATATGAATAAGGTAGTTGTAGCTCAGTGAAGAATTTTTATGGTATATGTCCTTTATCTTAGCACTACAAGTTTTTTTTTTCTTTTTTAATTTTATAGCTTAGAATTAATCATAAGATTCATAAGCAGGTTAAGATGTCTTAACCAGAAGGTTCAAATGTCAGCTTAGATAAATGCTGTGCTTGCCTCCTCTTACAAACACATCAAAATTACAACCACAGAGCAGTCATCACTGGCAGTCACCTGAAGTCTAGTTGAAAAGAAGTCCTACAATGGGGGGCACACAGAAGAGGCCTTCTTGAAACAAGTAGGAGGGGCGAAGACAGAGAATGAGCTGGTTCCACACCTGTGTGTGGTGGTTGAAAATCAGGAGAGATGTCTCAGCTGTGGAGGTTCCCCGAGAGGAGAGGGATTCCAGCACCACACTGGGCTCCCAGCCCAATGTTCCAGTGCCAGGAAGAGAAGTCCCCACAACTTCTGGCTGTGAAAACCAGCAGAAATTTTGGCTAAGTAAGACAGAGGGCAGCTGGAGTCTCAGACATTTCTCTTAAGGAGCCTGCAGAAAGATTTACTCGCTGGCAGACTCATTTGCTCTGAGCTCCAGTGCTGGAGAAGAAGCTTGAAAGATGCCAAGGACATTTGGGGAGGAAGTGAATTGTCTGGCTTCAGAGAAAGGGCTGGAGGGGCAGCCTTCTCTCAGACAGAAGTGCTGGCAGAATCCATTGTTTCCTTGTTGAGCACTATCCCCTCCTGCATGCAGGCGCAAGTGGCAGTCATGTCTGAGTTTCCATCAACCTAACACTGGTGGCCCTGCCCTGGTGATTCCCTGAGACCCTGCCCCACCCAACTTGCAGGCCCACCAAATCAGTTTCCAGTGGTTTTTCCACACAAACATCCTGTCTTGGCTCAAGAGGCAGACTTTCCTAAAACTCTCAAAGTTTCACAAAACAAAAATAAGCAGAATTTGACTTTGGTATGCCCCATATATCTTGCTAAGAAACCCCAAGCCCAGCACTAGTGGGAATCAGCCTCGGTTCATGGCTTAGACTCTCCCAGGCACTTCCAAGCCCAGTGTGGGCAGTGGCCATCTGCAGATTGCTTGTTGGCTAAGCCAGGTGGCCATAGATAGGGCACAAGCTGTGGCTGAACTTGGCTTTTGGTGATGCCCCTCCCAGGAGGTCTTGGGGATGGCACTCTTGGGGACAGGCTTTGGACAAGACAGAGCTCCTGCTTGAACTGTATCCAAGGACAACACGCCCAAAGTGCCGACTGACCAGACTCCAGAGCCCTGTTAAAGTGACTCATGCCCTGTAGGATCAGTCCCTTACCACCCAATCCTCACAATCAGCCCAAGGGTCAATCTCTCCCATTGATATATGAACAGGAACCAAGGCTCAACTACAACAGGAGGGCACACATGATCCATTCAAGGAACACACCCAGAGCACCTGGGTCATGTGCCCAGAGGAGATTGTGCCTCTAGGCCCCAGAGGGCATCTACTACATAAGGCCACTCTACTAAGACTGGGAGACATAGTAACTCTACTTAATACATAGAAAAAATACAGGGAGACAGCCAAAATAAGAAGACAAAAAAAGTTTTTCCAAATTAAAGAAGAGAATAAAGCTCCAGAAAAAGAACTAAAGAAAACAAAGACAAGCAATTTACAAATGCAGAGTTCAAAACATTGTGTATAAGGATGCTCAATGAACTTAGGGGAAGAGTAGATGAACTCAGTGAAGATTTTAACAAAGCGAGAGAACATGAAAATGGAGATAGAAAACATATAAAAGAACCAGTCAAAAATGAAAACTACAATAACTGAAATGAAAAATATATTAGAGGGAATCAACAGTAGATTATATGAAGCAGAGGATGAGAATAATTGTTTAGAAAATATGGTAGCGGAAAACACCAAATCAGAATGACAAAAAGAAAAAATAATTCAAAAGAAATGAAGATATTTTAAGGGGCCTCTGGGACAACATCAAGTGTACCAACTTTCTCATCATAGAAGTACCAAAGGAAAAGAGAGCAAGGAATTGAAAATCTATTTGAAGAAATAATGACTGAAAACTTCTCTAACCTAGTGAAGGATATAGATATACAAACCCAGGAAATGCAGAGTCTCAAACAAGGTGAACCCAGAGACCCACACCAAGATACATCATAATTAAAATGTCAAAGGTTAAAGACAAAGAGAATCTTAAAAGCAGCAAGAGAAAAGCAGTTAGCTGCCTATAAGGGAGCTCCCATAAAACTATTAGCCAATTTCTCAACAGAAACTTTGCAGGCCAGATGGGATTGGTACAAAATATTCAAAGTGATGAAAAACAAGGACTTACAACTAAAATTACTCTACCCAGCAAAATAATCATTTAGAATTGAAGGAGAGATAAAGAGAGTCCCAAAACCTAGAGAGTGCTCCAGGTGGGGTTGGGTGGGCCTGATTTAAATGCTCCATCACTGACGGGGACAATTGTTATTAGTGTTGATCTTAAATGCTATGCACATTTGGCATTAAGCTCTCAACTTCTTCTAATCAGAATACAGCTTTGTGCTCCACTTATTTAAAAATTTTCAGGTAAACCCTACATAAAATCTTATACTAGCACAAGGCATTTTTAAACTTTTTGTTTGGTTTTTATTTCTTGTCAGCCTGAATTCTAAGAATTCTGAGAAGCTTTTGTTCTAAATGTTTCAGTCCTATTTATTCTTTGATCCCTGTATAAATCAACTCTTCTGGGTCACTATAAGACTTGGTCAAATGCTTCTTCTGGACTGAAGCATCCCAGTGACATCTGTCAAAAAGAGCTATATCTGAAGACCTTTATATTCTGTAACCTGCCATAGATATAGACCTATTTGCAACTTTTTGTTTTTACAGTGGTAGCGGGTTGGGGTGACACATGCCATGTTTAAACTAAAAACAACAACTTGCTGAACACACACTTTGTGCCAGCACTGTGTGAAAGGACCGGGGTTAGAGAAGAAGTAAAAATGCAATTTCAAAGGCACCTTCACCATGGGATGACAATGCTTCAAAGTAAAAACACGGCATACAATATAAACAGAACAAGGCTAAGTTGTGCAGTTTGGGAGAGCTACAGATATGTGAGGCGATAACACTCACAACTAAAGCTTCATAAGCATAAAAAGATCAACTTTCAAAATATCATGATACACAACCGCAGCTTGATGATTTCCCTGCTATTTGCTTTCCTTGCCATCCCCCACCTCTTCTTATTTTGCATCATCTATATAACTTTAAGCAAAGTGATAGACACATAGATACTTAATGAATGATTCTAGCATGGATATTGAATATGAGTATCAGATGTGCCTGTCTATTAGAGGATTAGAAATTTCCTTACCGACAAATGACTGCGCATTTCCTCATCTATCAAGTAGTCAATGAAATGGAGGAACAACTATGACAGTCTTCTCCTTCCGTCCTTGTAACACGTTTGTCAAAGAGTCCACCAATCTTGTAAACTCAAATGCATTTCCTGTAATAAACATCATAAGCACCAATGATTAATCAGGAAGCTGGAAGAAACATTATATATTCAGAAAAATTAAGTTTAACTTCAGGTAGAAATTCTATCTTAATAATGCTACCTTTCTTCAGGGAACTATTTTTCCACTTAAAAAATTTTAGTCAACAATAACACATGGACTCTGTGCCACTTTGGCATGATGAAAAAAGGACAAAGAGACATTTTTCTCCACAGAAAAAGGATATGCACACTTTCCTTGCTGCTACTGAGAAGCAAATGCATCTTGAATCCTTCTTTGTGTACTAACTTTAACATATTTCAATGTTATCCAGAATCAGATGATCTGTCAACATTGTGATAAGCACATCCTGTTTGCACATACAAATGATGTTATCAAAATAGACTAAAATAAATCAATGGAGAATGAATTAGACAATAACACAACAGGTAAACTAGTCATTTAAATTCTCTGGAATAGTTCAGTGCATTGTCCATCATTCATTGTTCTTTGCAGTTTAAGTGAAATATTACAGTAAATATCTTCTTTCCAAAGGAAATAAATTTCCCTTTCCAAACATATTGTATTATAAAAAGAGCAATAGTTCACAATGTGTGAAAAAAAATCTGCTATCATCTCTACTCTTCCTTCTGTTTTTCTTCTACATATAGATACAAGAATAGTTTGCATGAAAATAAGAGAATACTAAATTTATCATGCATTGTTATTTTGTAAGAGCGCAATTTGGTTCTTAGATTTAACAACATAAGCAGAGAGTATAGATGAGACACATAGTGTGTAATTTTCTAAACCTCTTTGGCATAGAGTTATACTATTCTTGAATTTGGTTGCTTCATGTTATCAGCATTTTAAAACTTTGCTTAGTTGTTTAATTAATGCTTCAAATACTCCATTCACACACAAAAAATTGCTTTATAGAAAGAATGTGACTTTGGTTCCTTCTTCTAAATCCAGTTTTCAAAATTGCACACTTATCAAATTATTCCATTTGAGGAGATATCTGATAAAGGGCTCTACTCCCGTTTTGTTCTTACATCACCTTTTCTGATATTTCTAGGAATTGGGTTGCATTGTTTGACAGTACTAAACAAAAGTGACTATAAAAATTGGAAATAAAGAGGTCACAGCTTGTACTGTGCTCCTCCATACAGAGTTAGACTTGGTTCCTTTTGTTATTTGTGAAGTTTTCCTGCAAATAATCTTCAGAGTTCCAACCAGTTGAACTTTCAACATTTGCTGATATTTTAGAAGCAGCTTTGTGTGGAGATTTTCCCTTATACTAGAAGACCAAGAAATTCATTTTCTTTATAGTATCAAAAAAAACACAAAACAAACTTCTTGTTACAGATTTGGTTGAGGTATTGTATTGGATGGTTACAAAGTTTAGACAAAAGTCATCGATGGTCAAGTTTCTTGTAGTTTTCAATTCTAGTATATTTATCTCTCACTAGAAAATAGTTTTGAAAGTTTTCACGTATGGTATTAGAATAGAAATCTGGAAACTTCCTAGGACAAATGGCAATAATAACTAACATTCATATAGTTATATGCAACTTACAAGTACTTTAATATTCTGTATTTTTTAATGAAAACATAATTACCACCAAAATTTTGGCACTATAGATGTTATTATTATATCCTCATTTTACATATGAGAAAATTGAAACACAGAGGAAAACCAGACCAATTCACAAAATTTCTAAATTGGAGATCTGGGAAACAAATCAAAGGTTTTTTATTCCAAGTTTTCAATGTTTTTTACTCCCACGATAGGCCTTTCCAGAAGCCATGTAATTTGCCCATATAAAATGACTTTCTTACAAAATATTAAATATTAATTGGTGGTTCATCACTTTATTTCACACTGTCAGTGTCTATAAATATATGCTAGATTATCTCCACAGTCTATAAAACACACACACAGAGAATAGTTAATTAATGAAGGAAACTTCTAAATGCAATTTTAAGTACAATTACAAAAACACTTGTTTGAAGAGTGGGAGTCTTGGTTACAGAATCTGAGGGCCCGCAATCATGAAAGTTACTAAATTTTATACTATCTAATGCTTTCATATGAAAAAATTTCTTGGCCTTAACTCAATAAAAATCAGGAAAGCTTTCTCTTGTTTCTTTAGCTTTTACTGATATTTTTCTGCTCTGAATTAGAGATTAAGGCATAACTTAACAGTTAATTAGATTTGTTCTTTGATTTTTCACTGTGTTTCATAAGCATTTCATATCTCTGACTAGATTTTAAGTACCCTGGGACAAGACATATCCACAAACTCTTCTTTTGAATCCTGGAGATTACTAAGCATAGGTCCCTACACATATTAGAAACTGAAAAAATATTTATACTTAATCAAAGTTTCTTTTGTGATCTTTTGTAAATTATCTTAAACAAATGTCAACATATAAGTTTTTAAAGTCACATTCCTTAATTTCTAATTTTCTGTCATCCAATCTGTAGCTGACTATATGCTATAAACATAAATAGTCAATTCTATGATAAAACATACAAAAAGGTGTATTAACTTAATAGAAACTGATTTCCTTTACTAATATGAGAAATCAGTCTCATAATGAAAAATGCATATCTAATATACTTGCAGAGAAAATTTTTAGGTCGTGAAGTAAATAGGGATTTCAGTTTTATTTGTAACTATAAAAAAGGCTATATTCAAAGAGAATGATGCCAGGGAAAGTAAGTCTGCCTTCCTTTCATTGTTGATTGCCAAGGTAAATCAATTAAGATGCTTTTTGTTGCAAGTTATGGAACATACAACTCAAGATGCTTTAAGAAACATATTAGTTTCTATACTGCTGAAAAGTCCAGTAGAGTTAGTTTCAGGAATAGCTTCCTCCGGGCTCCTGCTACTTTCCCCTGCAATATTCTTTGTCTAGCCCTATTCTAAATATAGAATTTATTCTCAAGCAGGCTTCTGTCATGATAGTAAAATTATTGTGTAGTTTCAGTCATGACATTTGCACCACCACAATGTTCTCCCCATCAGATACAATGAAGTTAAACTGATTATACTAATCTTCAACTGGTACCTGTGCATAAGGAAACACATGGCAGTATCTCATTGGGGATGCAATTATCCATGATTAATTTGTATAAATTAAAAATCAGTTTTAAACTGGGGCTCAGTTCAATACAAACCACAATTCATCAGAATGAATGTTGATGGGAAAAATCACAATGACCTCTACAAAAAACAAAATGTGATCACTTCCTATAGAGAGCCTACATTTGGTTTCATACATGTTATTACTAACTTCAACCCATGACATTTTGAATACCCAAGAATAACTCAGAGGCATGATTATATTAGACTTTAGGCTTCAGGATTTTAAAAGCATAAGTTATTTATTATTATTATTATTATTATTATTTTACAATAATGATGATGATAATGTGAGGGATAATCTCTCTAGTAATTGTGATTTCATTAATGATAAGAACACTTTTAAAATTTAATTCTCTATAAATATACCTGAACAAAAAAATTTCTTAAGTGACTGATTATATTTTAATTAATTAATAAATCTTTACATTAATGTAGTGAATCAAGAAATGTGCCTATTTACACTTGAAGAAAATGTGGTTTACTTTGACTGACTGACTTGCCAAAGACCATACAGGTAGAAGCAGGAGCAGAAGAGCGTAAACACAGATATTGTAAATCTAAGTCTTTCTAATCTATTATATTGGACATAAGAACATGCATAAAAAAGCAAGATCTAAAATATTTAAAGTTATGAAGATAGATCAAGAATACAAAAATAATAAATATAGAATGAATCACTTGTATGTTACTGTTCTTTCTTTATATATTAAACTTAATTATTTAGTTTTCCACTTAGGAGCAAGGAAATGAAGATGGATAAATATTAGCCCTTTGATCTATTAAAAGGCTGAGGAGTAAGGAAGGAAAAAAATAAGGAAGGGATACTTATCTTCATTTGTGATCAGAATTTTTTTTATGAGGATCTGATCAGTTGTCCTCTCTGGCTACAGATATATATGTACAACAGGAAATGTCAAAGCGAGAAAAGTATCCTTTTGATGAAATTTCAGCATGTTTAGGAAATAGAAACATCTGTTTCTATGAGATGCTATAGGTTTTCATCATTTTAAAAGCACAGATTCCTACTTCCACAGCCTCTGTCCTACCTGACTCACTGTCTCTTTTAATTTCTCCCTCTCCAATGAATCAATACTGGAAGCAAATATCCTTTTCTTTTTCTTATTTAAAAACAAAAATACTCTTCACTCGCTCTCCCCCTCCAGCTACTGATTCCTTTCTATGCTCCTTCCAATGCCTGTATGTAGTCAGTTTTTCATTTTTCTCCACCATTTTGTCTTGCATCCTTGCATATAAAATCATTATCCCTAATATTCCACTGAAACGACACATACAAAGGTCAACAATGGCTATAAATAGCTAATTCCAATTTCCAGTCATTATCCTGCTTGACCTATCAGTAGAGTTTGACAGTTTATTATTATTCATCATTGAAACATACCCTTGGCTTCTTGAACACCATTCTATTTTAGTTTTCCTTCTTCTCCATGCTCTTCCCTCCTCAGTCTTCTTTGCTGGTGTTTCCAATTGCTCCAACCACTATATATGTTGTTGTCAACTTGGGCCCACCCAGCAAATACTTCTATTCCTTTTCTATTCTTACTCTTTAGGAGATCACATCAAGTCCCTCAACTTTAAATAGTATCTATATGTTAATGATTTCGATGTTTACATTTTGAACCAGAACCTTTTCCCTGAAATCCAAGCACATAAATCCAACTGCCAATACCAGTCTTTGGATGTCCAAATCTCTTCACTTACTCTCAAATTTGCTCTTCCCACAGTCTATCCTTATGTCAATAAATGGAGAATTTATTGACAATCCCATCAATCAGCAAATCCTATTTGTTCAATATTCTAAATATAGTTACTAACTCTGTTTTGAATGTTCATCCAAATACCTATATGGTTTGGTGTTTTATCTCTGTAAAGTTTGTGCTCAAATGTAACATTTAAGTGAAGCTTTCCTTAACAAACAGCAATTATTGGGTTTAAAAAAATAAGTTTTACTTGTTTATTTGTCTGTAACAGACCTGTCTCTACTAGAATGCAAGCACCATGAAGAAAGAATTTTTTGCTTCTTTCTTTGTTTTTCTTCTTCTCTATCCTAGTACCAGAATAACATCTGGCATATAGTAGCTTGTCAATAAATATTTTAAATAAATATATAATTAATTCTTTCTAATATAATTTGATACTTAAGTCAAATAGTATCTTAGAAGCTTTTTTATAGTTTTACTTTGGAAGATTTATTGTGGAAAATTCCTTGTAGATTGCTGATTCAGTAGCTCTACAGCTCAGAGTGCAGGTAATGAAGAGAATAGATGCTTGATTTATATTTGGAGAATGTAAGAGAAAAATGGAATTAAGGCAGAAAAAAATAGGAAGAAATTATTCTGAATTAGAAAACAGCTACTACACGTTGTTTAAAGCCAGTGCAATATGAGTTATTTGTTGCCACAGAATAACCTAATTTATCATGACTGACATCACTTTAAAATTTCCATTGTCTTTTAACATAAATGGTCAGTGTGATTATGATTAATACCCTACAGGTAGTGTGACTATATTATTTATTTTCCAAACAAGGACACTTTGAGTCCTAAAACAGAGTGCTAAAATAACTAAAATTAGATGCTTTTTGAAATATTTATTTTTTTGACTGAAAATACATATTATATTGATTTCTGCTTAGAAAATATTTTAATACAGTTATTTCAATAAATTTAAACTTCAGGGAGTATAAAAACAAAAATATTTAAATTGTACTAATGTTATTATATATTAAAACAAAGCAGATTAACTATTCTTGGTACATAAACATATACTTCAATAACGTTCTTTGCTTTATGTCTCTAATATTGTATTTTTCAGAAGAACACACTTTTTTGTTTTCATAAAATTGCCTGATATTTACTTCAAATTTGAGACTTAAAATTTTGAAATTGTTATTACTTTCAGTTGACTTTTGTGTCAGTTAAGGTTCTCCAAGAAGAAAATGTCAACATGTATTCATGTGTGCAAAAAATTTATGGAGGATGAAAAGAAGAAAGACCAGGGGTAGACAGGGAAAGTCTCTAGACCATGATTCAGCTCTGACACCTGTGAAAGGAGGAATTGAAGGAAGAGAGTCAGAAAGAGCACAGTTCTAAGGAAGTCACGGCCAGACTGCAGAGGAGTCTCCAAGTAAAGACGCCCACTAAAGGAATCCTATATTGGGTAGAGAGCACCCAGCTCTAATACTTTCACTAGGATCAGCTACTGGCCATTATCTTAGTCTGTTCAGACTGCTATAACAGAATACCACAGACCAACTGGCTTAAACAAAAGAAATTCCCTTCTCACAGTTCTGGAGGCTAGTAAATCTAAGATTAAGTTGCCCGCTGATTCGGTTCTTGGTGAGAACTCTCTTCCTGGCTTATAAATAGTCACCATGTTGCAGTATTCTCGCATGGCAGAGGAAGAGAGAGGACAAGCTATCTGGTGTTTCTTCTTATAAGGACACTAATCCTATTGGATGAGGGCCCCGCCCTTATGACCTCATTAAACCTTACTTTCTTATAGGTCCTGTCTCAAAATATAGTCACAATGAGGATTAGGCCTTCATATATATTTTGTGGAACAGAGTTCAATCCATCACTAAGCTATCACTAGATTAGCTAATTGATCTCAGAGAGACTATGCCTCAACATGAATGCCATACCAGATTCTTAGGTATGGCCGCTGGAGCTATGAGACAACCATACTCTTTATAGCAGTTTCTCTTGAAGGAAGATATTAGCAGCCACAACTCTATTCTCTATAAGTACTGAAATACCTGTCCATAGAGAGCCAATATGCTCAATGACAACTATTCTAAATTTTACTTTTATATTAAAATGTGTAAATATTTTACCCCTATAATATTCATAATTAAAATTATTTGCCTCCATTAAGAGTAACTTTTTTACAAATATATTTTACAAGATAAACTCATCAAATAAATTATGTTTAACAAAATTTGATCTGAAAAATCATAGGCTTTTTCAATTTTATTCCATAATGATGCATGATATAAATGTATCTGATTATAAATAAGTGAATCAAAGATACTTTCCACAGGTCAAGATAGCCAAAGTGCAATTATAGAGTTTCAAAAAGTAAACTTTATACATGATTTCAGTTATTATCAATTAATTTTTAGTTTCTGCCATAATGTTTTAGTGATAAATTTCAATGTCTTTTTGTTTGTTTGCAATTTGTTTTGAACAATTGCACAGTGCCTGATTCATTGATTACTTTAATTAAAGATCTCCAACTAATTTTAACCAAAATGCAAACCAATTTTAAAAAACTTCTTAAAATGTCCAATATCATTGTAGAACACTGAGGTTCTGGTAAGTTCTTCTAGGTTCTATTTAGTTTTTCTAAGCAGCAAACATTTTGTAAAAGCTAATTGATGATACAGGCAGCAAAAACAGCACAGGCTTTCATAAAGACATATTATTTTGTATTCAACATCATCTTTGTTTCAAAAATGTCAAGTTAAATTACTCTGTGTATGTATAGTTTTATAATATTTGTAAATTTTGACAGCTATAGTTTCTATTTTGATTGGTAGTATATCACAGCTTATTTGGAGACAATTATGAATTATGTGTATACCTCAAGCAACTAAAAGTACATTCTGCTCCATAGGTTCCTAATTTGTTAAGGACATTTTTACCATAACTTCTTCAAACAAAAAATGGAATCTTACTATCACTGTTAAAGGAAACAATTTTAACAGACAAGAGTATTTGAAATAACAGATGCTTTATCTTCAACAGAATGAAATTCAATTATCTTTTCTTTCAATTGGATTAAAAATTGAATCATTGTTTGAATTTAGTAAACTGATGTTTGGTTTTAAGCATCTAATGACCTTGATAGAAAACTAGTAGTATTTAGTTGTTTGCAAAACAGCTAAATTATTCTAATGCAGAAGATACATGAATATATATCACTCGACTTGTTATACTTGTATAAGAAACTTAGGATTGTAAATTGCCAAATAATTTAGAACAGTTTCTATCAAAATGAAAAGTCATGTTTTTCATAATAATATGAGAACATCTTAGGGAAAATCTTCTTTTTTGGACTCAGTCTTTAACTTGTGAACTCGGTATTGATGCTTCACCATCATACTTGTTTCTTCTGAATTTTGTGTCATTGGCAACATCACCACAACCTCCACAGTAGATGCTAAACATCAAAAATATATCGTACAAGCTGCACATTCAATAGTTATGTCGTTCAATAGTTATACTGCAATAGTCAATGCCTTAATATTTTCTCAAAATGCATTTCCATCTGTATTTAGTTCATTAGTTCTGAATGGGTTACTGCAAAATTTTAAAATAAAGTGTTACCAAAAATAAAATAAATAGGTGTGGATTTGTAGCACAAAATACATGAGAAAATCACTGTAGCAAGAGTGTTCAGACTATTTTCTATTGCAGGACAGCTTGGTCCCTATTGTCTACACATATTTCATGAGTATTAAACCTATCATTTCCCATGTTTAACTGGCCCCAACACTAGGCAACCTTACTGCAATTTCTTAAGCCAAGTGCGGACCGCAGTGCAACTGGCTAGTATAGTGGCAAGAAAGCAAAAACATCAGCATCAAATACTTCAATTACTACCACCATAGTCTGGAAGTTAACTAATTCGAGTTACTTGTGTCTAAATTCATTTCATTTCACCATGAAATAGCCTACATGCTGTCCTGAACAGGAGGTATTCATTATATTATATCTGGAAAAACTTCAGAAAAAGAGGCTGGTATCTCAGTTTTGTTTTCTTTTGTTTTTCACGCTTTGTGAGTTCTTAGTTCCCAATGCATGCATTACACACAGTACTAGAAGAAACCATGGCAGAAGCTGTAAGTTTAAATAGAAACTGTCCAAGTTTACCCTGTTTTATTGTAAGGTAAATAGCAATAATTCTTCTTTAAAATATGATAGAATAACAGGTCTAAGTTAAGACATATGGTCCTCATATCTTAGATTACTGTGATAATAATTGTTTTTGTCTACCCTTCATTTTTTTCTCCCTCTTTTATTCTTCTTTTGATAACAGACCCAATTCATCTCTTTTATCACAAGTGTAAGCACAGCACCCAAGCTCAGCCAATCACAATAGCCAGGGATGTTGATGTGATCTATGCTGAGTCAATCAGAGTTTTGCGTGAAACTTTCTGCTATAGGGATTACAAAAGCCTGTCTCTCTCTTCAGTATCATTAGACTAAGGGGATATGAATCTGGAGCTTTTGATGACCATCTTCCTCATCACATTAAAGAAGTAAACCCTCTGAATGGGAGAGACAGAGAGAGATTCAGAAATCTGATAACATTTAAATCTTGGGTTCATTCTAACTGGTCCTAGTTCTATCTCAACTCCCAGAGAAGATTTATGTTACAATTAGATATATTTGGTTTTTTAACTTAAAAATATCTAAATACAAATAAATATTTATCATCCCTATTTTGCAATAAAAGTGCTAAAGAATGGAAATGTTAAGTGACATGTACCATCTGGTTAGTGGGGAAAAAAAGATTCCAGCATACATGTCTGTGTAAACTGAATTTATATAAATTGAATACTTCTTTCTCTTCTATATGATTTATAAAACCAAGTTCATCCAACTAAAAGAAATAGGTCAGTTCTTATAATAAAAAATAAGCTCAGCAACAATTTAAAATTACTTTAATATAAGGTAATAAGTTTCTTATAAAGCACTAATATTTGAAATCCTAACAATTCTTGAATGTCTTTCAATAACCTTCTCAAAATAAATGTGCCTCAAATGTATTATCTATCACACTATACCTCTCCACATCTAACAGAGTGTTGTTATTAGAGAGGTAACGATGTCTAAATCTTTGAAAAAATAACTTGGTTATAACTAGTCATATTATTTTAAAGCCTATCCTTGGTGTTTATATTACACTGGTTGTTTTTCTCATCTTCTAAATTCAGTGCTATAGCAAAGAGATGTGAGGTGTGGCAGTTATGAATTATGACTAGATAAGTAAAATTCTCTCCTCAAAAAATGTTCAATTGATCCTATTATTTTGTCTAGATGATATTAGATTATAAAGAATGTCAAGGGGATTCTTGAAATAGAAAATAAATAAGCTCGTCTAAAGGAAACTATCCACACATGAATAAAAGTTGTTCCTTTACTATCACAATAGCGGGAATCTTTTTGGATTCATTATATGAGTAAAACTTTGGAAACTTTAAGCAATAAATTGTTAAACCAGTGCTTCCTCCCTTTCCATTTTCCCAATCCAGTTTACTATAGTCATTGAGTTATTTACAAGCACCACCAGTTGGAAAGTTTCCAAAAAAGTGAAGCATGGTAATAGGATATACTCCCAGTTCACCATACCTAGATCCTAGGCTGCCAGATTGTTACATCTCACATACCAATGCAGCTCACTCAGTGGTGCTGGCAATATTGTGCCATCATGACAAGGATAGTGAAGCCATATCCAATCTCAAAAGGAAGTGTTCATAATTGAATGGAAATTCTCCTCTGGAAAAAAGGAGAAAGGAAATAGCAGAACAACTGCCATATACCTTGCTGAAGAAACTCACTTCTTTTGAAATATTTCCACATGTTTAATTCTGATCTAGTGTGTTTCAGTATCCTTGGATAGAGAGAGATACTCATAAAGCTAAGGCTTAAAATAGCCATTGATTCTTCAGTATTGTATTCGGTCTAATACCTGCTGGAAATGTAAACTTGTCAAGTGTTGAATTATTGCCAGACATTATTCTCTTGGGTATTTTCCCAGAAGGAGTTGTAGGAATGAACTTCAGACTGGCTGAATCCTGGATCTCCTAAGGGAGACTTTACAGGAATTGAACTTCACCTCATTTAATTTTGCAGTAAGGAAAATAAAGGGGTTTTGTGCAAAAATTATTTTTCAGTAAAAATTTAGCACACGTAAGCCCATTGTCATGGAATAGTCAGGAGTTAAGAGAAATGTCAGGAAATATTAAAAACAAAAAAAGAAAAACACTGAAAGAACGAATATCCAAAGGAGCTCTCCTCTGAACAAGACGAATTATCTACAACTGCTTACTTCTACAGGAAAGTCTGGGAAGTTGATTCTTTCTGAGTGTCCTGTGTTACCACCTACATTACAAACCATATCCATAAATTTCTGTAACCTTGTACTTAAAAATTTTCCTTACTATGTCTGCATGACCACATAATGCCATACCATCTCATTATGAAAACTGGAAATGAGAACAAAAAAAAATTAACATTTCTTCCCTCCACCTTTCCAAACATATTTAATTCACTATCTATTAAATACAATGAAACAAAATAAAATTAAAATTGAAATAAGGAAATTCAAAAAAACACATTCAAAAAATTATTATTGATATATAATTGAGAAAAAAGATACAAAACACAGTATTCATTTTTCTTGGGTACAGGAACAGATTTGATTCTGGGTTATGAGGCCTCAGTTCAAAGAGGCAACAAAGCAAAAAATTGCACTGGACAAAGTTGAAAAGGCAAGGAAGAATTTATCTAAGTAATTGTTAATAGGAAAGAGAGTCTAAACTGAATCCTGCTGAAATGAAAGGTAGGAGAGTTTTTAAGGGCTGCAATGAGCTCATGAAAATGTACTGGAGAACATTAGCGGGCAGGATGATCAGATGGGATGTGTGGAGCACAGTGAGTTATTCCCTATTTTGTAAATATTTTTCTCCGTGAGTAGGCTATCTGTGTTTGAAAAAAGACATTTCCTGGGTTATAAAACTCGCTAAAGGCTGGGAAAAGAGTTACATATATTCAAAAGGTCAGAGAAAGAATTTACAATTGCGAGTTTTCCAAAGTAAATGGTCCAAGAAAAGGGAGGTCGGGGCCTAGATTCAGGAAGAAGGCTGTCTGAAATTTCGTCAAGCTGAAGGGAACAGTCAGGCTTTCTTGGTCAAAGCATAGGGGGTTTCATTATGTTGTTCACTAAATTTACGATGCTAAAAAAAAAAAAAAGTATTATCCCACAGAAGAATATATTTCTAAATATGAAATAGAGAAAATTTGTCCAATGGTTTCTTATATATAAAAAATTATAAGGAAATAAAGAGTTTTCTTCACAACATAATTACAGTAATGATCACCATAGTTGCACAAGGATTTTTTTCAGTGTACATGGAAGAAATAAGGCCAAAATACAAGTTATTAATTAAACTTGAAAGGAGGAGGACATCAATAATGATAGTTTAGATTTTTAGATGATCTGCTCTAATCAGAAAACAGATAAAAGATGAATAGATTGCATGTCATAAAGGCCATCTCCATGGTTCCCAAATAATTTAAAAGTAGCAATATATTTGTAGTTGTGCTTTTTGATGAGTCCCTGATAATGATTGCTAGTTCCTTGCTAAGGCTTGAGGAGGGAGAGGACTGACACTTCCTTATGATATTGAGAAACACCAACACACATGTTTCTACAAAGAAATCTATCTCATTATTTCATGCAGGTAGCAAATGCATATTCAATGTCTGTTCTGCACCAAGGATATCATACAAATATTGCCTCATTCACTCCTTACAAAAACCCTCTGAAATACATTTAATTTTTTTAGATTTAATTTTTGTAAATATTTTAAATGCTTTTCAATCTTTTTAAGTATAAAAATACTTTTACTTCTCTCTTTTAGACAATTTAAAGGCCTGGCAGTATCGGTAAATGGCAAACTTGAATTTGAGCCTAGATCTGTCTGACTCTAAATCTGCTTGATTCTTTTCACTATAGTGGGTTAACTATCTAATGATATAGGATCCTGAAAACATTTAATTTTACAGGAAGGCAGATAATATAAATATGTAATGTCGGCCTTGTATAAGATAGAGGAAGGACTATAAGAAATATTTAATTTCCTTTCTCACTCAATAATAAAAAAACAATAGTATTAGTGTTCTGATAAATAGTAATTGACTTTAGACTCAATGTAGGATATAATACAGAATGATGGGGATGTAGGATATAATACAGAATGATGTAGTTCACATGGTGAACTACAGAGAGGGTAACTTCAACCCAGCCTATAATCACAATGTTTGAAATTTTCTATTTTTTCAAAAGAAGTCAATTATCCATATTTGAAGTGAAATCTCCCAGTTCTCATTAAGAGTACAATACAAATACTGTGTAGGCCAATGCTATATCTGTCAAACAAAATTTATCTGTGGACTATCTGGGACCCTCCAGCTTCTAATTTGCAACCTCTGATAGAAAGACACACTCAGTAGTATTGCACTTAGATTTGTTAATGGCAAACACAGCAGAGGGAAGCCAAGAGAAGCAGAAATGGGGTAATCCAGTAAAATTTTTCTAAATGATTTTATTTCTCTTCTACTTTCTCTTCCAGTTATTTGACAGACAGAATATAAAGCTCTAAAGTTAATATCTTTAAAAGGGCAGGATAAACCCTGTTCAATGGACTGTTTAATAAATTAGAAATATTTGTATCCCACTAAGATACATTCTAGAAAGTAAAGCTAAATAGAGAAATAATGTTATGGTAGGATTATTCTATGTCCTAAAATGTTTCAGCAGTTTTATTTTAAATATAGCAAAATTGTAGAACTAGTCTACATAACTTGATAATTTCAAGTGGACTTTAAAAGCCGTGGATGTCTTTCTCAGGCTGATTTATGTATATAGTTGTAAAATAATTAAGTGTAAACACACACACCCTCACCCACACACTCACATACACACCGTAAGGTCTCCCTCTGATGAATTCTAAGCATTTATTTGCTGTCATAGTCATATGGTACTAAAAATGTCTTACTTTTGATGTTATATTACATTTTGTTTGGTGCATGACTTATTGCCACTACTAGCTAGAGTCTCCATGATAGTAATAATAATTCAATCCAAATCTGCCTGATTCCAGTACTTATTCAAGTACATCATGTTGCCTCATTCACTTTTGCACCTCTTATAAATCCATCCCTGACATATAATAGATACTCAATAAATATCAAATGACTGAATAAATGAATATGTAACAGAAACGCTTGTCTCCACATGGAACAAATGGGAGGATTTCATCAATGTGAGAGGCACACAGTACAGTGGAGTGAGTACAGACTTGGAGCCAGATCTCTAAAATATTAAGACTATGAATACCAGTCTGACTACCTATGAGCTAAATGAACTCAAACAATTTACTTATCTCTCATGAATACCCTCATAAGATTGTGGTGAGGACCATGAAAAGTGTCGCATTTCAAGGATACTATTTCTCTTTGTCCCTTCTTCTGTGTTGACCTTTTTTTAAATTCTGGATAACATGCTATTTATTATTAAGCAATGCCTATAGTATTATTTATGAGCTGACAGCATGAATTACTGCTGAGCCTGGTAAAGTGCTTGTCTCTGTTGGATGTTAACTAGAAATGTGACATCACCAGTGCTAAAATGAAATGTGCAAAATTTAAGCACAACCAAACCCCTCCAGTCCCATAATCCTGTCCTTTATAATGTTCTTCCTTTGATTCAATTTTTAATGCAGGCACAAAAGCTTTAGATTCAGAATTCCAAGTAGTATCTATAGAATTCAGGTCTGTATATGCATTAATAAGTCCAGAGAACAGAAAAAAGCTAAGAGACATTTACCTCTCTAGAAGGGAATCTATCATGGAAATGGGAAGAGAACAAAAATGAGATTTCTAACCTTTTAAAAGTTTACATAGTTCCTGGTCTTTGATCTCTGAAACCCTGGACCCCTGGGATGAGTCAACAATCATTCTACAAGCATTATAGATTAATGGAGCCATGTCCTATGGAGCTGGAACACGACCTGGTTTATTGCGGCACGCAATGTGTTAGACAGAAAGAAAGAATGAAGGCAGGAGAAATCTCAGAAGGACAAAGGGAGTAATTGAAGGAGGAGAGTGATAAAAAGGTAGAAAGAAGGAGGGTGGGAGGAAGAAAATGTACTTATATGAATTGGTTGACTCATCACTACAAAACATACTTTTTATAAATATTGCATTATAAGGTATCTGGTAAGAAGCTTAATTTAATACGTAAGATAATATGCTAGCCTAGAAAGAATTTAAGAATAAATAGAATCATGGCATAACAAAAATAAAATTACAAAAGAATCATTTTTCCCTTATTGTCTACATTCTGTCTTTTAAACTCTGTAGTAGGCTCTGTGTTGTTACCAGTCTTTGAGTTTATATGCACTACCAACAATATTTATTGGAATTCTTTACTACAAAGAATAGATAGAATGTGTCTCCCAGAATTTCAATTTTTTGAGAAAACATTTACTTTATGGTTGAAAAAGTTCTTAGGTTTAGGGAGAAATGAAGCAAGCCCGTATCTTGGCTCTGAATTACTTGCAATGTGTGTATGTGTGTGTGTGTGTGTGTGTGTGTGTGTGTGTGTGTGTTTACAGTCTCAATATGGTAGAACTCTGTTATATTATGAAAAAAAAGCAAAGAGTACATTTCTTTTTCCTGTGAAGACAGCAAATATGTAAGCTTCACTGGTTTCTAGTTTTCCTTTTATGAAAATAATAGCTCAGTGCTGTTTCAAGGTTATATTATTTAAACGATATACTGTATGTGCAAACAGAGAGTCTGTGAGGCTTTTCAAAATGTGTCTAAAACAGAGCTGTGTAGTTTGACAGAGCTTCAAATGCCAAGAGATTGTACTGAATGCAAAATCAAATTCTGAGAGCAAAGAGCTGAAAGGTAGCTGGACAGGTTTGAATCTTGACAAGGTTCGGCACTGCTTTGTCTCAAGCTGGCAATCAACTCATCTCAGACTCCTCTCAAGGTTTTTTAAGCAGTGTCTTGGGACCTTTCCATAAAAAAACTTTTGGATCCAATACTTAAATCTGAATGGTAACCCTTTCAGTATTTTTTTAATCACATGTACTGTCATTATGTAATTTATTATACCAATGAAACAACTCAATGCTCAAATTCTAAAAGATGGAAAACATATTAAAATGTTGACTTCCATTAAAGCAATGATGTTTGTACTCTGATAATACCCACAGGTAGACTTGTTGGCAAAAGCTGAATAGAGAATGTAAAAGTAAGGTAAGCACACTCCAGCTACATTTTGTGTAGGTTCAGAAAGAGAATGTCCCTGTACTTTTCCTTCTTCTAACTCCAGGGCCTATCACTGGGCTGGGAAAAAATTGTTAAATCTTAATTTATATTTGGTTTATAGGTAAAGAAATAAAGGAACAAAAGTAAAGAATCATAATTAATTGAAAGTACATCATGAACATATAAGAAATCTACGGAAACTGATTTCTAATTAGCATTCCAAGGCGCATAGGCAGAAATGTGCTAAATCTGACTCCAGAGATGTCAGGCAGAGGACTGCCCAGTAGCCACATCTCCATATTCAATCTGTCATCCTCAGTTGGATTTCTAAAGCCAGAACTACCTGATCAAGAAGCATAGATTGAGATGTCAATGTTACTTCATATTTAGGCCTTAAGTTTGCTCTATTAGCTAAAATTAGGGTAATAAAATTTCCATATGAATGGAGGACTAACTATGTTGCTCTATTTAGAGATGGCTAGACTGAGCACCATTCTTTGAACTTTCCTTTCTTTCCACCAGGTCTACACTCTCTTTTCCTGCCTTGCTATGAGGATAGGATTTCCTAGATCACCCACTATATAGACCTCTGAAGCCTGGGACTCCCTGAGTCAATTGTCATCCCCTGAGAATTATAGATCATCCCCTGAGAATTACAGATCCCATTAAAATGAAACATCAGTTCATTATGGTGCACAATAAATATGTTGGAACAAAAGAGAGAAGGAAGGGAAAGAAGGAGAGGAGAGAAAAAAGGGAGGGAGGGAAGGAAGGAAATGTACTTATATGAATTGGTTGCATAAATTACGATAAAACATACTTTTTATAAATAATGTATTATAATGTATCTGATAAGGTATTTAATTTGCTGTTGAAGGGAGTGTGCTAGTCTATAAAGAGTTTAAGATAGATCAATCGATCTATATCTTAAACTCTGTATAGCCTATGAAGATTGATAGATTTCCCTCTACATTAATATATCTTTATAGGATAGCAAGATACCCTTTATAGGATATACTATCCTTTATAGAATATCCTTTATAGCCTATAACATATATGTTATAATTTATATATATATATACTCCCAGCTCTTCTGTTTTCTATGCATGAGAACTCGGACAACTTAATGCCTCTGAATGCCAGTGTCCTCATAAATGTGATAAATGTAAGCATACCCACCTCAAAACATTCTTGAAGAGATTAAAGAAACTCATCTGTGTGAAATTGGCTGATATATCATGACCCTCATCTCCCCATTTCTCCATTATACCAAGAATCCAAAACTTCTTGTTTTATTTCATGTCCATAAATTTCCCATTTATGACTTTCTATATAGACCAATTTGAATTTCAAGTCTCTGAAGCCCAATTATGAAGGATGGTAGAGGAAGATATTGGCTTAAAATGTAATCAAAGCTTTTAAACTACATTATAAATGGTAAAGGAGCAGCAAAAACACACCCACTCTAACTACAGGCTTCTAATCATCCCTTAAGATAACAAGATTTACCTGGCAAGTTTATCTGGTCCAATAAGGCAATTTTTCTCTAAGTGTAAGGAATTACATCCATTAGTAACTAATCTGTGAAAAGAATAACAATTTAGGTTAAAATGTTTTACTGCTGGAGCTATGCTAATCTTTCAGTACTCCAACTTCATCTGCTTTACAATGTATTCCTCTTTGCCGTCTATTTATTTCTCAGTGAATGAAGAGGAAAGGTGTATTTTTCAATGTTTTCTTTTCTTAGGCAGTGCCAAAGATCAAACATCCTAATTCTTACTACAATCTTACACAGCTTCTCTTCAGTCTCCCATGCCTATTTGGTCTGCATATACAGAGAATTATCACATCTTACATAGGTAGGTGTAAGTGGTTTTTTAGGAATAGCCTCTCTATATTCATCACAAAATTTTGTTCTAAAAAATAAGAAAGCATAGAAAAATTTAGGATGGATGAGGTTTTTTTTTTAAGCTAAATCTGTTTCAAAGCAGCTCTACTGTTTACTAGCTCTTGTGAAAGTTTAAAGAAAATGAGCAGAGATGGGCTACAGGTGAAACTCAGACTTAAATATTGGAAACCAGAGTTGACAGCACAGGATATCATTCAGTCCCAGGATAGCCTAACATTTAATTATTGACATTTATTTGCATATTAAATTTCCAGTTTCATAATTTAAACAAAAGAAAATTGAAAATCCAAGACAAACCGACACTAAGATTGTTAGCTATTACCTTCCCTTGTGTTGGCCATGTAAAGTATAGCAGTTTGGAATGTCCATTCTGGGACTCGAAGTCTTAGATTTTATTTCTAGCTTCACCATTCTGGCTTGACCAAGCTTAGAAATCTTGGTAGAGTAACTTGATCCAAAGCTTTAGATACTTATCTAAAAATGATGATGCTGATAATAATTTATAAGACTATCAAAAATTAAAATAAATAAAACATGTAAAGAATTTGAACAGTACCTTAAGGGCTTAACAATAGTTTAAATTTTAAAATAAGCAGGTAAATTATAGTTTGAATGTTTCACAGTAAATAGAATCAAAGTTGTATGAGATGACCACTTCCAAGATAGTTGTATATTTACTATTCACACTAGAAAGTTTATGTGGAGAGTTTATATTCCCTGGTCCAGGGTACTATCGGTCATAGCAAGTTTCCAAAACTCTTTTGTTCTGTTCCATGGCAGAACAACTAGCCCATAATGGTTTCTTTAAAGTGTGCTAGGGATCAAATAGTGTTCTCCCAAAATTTAGATGCTGAAGTTCTAATCCTGTTAGCTCAGAATGTGACCTTATTTAGAAATAGCATCTCTATAGAAATGGCATTACAGATGTAATTAGTTAAGTTGAGGTCATATTGAAGTAGGGTGAGACTCCAACGCAGTATTACTGATTTGTTGTAAAAAGGGGAAATCTGGACACAGACAGGCACACAGGGAGAATGGCACAGACGATGAAGGCAGAGATTGTGGTGATACAGCAGAAGCCAAGAAACACCAAAGATTGCCAGCATATCACCAGAAGCTAGAAGAGGTATGGAAAAAGTTCTTCACAGCCCATGGAAGGAACAAACCCTGGTCTTGAACTTTTAGCCTCCAGAACTATGAGACAACAAATTTATGTTGTGTAAGCTACTCAGTTTGTATTATTTTGCTGTGGCAGTTCTAGCAAAATTATACACAAGGTAAGACTCCCAACTTAATTTCAAACAACTGTGTTGGCCTAGAAGTATTTTACTCTTTAAAAAAAAAAGGCATATCCTTGCTCTGATTCACTTTTAAAAGCCTTTTTAAAATGTACATATCAGTCAGGGTCTCAGTAGAAAATAGTCAACAGCCTCAGCTGAGAATTTTTAACGAAGGAACTATCTTCAGAGGTATGAGTAAGGCTGAAAGAACCCACAGATGTTAAGCCACCTAAGAGGAAGCAACAGCAAGAAGCTTATATCATTACCCTCAACCCAAAAGAGAAGAGGAGAAAATGGAATCACTAAGCCTGGTTGAGAGCTGCAGACATAAAATAAAAGCCACTGTCTTAGGGGTCACAGCACTGCCAGAACCACATTGAAGCAGAGACATAGTTGTAGGAAAAAACACTCTGAGCCACAGGAGTCTCTCATTACTGATGTCAAGCAGAAACTAAAGGGCAAAGAGGTCCAGGTGATGCAGTTCATAGGGGTCAGCCTTCCAGGGCACACAGCAAGACAGAAAAGGCGGAGCTGAGGAGAAAGACCAATAGGAACCGGAGTCCATTATGATGTTTTTGGCTATAAATGACAAATTGCCTGACTGAAAAATCTGCTTATACAAAATGTAATTATTTGTCTCATTAAAAACCTTGTCCAATAATAGAAATTTTAGAATTGGGTCAATGTAATAATATTGAGGCACTAAACTTCAAGCATCTCCTGATTGAAAGATGATGAAGGAAGACTACTGAATTTACAAACATCACATCATTACACAAGTAAGTTAAAGCCAATAAGAATTGGATCAGGGAGCTTTCTTTTTACATTTTTCTCTCTTTTGCTAATATGGCGATTTTTCCTAGAAGACTTCCTTTATATCTTATTGGTCAGATCTGGGTCACCACTAATCAAATCACTGGCAAAAAAAATAATAATAATAATAGAAGTATTATGATCGTCTTTATTTATCTCTTGGGTCAGGTGCCTCCTTCCTGTAGGAAAAGGATGCCTATATGATAATAGCAACACTGAGTGGAGGAAAGCAAATGGCCACCACCCCACCGTGTTCCCTTACTTCCAAGTCTTCAGAACCAGAGCCTCATGGCATTCTCCCAGTACTAACTACACCTCCCAGATCTCCACATAGACCTCATGCTGTTTAGGTTCGATTCTAACTTTCTAACGGTTTCACAAAGTATAGCCAGCCTAGATGGGTTAGGTCTATTTTCATATCATGAGCTAATCTCCTGATGTCAGCTTGTGCACGCAGAGATCATGGCGCATGCTGAAACAGCAAGAGGAACTTCTGTCTTTAAAACATCTTACAATCATATCATTCCCTCATGTTTCCTCCAAACCTGACACATTCACAGTGGTTAAATTTAAGTCTTTGGTTTAATGACAATGTCACCTTAATATTTTCATGTTAGAGGAAAGTTAGAACAGTTTAAATAATTGACTTATACAGGTATATTTTGAATTCTAAAAAGATTAAGCAAGTTCAAAATGTCCTCAATTACAGGTTTCTAAGGTTTTCCTGAGTAAATACACCTCTGTTTCTGTGGAATATATAATACTTTTAAGCTATTAAGTTACCAGACTCCCAAAATGGTGCAAGAGAGAGATTTCCATTTTAGGCCAATCCTTAAGATGATGAAACACTTAATCTCCTTGCTCAAATGACAATTTATTTCTTACTTTTACCCAAAATGTACTAAGTTTAAAGAAGTAGGTGTGTTGTTGTAGTATTTTCTCATCAGAAATCTACTTTAAAAATAAGGACGAGGATAGCTTTAAACATCATTTGGTATTTACATAGACACCTGAGGCTTCATCATTTTCCACAACAAACCCAGAAATATATGTGCTGCATTAGCAGAATATGAGATTTTACAAGTCCAGGGAACCTCTTTATTGCATGTGTTTGTGAGACTTTGGAAATATGCATTAAACAGTATAAACAGTATATCCTTTGTAATTTTAAATTTATAAACAATTTAAAATACTAAATCATGTGCAATATTTTAATAACTAAATTCAGACACATTTAAAAGGCTCTATGTACTCAACCTTCGCCATAAACAAGCTTGCTTAACATATGCATGATAAAAATTTGTGCTTCATAAAATATTTCTCAAACCTAACTTTCATAAAACCTCCTCTCATCATTAGGGTTATAATAACAGTTATAAATAATAGTAACTAACACTTAAAACAAGAACTATACATTTCCCATTATTTGGGTTCAATTTACTCACTGGAATTGTTTTTTTTTCACCCATTTTCAATGTGAAATAAGGGTGAGCTTGTTATGTGAGAATGTTCTGAATCCTTTGGCAAGGGGGTCCGACATACCTGTATGAAATGTCATAGCTTGAGGCTAGAAATCAAGGTGTGGAAAAATTTTCTGTGGTTGAATTATGTCACTGTTTAATAACATTATTGTTGGAAGGAGTAAACAAATAATATTAGAACTTAATCTTTTGACTCTCATTTCAAAACACTTTTCACATTATTACTACTATAGAGTTATTCCGTACCCACCTGGAATTGTATATATCTTGACACCTCTCACTTCTCCTTTATCTGAAAAATGAGTGAGTATGCTAACTTAGGAATACAATTGCTTCTTGTCTGACTATAGTGGAATCATAATCCTGTTATTGTGTTTTATCATCAAAGGACTTGATAGAGTAAAAAGTCGGTCTAAACTGAAACATGAAAAAGCAATTGTAATAAATGTGGCAGACTCATTCTTTCTTTGACCCACAGAATGTGTCACTACACTTTCAGATTTTGCGGGGAGAGCAGGATATGAATAAATCACCAGAATACTTCTCCAATTAGAATGTTCCACAAAAGAAAATGCTCCTTGACATGCAATCCACAAAAATGATGCGACCAGAGCCTATCTCTGCCCAAGGGACCATTACTTCTCCACTTACCCCAAATATTTTTAGGCTACTCTGAGTACCACAAGGAAGATTTAATCAGTTCTTGCCTCAAGAATATGGATGGCTGATACACATAGTAAAATAGAGGGCCTAGGGATTGTAATGAGAAGGACAAGAACTAGTGAGGGGGAGAATCAAAGCATGTGTCTGGTCCACCAAGCACACTGCAAAAGCCTTCTCACTTAAGAACTGGAATAGAGGAAAGTAAGGGATGGTCCCTATACGCTCAGGGGATGTTTTACAGGAACTTTGCAAGTTGTTTCTCTCTATTCTTTCTCCCCTTACTCTCCACAATACTTTCTCTTTAAACATCTCTGCATTTGGTCTCCCTGAGAAAAACGTAAACGTCGGTGTTTGTTCTTTCAAATATCTCACAAATCGTACAGACCCATTGCTTGTTCTTGATGGTTTTCCTCTAGCCAGCACCTTCTGGAACTGTCTAAAAGTGTAAAGTCTTTTCTTGTGATGATTGGCTCATCCTGAATAAGCTGAAGTCAGCTAGTCCTCTAGCTTGCTGGGGATAACACAATGGGGTGCGATGACAAGGGGTTTGACTATTGGCTTTAATTTGTTCTCTACATATATTTTTCACATTAAAGTCATCTCTCCACAAAAAGATTGGTTTCTTCCAAAGATCCTTATGTGACCAATGTACATAATTTTCATAATCTAGTTATTCAAACAGATTTTATTTCTTGCACACTAGTCTACCCCTCTATAAGAACATTTGTATACTGCCTGGTCAACATTTCATCTTGTCCTCCTTCACCACATTCACTAATTCTTGTTAATTTTATCTAACAAATATCTCTCAAATTCATTGATTTCTTTCCATTTGTTCCAAAACCACACCTTCTCCAAGACTATAGAATTCCTCTTAACTTGTCACCCAGAGTTAGCCGAACCACAAGGCAAAGTGCTCCAGACTGCCAAGTCTGCCCAAGATTTCTGACCCCATTGCAAGGAGTTAGGGTCCAACCACAACATTAGAGGGAAGTATTCGCACAAGTCCACCCTCACTTCTGACACCAACTGCGAGTTTGGAAGATGCGTTAGTCAGGAGAAACAGAGAAGAGAACCAGAGAACCAGAAATAGAACCAATAGGATGGATGGATAGATGGATGGATGGATAGATGGATGGATGGATGGATAAATGGGTGGTTGGATGATTGATAGATAGATAGATAGATGATAGATAGATAGATAGATAAGACAAGACAAGACAAGACAAGACAAGACAAGACAGACAGACAGAGACAGACAGACAGACAGACATTAAGAAATTGACTCATGAGATTGCGGAGGCTTGGTAAGTCTAAAACCTGTAGGGGAGTCCAACAGGCTGGAGAGCCAGGGAAGAGTTGTAGTTAAAGTCCAGAGACAGTCTATTGGCAAAATTCCTTCTTGCTGAGAGGAGGTCAGTCTTTGTTCTATTAAGACTTTCAGCTGATTGGGTAAAGTGCACCCACAAAATGGAGGGTAATCTTTGCTCAAAATCCACTGATTAAAATGTTTATCTAATTAAAAACAAACAAATCTTCACAGAAACATTTAAAATAATGTTTAATTAATTAATAATGTTGATTAGAGGTTACCTGATAAGAGCTGAGGACAAAGCCTAGACCTCTGTTCAGGGGAGGCCAAATTCTTGACTACATATTTGCTCATCTTCATCCACATTTGACTCCTTTTAATCAATTCTGTTTCTTATAGCCCACAGTCTCAGTGATGTAGCCTTCGAGGTTTCCTATCATTCTCACAGCAAAATATTGTACAAAGTTGGGTTTCTGTTTCCCCAGCCTCATTTTGAATTGTATTCTTACTTCAGTCTCTCCACTGCAGTCATGAAATCCTTCTCTAATCTCTTCATTGCAGGATTTTTCCAAGGTCTGATTCCTCAGCCTAAACTATTACCTCTCATCATTGCCCAATTAACTAGTACTAACACCTCTTATTTAACAGCACTTACTCAAGGTTGTAGTTTTTGGTTACATAATTAAAATTTTCTTGCCCACAAGATCCTCAGCTGCATCAGGCAGAACCTTGTTGATTTTTTTCCTCATTATATCCCACCACTTAACAGATTTATTATACAATTAATGTGAATTAATAGATACTTATTTTAACTGACCACAAAAGGCATTATGTGCAAGTCGATTCACCTCAATCTCAGCAATGTGACGTCATGAGTACAGTCATTCTTCCATCACACAACCAGCACATATTCATGGAGAAGCTAAGTGCGAAGCTTTTTGTGACTCAAATCCATGCTATACTAAAACAATGTCAATGGGAGAAGATAGTTGGAGCCATCATGCTATGTAGTTAGAGGAACAAAGAAATGGGCTCCACTACAAATGTGATTAATATCAATCTTTCAGTGTTTCAGGTAAATGCAACTATAAATAACCTGAGAAATTTTATTCAAATATCTACAAATGAACTAATATCATTGCCTTTAACTCCAATTTGAGTCTGGTTTTTTGTTTGACTGCAGAACTAGTAAGGCACGAATTGATGACAAAACAACCAACAGGAATCCACATGAGGTTTGGGTAATGAGTCTTGCTGATCACAACGTTCTCTCATTATTCGTTCACATACACCCTGGTGTGTCATCTCAGAACACACGTGCAGAGATAAAGAAACCAGGGCCTGTTTGTGCATTTGCTTCTTTCTTTCCAACACAGATGTTTGGCGGCACTCAGGAGACAGGGCATTGCACTAATACTGTGTCACGTTTGTTTGTGTTTATCTTCAAATATATCTAACTGGTTAGAAGCCATGAATTTTTTTACCTATAATTACAATTACAGCTCTGGGTGACATTGTGGATGGTTTGCTACATTTCTGAAACGGTAGGAAAGTTTGTTTCTGAGAATTAGCAAGTGAACATAATGATTCTAAAAGCAACAATATGTATCATAAAGAATCCAAATCAATATTTTCATGGTGGAAGTTAATGTGTTTGTTGCTGCTTTCTTTTCTAACTAAAAAGGAAAAAATCAGAATTGAAATAAACAGCTAACATTTGCATGAAAGCTGGAAATTCTAAATGCATATGTTCTTTTTAAAGATAATAGAAAATAGAGAATTTGAGAAACTATATGGTGAATGCATTATCTAGTAGAAAATAGGTTGGATAGTCCAGATATCCAAACACCCTAGAACGCAACTTCTATCTGAACTCCCTGCTTTTAATTTCTGAGTGCCTTATATTTGAGTTATTTCCTCACATGGAGGAAAGAACACAGACATTTTTTAAAAAGGAAAATTTAAGTGTGAAAAATCTTTGGAGGTAAACTGGCTTTAAGTAGGTACATTTTCAGAATGGCTGAAATTTTTTTCTTTGATGTTAAATGACACTAATCTGTGTCATGTGCCTATTATATGCCAGAGACTGACTAGGCACTTCAGAATTTCCTCTTATGTTCTTAGTTTGTAGAAGAAAAAACCAAGCATCAAAAATTTTAAGTAACTTGTCCAAATATTTAAAGCTAGTAATAAATAAAAATGCAAAATATAAAGATTTATTCCAGTCTTTTAAAGTCAAAATCTGCCTAAGTTATACCTTTGAAATTGTCTTGCCTCTGTGTAACAAAATATGTGGAACTTCAGAGCCCAGCACTATGCCTGGTATATTACATGCACACAATATTTATGAATCAGTGAAAAGTATTTAAGAAAGAAAAGGAAAGAATAATAGACATAATTCTATTAGTTGAGGAAATATTTAAGATTTTATTGATAACATAGTCATTATTAAAATATCCTTAAAATCAGAATTGATACTATGCTTTCTCCTTCAGTTTCTGTATCTAATTGATACTGGCTTGAAAAATTCTAAATTGAACTATATCTGAATGAGAAACAAAAGAATGTTTTTAGATGAATACATGCTATTTGACATGAATCTTTGTAACATGATTTTGGCAACTCTCTGCCTGCTTCTTCTTTTTTAACTTCCTGACTTAGAATTATATTAGAGGAAATTGATGAACATCTGAGTTTTTCTGGGTGTTTCCAGGTTGTTGTCATTTTTTTTTTCAATTTATATGTTAATGTTAAAGGTCAATGTTGATCCTATTTACCTTCTAAAAAGTGAAGTCATTCAAAAGAGGAAAAATATATATTTGTAGCTGAATGCAAACACAATTCTATTATTATTTACATTTTTTTCTTATGGATAACTCTATGCTCAGTTGTAAAAATGGATGTCTCTTTCTCTCTCTCACTCTTCCTCTCCCCATGCTTTCCCCATAAAGTCAGCTCTGTAATTTAAAATTAGAAATACCACACTTTCTAAACAGAAAAACTGGCATCCTCTGAACTTTATGTGTCATAGGTCGCTTTTCTAGTCTTTTTTCTCTTCTAGTAAAGTTCTCTTGCCATGTGCAAAAGAGGTTCCTCAGCTGACTCATCTCAACTGGCACTAAGTTGTAAATTAATATTATTTGTAATTTAAATTAATTCATGAATGTCTTAACCTTTGCCATTTAATTTAGTTCATGGATATCTTATCCCAAAGAAGTGGTTAATGTGATATACCCAAGGATTAGAGTCTAAAATGAGAAGACAGAGAACAGAACAATAAATCAGAAAGGAAGATGAAGCCAACTCTGTCAGAAGAAATATCTTCCCACATAAGAAAAGTTATCCCAGAGAATGACATCTGCCAAACCTTCTGAATCTAGGCACTTGTGTTTTCTGATAAGCTTAGTCTTCATGCTTTTCCACTTAAGTTTTAAAATGTTTTTCCCCCATTTTTGGAGCCTGATATGAATCATTTTATAGATCAAAGATGAAAGAGAGCTATCAGTAATTTGTCAAATATGTTAGAAAGCATAGAAATTCTCAAGATATGCATCAGTCTAAAGAGTCTAGGAAATTACTTCTCAAAAGTAACTGCTTACAAGTGAACATCTGCCTTCCTAAATCACCAAGAACCAACTTTATTGAATCAATTGAAACAGCTCTTCATTTTTTTTGTTGATCAGAATTTCATTAAGCTGTTCTTTAATGCTCCATGACTTTGTTTGCTCTGGATTTACATTACTCAACCATATCCCTTAAGCTTAATTAAGTTTGTTTGCTCATGCTTTGAGCGCTATTCTCTGTTCTGCAGCAAAAGTAGGTAAAAATCAAGGGACACTCATTCATCTGTGAAGCTGTCAGTCCATCATAACTTGAATATTGATTTTGGGGGAGACTGTGACATTCCCTAGGTGAGCATGTCAAGTTTGTTGACAGAGAGCTCTCTACTTAATTGAATATGATGTCTGTATGGGAAGTGATGAAGTATGTCAGTGATATATAAGTTTTGTCTCCCACTGTGTGTGCAGTAGAGGGTAATGATATTCCATCGTGTAATGACCAAACCTCATGTGCTTTGTTTTTTTAACTTCAGTATTTTTTCTCTTAAAGACCTGAGAGCAATACAGTTGTTCATCCAAGAAACGATTATGCATTAAAAAAACTTGAAGCATGAAATATCACATGGGAATACTCATAAATGATTTGTCACATGAGTAATAATTTTAATTTGGCTGCTAAACTTGTAGTATAGTTTATTCATCTGTAATATGGGAGTAATGATCATCCTTCCTGTCACTAACTACTTCTCAACAGTGCTGTAAAGATTAATTTGTTTTTAAATGGCTTTTCAAATGAAAAGTGCAGTGTAAATGTTAGTTTCTAAAGCATAGCCTCTCCTGGCCAAAGCTGCTTTTGTCTCTTACTAACATTTAAAATGCTATTCAAAAAATAAAATTTTCTTGGACAATAGCAAAAAAATATTTTTAATTAGTTTATAAAAGAGAATGCCTTAAACTCACCGAATGTTATACATCAATTATATCTCAATAAAAAAAGAGAGAAATAGTTCTCAATACTTGAACAAAAATTAAAAAGCTTGCTATGTTAATTTAACAAATATATTATTTAAATCATTATTTTGTTATTTATAGGTTTTAATATGGAAAAAAATCACTAGTTTCCAATCTAAAAAATTACATTATGTTGCACTAATAAGTCATACAAATTAGCCTAAAACCACATTGATAATATATGCAAAAATATTCCAAGGTAACATTTAGAGTCTGGATTTCTTGAGGTTTTATTTGGCTCAAATATACATTCAAATGATTCTAACTAAGGCTTCTGGCTATTTCATATCTGGCAAAATTTTAAGGTGTAGATTCTCATAAATATGAATAAAAACAGAAGAAATTTCTCCATGTGTTGGAACCTCTGCTTAAGCATTAACATTGCTATGCAGTTAAGTAAGAGACAGGGTATTAAGAAGCTGCAAAACCCCAAATTCCCAGACTCAAGCTCCTTCCATGAGAAGAGAAGTGTTAGTTTTCTGCCCCCTTGTCAGTTTTGCTTCTGTGCAAATGTCCTGCTCTGACTTTCTTGCTACTTCTCTGTCTATTCTCTCCTTTTCAGTCTTTTTTTTTTGTTTTTTTTTGTAGACTCGGCTCCAAATGAATAAATTCTAAGCCATTTACCTCCACTATACCTGAGAGCTAACTCAACATTTCTATTTACATGACCCATACACATCTTAAACTCAATACCAAAAAGAGTGAACTTGAGTTTTCTCCCTCCCCTTATATCAGTTCCTTCTCTATTCTCTATTCCAACTAGATGCCATACCAAGAACACACCAAGATGTTCTTTGAGACTTCCTAATTATTACTTTCCTGAATAGCTTTTTATTTACTGTGCATTGTATACCAAGCAGTGTGAGAGATGTTAAGCAGAGTCAAAACAACCCCTGTTCTCAGGTAACTTACAGTCTAATGGGAGGGTGATATTTTAATAAAATAAGGATAATGGCTATTCCAGAGGACACCAATGATATTCTGTGACAGCGCTTAAGACTTTGTCATCTAGAAAAGGTTTCCTTAGAAAGCGATGACTGAGCTTAAATTTGAAGACTGGCATTTCTGACAGAGGAAGTAGAATGTGCCTTCTGCCCCACATCTAAAAGATGCAAATTTTGAACTATCAGGCTAATTCTTTCTCCTAAATATCTCTGTCTACCCACCACTCTCATTGCCACTGCCACTTCTTTATTTTTCTATGACCATTATATCATTACCTCAATATGCAGGTGTTATGGACTGAATGTTTCTGTTTTATTTGCATTTTATTATGGACTGAATGTTTCATTTTATCTCCCATAGAATGATACAGTGAGAAGTAGGAAGTCTGTGGCCAAGAGTCCTCACCAGAACCTGACCATGATGGCACACTGATCTTCAACTTCCAACTTCCAGAACTATGAGAAATAAATTTCTACATAAGCCATCTAGTCTACGGTACTTTATCATAGTAGCCCAGACTAAGCAGCAGGCCACCGACATTTATATCTTCTCAAAATCTCTCATGTCTTCTAAAAGTCCTCTAAAATCTCTTATAATCCAGCCAAGTCCTTATAGACTCTTAAATCTCTTTCTCTCTTCACTACTTGCCTGCAAATTTTATTATCTTCTGCTCTAAATTCTCTCCTCTTTTGTAGTGGAAATCCTGACAGACTCTCAATCTTCCAGTCTTCTCCAAGTATTTTTGTGTTTGTTGTTTTATTGTCAGACATGTACAAAATTCCTCCTGGGGATAATGGAGAAGAAGGAAAGGTAAAGAAAAATTTCAAATATCTTTTATTTTCTTTCCTTCTCCAAGTAGAGAGGACATAATTATATATTTGGTAGTTTTATTCTTATCGTGGCTCAAATTTAGGCTATGTTTTCTTATATGTCATGAGTTGAGGAAATATTAATTCTAACTTAGAATAAACTTACTAGTTTTATTTTATGACAGATGAGGGAAGTGTTTTTATTATAACAAAATATGTTAACCTTCATTCAAATATATTATTGGTATAGTAGACCTGAAGAGAGAATCTAGACCTCACAAACAAATTACTCTTTCTAAGAAAGTGGACATGGTTTAACATTATAGCAGTACAATTTTATCCTGCCGGAACCTATATTCTCTATTTACTGTGTTAATATCCTGACCTTTTTTAAAAAAGTCATTTTGCATTCTTCTGTAGGTCATGGAAGATGCATGACAAGTCAGAAGCAACCCTTATTTTACCCTAATGCTTACAAGTATTCCAAAATCATGGGAGTCAGCAGCATACTGAAATTCAGTTAGAATTATGAAAAATGAAACAATTGGAAAGTACAAATTTTACAGTCCATATCATCTGTACACTTGAACTTAATTTTCCAATAATCCAGTGATGTTTTAGCATTTCTATTTTGTGAGATTAAAATTCAAGGAAAGTAAGACATTTTTCTAAAACACACATTATTAGTGGAAGAATTGTGACCAGAACTGATATCCGCCCTGATACTGGGCTACCTGAGGTTTGCTCCACACTGGCTTCATGGGTCACACAGATTGGCAGCCAACCAGTCAATTTTCTTCACCCTTTCAAGTATCTTATCATCACCCCTTATCTTTCTGGGTCGATACTTCTAGCAGTCTAATTTCGACAATTTTTCCACCAGTGTCAGGTTCCCTAATCCACTTAATTCTGTATACTAACCCTTCATATTCCCATTTCAGCCAGGAGCTTAAAGTAGGTGTCACCATATGATTGGTCCTTCCCAGTAGAATGTGAGTAGATGTGATGTGTACTGCTCCCAGAATGTTTTTTAAATATTGGTCCTCCTTTTCTAGGCTTTCTAGAAACACTTTTTAAGTCAAGATCTTAGGAAATAGAAAAGCCACAAAAGGGAAGGATGGGTCCCTGAATCACTGCATGGGGAAAGATGCCCACCAACCTGATATGTGCGTGAGAAATAAATTTATTTTGTGTTGAGCCATTACACTGAAAATCTATTTTTACCAAAATTTAGATAATCATAACTCATATGTGCCTCAACAACTTGCCCATCTCTCTCAGACATACTTATTTAGCTGTTTCAGTTCACATCTCTGCTTACTCATTCCTGAAACTGAGCAGTTAAGTAGATCTCAAGGAAAAAAAAAATTAAAAATCATGTTACCAGTTATATCTTTATATTTATAAAATCAAATACCAAATAAGTTCTTAGTCTCAGTGCTAGCCCAAAACGCTACTGCATTTATCTAGTCAGTATATTCTACTTCTTGAGGTGACTTTGTCATACCTTCTCTAGTCTCAACATCTAACATCCCTCTTTTCTTTCACGTGATGATCTCATTTCACTGAGAAAATGAAGGCATCAGTAAAGAGCTTCTGCATCTTCCCACTACCAATTCATTATCCTGCTTATATCTACACCCAGATTTTCTCTGCTTTCTCTCTTTGTTGGACCTTCTGTTCTCCTACCTAATTCAATTTGACAACTCATCTAGATCCCTCTCCTATTCAAGGTCACTTATGGATCATATTTTTCCCTTCTATCTAACATATTTTTAATATTATATATTAAATATATATGTACTTATTAAATACACATGAATTATTTTACATCTAAAAAGCTAAACTCCTTTATCCTTTATCTTTCACCTACCTCTCCAATCCTATTCCCTTTTATAGTTAAACTCTTTCAATTCTATTCTTCCCTTTTTTTTTCTTGAACCTACACAATTAAGATTTTTATCTCTAATTCCTAGAATTGCTGTTATCAATGATATCCCCATTGGTTAAATCCAATGGCCAATTTTTAATTCATTATCCCTTAATCTAGCATCCATATTTAGTTACTCCAATATTTTTAAGTGTTCCCCCCCTAATTGATTTCTGGGACACCATATGCCTTTATCAGTTTTTATTTATATTATTGGCTGCAGCTTCTTATTTTTCCTTCCTGTACCTTCAGCACTATTATGATTTCTAAATATTAGATTAGAAATTAATCTTTAGACATCTCATCTATTTACACTAGTTTCTTAAGTGATCTTATGAAATATCATGACATTAATCACTAATCTGATGCTTAGAAATACTCAATTTTATTTCTCCAACCCAAATCTGTCTCCTGAACTTGTTTCCTGTTCAACATTTTCTCTTTAATATATAATATTCAAGATTATAAATCTCAAATTTAGCATATGCACAATACAATTCAATTTTTGCTACAATCTACTCCTCCATCAGGCTACCCCATCCCAGAAAATGGCAACTTCACATACCTAGTTGTCTAGGCAAAGTTTTTTTCTTTTTGTCACATCCAATCTCTATCATATCAGCCAATTTTGTTAGCTTTACCTTAAAATAAATGCAGAACAGAACACTGCTCACGCTTTTACCACCATCACCTTGGCCCAAGACAACATCATCTCTTCCTCTGTTCATTGAAGTAGCCCCCTAACTCGCCTTTCTGATTCTGCCCTTGCCTTCTGTATGCGACAAATAATATTTTCCAAACATACATCAGATAATATTCTTTCCTTGTTTAAAACTCTTCAGTAGCTTCCCATCTTATAGTAAAATCCTAACCACTTAAATCTATGTGACCTTGACCCTATTACCACTGTGATTTTTTCATTTATCCCATTCGTCCTCAACAATTTAACTCTAGTCTCTGGTGTCATTGTCATTCCTCCAATATTCCTAGGTACATGACCATCTCTGGGATTTTATACTTACTGTTTTATCCTTTTAGAATGCCTTTCCCAGGATATTTATGTAGCTTGGTTCCCAATTTTCTACAAATATATATAAAGGGCCAGCTTTCAAAAGTGCTTTTCCTAATCATTCAAATAAAAGAACCCTCTCTTCATTACTTGCTTTCACCTTGTTCTTCTTCACTTTTTTTTTAAATCCTATTGCCACCTAACATTTATTTCTTTCATTTCTGTTCTCTCTACACTACTTTATAAGTCTCGTGACAGCATGGGCTCTGTATACTCTCTCCATTCATATCTTTTAACCTTTAAAATACTGTTTTACACAGAGAAGATTCAAAATAAATATCTACCAAGTAAATTAAAAATCCTCCTAAACACATTATGAACACCTTAAAAACAGTATTAATAACCATGTGTGAATTTATCCGGGAGCTTTGTCAAAATTCATTTAAACTGCTATCTTTCTCCTATTACACTTAAATGTTATATAAAATCCTTTGGGTAGGGGAAAATTCTGACAAAAATCTCTTGATGGTTCTAATTTAAAAATCTCTTCCCCAAGTTTTTAAGCTCTTGGGCTCCACTAGCTCCAAATGGCGTAACTGTCTTCATGGAGCTTCAGTCACTCAAGAAATATTTTTGACAATTAATAAGAGAAGATGAGTTATGAGATCATGGTTAATGTGACAATTCAGAGTAAACGTCTGATGCATTATAACTCATCTGGGAGGATGTACATAAGTGATGGATAGACTCTAACCACTTAAGGAACTACTTTACAGTAAACTACTGAAAACAGAAAGGTCAGAACCAACACTTACCATCTCTGAAGCTCCAGTGTAAACCAAGAAGCAACATTTGAAAAGAAGGATCTACATAAGCATACTTATTACAGCAGTTATAATTCTACATACGTTAATCAGGTGGACAGTAAGTTTAATTTCTTTTTTCTCTCTGAATTTAAATTCTAATGTGAAGCTCCACTTCACCATTTGTCAGAAAATAATCTTTCTTTTTTTTCCCCGATCTGCATCTTTTTCTTGAAGATGATTCTAAAATCTAGAGCCTTTATATAATGTCAGGGTGTGGAAAGGAGATGGAATTAAATTTATCAATTCAATTTATTACATTTACTGAATATAATCTGTCAGTGAGGGCATTTACTAATTGTTAAATCTAACTGTGTGGCCACTTCTCTGTTTTCCTTCAGTTACAGCTTTTTGGGTCTTTTAGTTTTTTAATCGATCTGGTAAACAAGTAACATTTTTCTGCTTTAGTAAAAATTTTATGGTACTGTATACAGTCCTTTACCACTCCCACTTTCTTGCTGTTCTTAAACAAATGGAGTTTATTTACTATCTACAGAACATTCTTTGTAGCTGTCCACCCAGATGCACTGTGTTCTACAACATTTTTGCCACTCTTGTGTGCATAAGACTTGCTCTGCTGCCTCTGTACTTTTCTGTGAATTCCCTGAATCTGTCCCAAATCTTGTCTCCCTAAGTGTATCACAAAATTATATATTCTTGGGGACACTACCCTCCTCTGCTCTTGCAGAAATTCTATGAGATTTATAATATTCTCTTTGTTTCACCTTCAACTCTTTTCTGACTGCCAGACTAGAAACTTTTATAAATCTCAGGGATGGAAAAGTCTTGCTCTAAAGTAATCATTTTTGCCACATTTTCTCCAAATGTATTGTCTTTGTCTGGACTCTTTTCTATTTCTCTCCACTCTTTCTCCTCCGTCTTTTCTTATTCCATGCTTTTCTTCCTTAAGACAATAAGTGCTAGCTTAAAATGATTAAAGAGGGTGGGTTGGGGGAGGTGCCAAAGGATTAAAATGAATACTTGAAACGAAAACAAGGAATGGAAATAATTTAAAAATTTAGAGTAGTCAAAATCAAAGAGACAGAAAGTTAGAATGGTGATTGCTGGAGGCTCAGGGAGAGAGGAATGAGAAGTTATTTTTTTAATGGGTACAGAGTTTCAGTTTTACAAGATTAAAAGAGCTATGAAGATAGATGGTGGTCATGCTTGTACAACATATGAATGGATTTAACATCACTGAACTTTACTCTTAAAATGGTGAAGGTAGTAAATTTTGTTACGTATATCGTACGTAATTTAAAAAATTGAGAAAGTTGAATTGTTTTGTCACACAGAGGAATATGGAACATATACAAGTAATACCTAGTTTCTTAATGCCCCAGAATCACCTTAAATATTGCTTCCTCATATATATTAATCAGTGTTTTCCTTGCCACCTCCCTCCAACACACACAAATACACCAACACACACACATGCACGTACACACAAAGGGGCAAAAAAAATAGAAGAAAGAAGCTGAGGTTTGTGAGAAATAGAAAAGGCAGATAAAATTTTGAAAAGAAAGCAGAGAAGAAATAGGAGGTCTGGCTGATCTCTAATATTAATGAATATCAGAAAAATGTTTGAGCCAAAACGCAGGGGGTGTGGGATTTTTCAAGTAACTCTCTGAAATGGAAAGAAAAAATAGCAATAAACTAGAAGAAAAAAAAAAGAAAGAAAGAAAACAAGAGGTGATTGTTCTGATTTTCATGCATAGATTTAAATTTAGCTTTAAATTTTTTTCTGCTCTAACAGTTTGACATTTAAAAAAAAGAACTTTTACAAAGTTAGATATTTCCTGTTGCATTTAAGGCACTCTTGTGTTCAGTAAATGTCATAATGCCATTAAGTCGCCTTCACAGACATGCAATTTTATCCTCTTACTGTGGGCTCTTAATTCAGTGAGTGCTTCAGGGAATAACGCCGGGGGCCTGGCAAGGAGTTTCGAATACTAAAGGTTGTACTTGAATTTTAATATTGTGTCATTAAGAAAATGACTCTCGACTAGTGTGGTATTTACCCTCTCTCATTTTGTTTTTGCAAGACCCATTTCTCTGAAATTTCTGTCCATAAAATGCACTCTTTTAGTTAGAAAAGTGTTTAAAAATTAATAACTGAAAAATAGCATTTTATCAGATTGCTTTCATTATATGACATAACCAAGTTTGTTGCTTAGCAACTAGCTATGGCTTTTGGAAAACTGCATACTTTATAATAGATTACTTTAGAAGCACTTTTTCAAAACAAATAGAATAGTTATCGAAAAGCATCTTCTGAAATTCTATACAGAAAAAAATTTTTTTAAGTCAACATCTCTAAAAGTGTGGAGATGCTCTTGTCATAAAGGCACTGACGTTTTTATTTAGAAGAGAAAGAAGAGACAGAGAGAGAGAGAGACCATAAATCTGTCTACAAGCATCCAAACTGCTAATGAAGATGTTAATGGTAATTTATTCATTTTATACAATCTTCATTCAAATAGTCTTTGGTGAGAAAAAAAAAACATATAATCATTGGGAAGGACTGAACTTAAAAAAAAAAAAAAAAGATAGAGTTTAATTAAAAATAAAGTGAATTGCCAAAGCCCTAGTTCTGTCTACTGGTGTCTTAACTGCTTTTATATACAGAAATGATTATCAAACTTTAAAGAAATCATTTTTGGTGACTAGCATCATTCTGTAATAATTTAATTTAGCATGAAAAAGATTATTACATTGAGCAGAAGTTCAGAATATGTAACAACTAAAGTCTATTCCAAAGTTAAGTTTCCTTGGCTCTATAAAATGTATTTTTGTCTTTAACAAGATATTTTAAATGACAAAATGCTCTGTTCTGGCTATAGAAATTCTGGTAAATATAGACACACATAAAAGAGAAAAGATTTATCATGCATATTAAAACTTAACAAAAACTGCTATTAACATTTTAGCATAAATCTTACTAGACTTTTTTCTTCTATATGTATTGTTTTAATTGGATTATTCATTTTTGTTTTTACTTTTCTATTTACCATATTGATATATGTCATATCATACATATCATTTTGTAGTTTACCTTTTACAGATAATGTTATATTGTGAGCACTTTTCCATGTATATAGCTTCTTCGAAATATATAATTGAATAAGTTAGTGACGGCCCATCATATGGCTGTAAGATTATTTATTTAGTTATTCTACCATATTTGGAATTTTCTACCAATTTTTTATTATTTTAAATAATGCTACAATGAATGTCATTCATAAATCATGATCCACTTCTTTGTTTCCTTAGGGTAGGTGACTGGAAGTAAATTTACTGAGTCAAAGGGTACACATTATTTTAAGACTATAGATACATATTTCTAGTTACTTTCAGTAAGCGAAAAACAGAAAGCAAAGTTTACTTTCTTGAAAAAAAATCCATGGGCAATAAATAAAATTAGATAATGCAATATTGCTGACATTGGATATTACTAGATTAAACATTGTTAGTTTGAGGAATCAATTGCATTTTGTGGTTTTAGTGAAAAAAATATAATTTATTCTTCTGTAAATTTCGGTCCTTTGTCCATTTTTCAGTTATTTATTTTTTCTTATTAATTTTATAAATGTTTAGTCTACATGTATAGGGGTGACACCTTTCAGAGAGCTAGCGTCAGTTTGGACTCTTCAGTGTAAAGAGATGGAAGTTTCAAGATGTAGAAAAATAGAGTACAGTCTAAGCTTTTTATATGTTATAGCAGGGATGACTATCTTCTAGAAGTTATCTAGCCAAGAATTATTGTTTCAGGAATTACGCTTCCTTGTTTCTAATCGTTATCTTGTCTTTAGTTCTTCTAATGAAAACATTCTCATCCCCTCTTCTGCCAGTAAGATGCTCACTCTGAGGGAGCTCTATAGGATGACAGAGTCATCAGATAGAGGGAGTTCCCATGCCTGAATCACCAAATGGAGAAGTGCTGTCTACCAACAAATAGCACTCTCTTTGGATTATTTTTGTGTGAGAAATAAGCATCTAGAGTGTTAAGTCTTTACAGACTTCTGGCTTTATTTGTTACAGCAGCTTTGTCTACTTAACTAATGCGCCAATAAAACCTTTGCTCTCTGAGCAACGTTCATTTCCCCATCTTCAACTCTCTGCAAAGGTAAATCCCAGTGTTCACATAATCATGGGGCAAAATTAGAATTGTTTTTTACTCATAACTCACAGCCAACGAGGTCACAGTGGGGTGACAGCCTCAAAAGGAGGTTCCTGATCTCTTGTTACTTCACCTCGGGTGGGAAGAATGACCATCATGACCACAAATAAATTTCTTAGCTCATTTTATTCACCATTTTGGGATCAGTGGTGATGTCCATTACAAGTTTATTTGTTTGCTGACCTCATTTGAGGCCTTAAAAGGCAGTCTCTCTTCTCTCAGTAAAATTTTAAACAGGAAACAGAAAATAGAGAATTTTCATATAATTTTTTATGGCACTATACATACATTCTTGCCCCTATTTTAATATGTTGTCTTCTGAAACTTTTAAGTGCAACAAACAGCCACAGTTTTATTTTTTCCCCACCCAACCAATTGCCCAAGGAAACAGTAAGGAAGAAAATAGGTTACATAGTGGGGCAAGGATTTTCAGTTCTCATAAGAGAGATCTGATGGGCCGTCTCTCAGAACTGGGAATTGTGCTAAACTATATATATATGTAAATGTTTACATGCCATCTGTGTGAATATTGTGTTGAGCTTTTTAATAATTTTGATTCCCAGGGTCTACATCTAAATTTGGTTTCTAAAGGTCTGAAGTGAGTCTTGAAGATGCATATGCTTAGAAACTTGCCTAGATGATTCTGATTGCAGTAAGTCTTAGAAACACATGCTTTCTTATTTTGAAAAATCAGTATCAAGTAATCAATTATAAATTACTGACTTATATTCTTAATTTAAAATCGCAAAACTTTTACTCTTTCTTTCTTTTTATTGAAATTACTTTTTTAAACAAATTAACAATAGTGTTTTCTTTCAAATTTCCTTTTTTAGAGATCTGTTTAAAACATTCTCATTGTTTTATTATTATGGTAACGACATTTGTTTCTATGATTTTTTTTCTGGTTTTATTCCTCATCACTTTTTTCATACCATGCCCTTTCCTTCTTAAAAAATTTATTCCATGCATATTTCGACTAGCTGGATATATCATCAAGTAATTTTTTCAGGATGGCTACTTAAATAGTACAATTTTTATATCCTTGCATATCAGAGAAGATCTTTCTCCTGCCCTTGCAAGTAAATGATGGCTTCTCTGGGTATAGAATTCTTAGGCCTTAATCTTTTTTTCTTTCAAAGCTGCTGTGGTTGCTCTATTGATTTCTGACCCTTCATGATCAGGAGAAAAAAAATCTAACACGAACTCATTATATCCTTTGAAAGCAACCTATCTTTTTTGTCGGATATATAGGGTGTCTATTTTTACTAAATTTGCCTGGTAGACTCTGACTTCTTTTGATCTGATGCCTCAGGTCTTGTTTCCGAACAGGAAACTTTTTGAAGTGCTTATTTGATGATTATGTCTCCACCACCTTTTCCTGGCCTCTTTTATTCAAATTCCAAATAGCAAAATATTGGTTCTTCTAAATACTTACCTGATGTTTTTCAAATCTTAGTCTCCAAATGGATAAATTTTTCTGCAAAATTTAATCAAATGATAATTCCATTTTTTAATTTTGTCATAATACTTTTTACATGAATACATTCTTTTCTGATCTTAGATGTCCTCTTTTTAATTGCAATACTCTAGATTTTATTGTGACTACTCAATCTTTCTAAGATCATATTATGTATATATTGTATTCAAGTTTAATTTCTATCCTGCTTATATTTTTGAATTATGAATTTAACAGATATGCTGCCCTATTTATAATTTACAAATTTGTCCTTAATAAAAGCCAGATGCATATATGCCCTCATTGTTATCCATGCCAAAACTAAAAGAAATTATGGAAACTACCATTCCATTTTCATAGAGCGTGTAAATTATTCTTTTTTATGCTTATATTGATTATTTTGGTAAACTTTCCAATAAATATATAACAATGTTTAGTAATAATCCTTGAGAAACTTCTTTGACTGATAGAAAGACTAAGGCATCATGGGTTAAATTTGATAGACTGAGATAAACATTTAACCATGACAGAATGTTTTTATGCTCAGTTACCCAGTACCTAATTTAAATCCTTTTAAAAAATTAATATACTGTAATTCTCAGTTCTCTTGAATAATGGTTTTTAGAATTTGCATGAAGGCTGTTGCTTATATGTGATAATTTGTTGATTTGCATTTATAATTGAATAACAATTACTCTGCAAGTAATATTTTTCTCTAAATATTTTTATTATTATTATTATTATTATTATTATTATTTACTTATTTATTTTTTAACCAAAAGTCACATTTAAATGAGCCCAATAGATGCCTGAATGGATGTTTCCCAGGTGGGGTCAATAGTGAATGTTGTATGACTTATTGACTATTATGAAGTTTCCTAACATTAGTTATGCATGCGAAAAACTCTGTGTGTATATTAGTCAGGGTTCTCCGGAGAAACAGAACCAACAGAATGTGTATTTATAAAGATTTATAAGTAATTGGCTCACATGTTATAGAGGATGACGACTCCCAAATTTGCAAGGTGGGCCTGCAGTCTAGACATTCAAGAGGCTGGTGGTGCCGATAAAGTCTGAAGGCAGTCTGCTGGAGAACTGCCCCTTGCTCAGGGAGGCCAGTCTTTTTGTTCTAATTCAGCTTTCCTTCAGCCAATTGGATGAGGCCCACCTCCATTACGGAGGGCAATCTGTTTTATTTAAAGTGCCCTGATTTAAATGTTAACTTCATCCAAAAGCACACTCCACGTTAACACATAAAACTAACCATTACAGTTTTATTTAAAAAAAAAAAAAAATCACTATATGGAGTCCAAAGATCTTAGTCAACTTATTTAACCAATTTGAGTCTCCATATACTTCTTGGTAAAGTAAGAATAATAACATACATTAAATAGTTATGAGAATGAAATAAAATTATACATTGAAGCACAGAGTGCAAGCTAAAACTGGATAAATAACCAGAGTCAGGAAATTTTCCTATAATACAAAAAGAAAGGAAAGGTACAAGTTGATCTCTGGGAGAAATGAGAGAAGAATCAGGAAAGAAAACATAAATTAGTTGATTCTCTATAGGTTTCCAATGTACTCTCTCACCTAAATAATTTTACCCTACTGAGCTAGGCAATTTCTAAATGAGGTAGTATAGTGGTTAAGAACAGTGGTGTTTATGCAGACAGACCTGGGTTAGTTAGTGTTCAAGTCCCAGCACTTACTGGTGCATGGACTTGTGCAAGCCACCTAACACTTCTGAGCCTCAATGTCCTCATCTGTAAAAGTAGAAATAATAAGTACTTATCCTTCAAAGGGTTGTTGTGAAGATAAAATAATACATGATAAGGTAAGGCATGTAAGCCTTTGATGAAACACCTAGTATATAAAAATAGTTCAATAAGTCATAGCTGTTTTTTTATTATAATAAATATTGTTAGACCCTCCTTGTTATGTTAGCCTAATAAATAACATAAATAATTGTTGAAAATATATTGAGAAGACATATATCTATTAAAATACTAGATAAACATTGAAAAATTATAAGCCAGTTACTCTGATATTTTTACTTTCTGAAAACTTTCTTCTGAAAGTTATTTCATATCAATTCTAAAATGTGATAAAAACAAATATGGGATGACCACTGTTATTAGGTTTCAGTACCTCATGGGAAATTTCACTTAAATCTGCACACCCTCTTGACAGTTAACCTCTATTAAATTTAAAGTAAGTTTTTATCAACTCTGTTTCTGTGGTTTACTAATAAATAGAAATATAGAACCAAAATCCAAAAACATTCTCAGGGGCAAGATTTCAAAAAATTATAAAATCAAGTTAACATTGTGCTTTGTTCCATTTTCCATCAACAATGAAATGTTGTATTTAACTTTTTTTAAATTGTCAATATATGGTATTAATATACATGTGTGTTTGTAGGAGAGGAAGATTAATTCTACATTAGGTTAATAAGTAATTGAAAGTCAAATCTGATCATGTTAAATAAAAAAGTAACAAAATAGAGACAGAAATTTCAGCATGCAAAATTAAGTCTAAATCCACAATTAAAAGAGGAAAATGATTAACAAAAATATCATAAGTAATGTTCATAAACCTTTTCATAAACTTTGGCTATGCAGAGAACAAGCATAGTGGAAATAGGCCTCTTATCTCTAGAAAACACATTTGTTAGGCTTAGAAACAAGATATAAATTATGTATACCATTTCTGTAATGAAAAAAATACAATTGTTTGTTGAAATATTCATTAAAATGTAAATAAACTGTAGTTAACCTATGAGTTGATTATTTATCTCAGGAATTTGTTTTGGGGGGATTTGAATGCCTGTGTAGTGAATAGAATTAAGGTAAGTAGTGTTTTGACATTTTATCCAATGCGAAGGTGGAAATCAGAAAGAGGGAAGGAGGGAAGGAGGGAGGGAGAGAGAGAGGGAGAGAGGGAGAAAGAGCGCATGTTAGAGTGTGAGAGAGCTAGAGATATAAGTGGAAGACATGAGAGGGAGAGTTATAAGAGAGAAGGAGAGAGGGAGCGAGAACAGAGCTAATTAAAAGCAGGCCCCAAAGCCAGGCCTACACAAAAAGATCCAAGTAGAAATTGAAGTACCGATTTCCACACATTTTAATCCAATAAATTAAGCCACGAAGTGCCAAATAATTTGATATGTGGGCTGTAAAGAGTAAACCTAAAAATACTTTCAGTTTGAAAATTTATTTTAAGAAATTTGAAACGGCATCAAAAAACGAATAGAAGAGGTGGTGATTAACCTGAAATCTTAGGTGTTGATTTCAATTCCTGGCAGGCTTCTAGCTGTGAGAAATAATTGAAAGGAATTATATGTTTTTTCTTTCTTCTCCTCCTCTTTGTCAATATGGTCACATATTTAAAAAACAAAAACAAAAAAATACTAAAATCAGTATACTACAACTGATGATTCCTTCATGATCTGAAAAAAACACCTTATCACACTTTATTAATATCCTTCCACCTCTAAAATGGAAGGAGATCCAATGGCTTAAACATGCTAAATTCCTTCATGATCAAGTACTACAGAGAAACTAGATATCCGTATCAGTAAGTCTAGAAACTATAAGGACAAATACAAGCTAAATATTAGTGACTTAATTCTCCCTGTTTAAAATAAGGGAAGAAATCTCCCTCCCTTCCTTTTTCTTCCTGTGTTTACCTTAGAAAACTTCCATGTACTTTCTCCTCTCTTTGAAATGTCTATAAATTCTTTTGAAAACAAGGTAGGCTTTATCTTTAAAACATTTAGGTAATGGTTTACATCTGCTTGACTGCAAATGTAAGGGTAAGATTTGTCTCCCTCTTTGCAATCTCTTAATTGATTGCCTGTAATGTCCATCACATTCTAATTTAACGCTTATTCAATAATAAAATTGTTTTCTGTCTCTATTTGCAGAGAGGTTTTCTGGGTTGGAGGAAGATTTTGTTTTAAATTGTATGCCCCCAACAAGGTCAGCTCATGACTTTGAGTAGGAGTTGGGGCAAGATACCTAACTGGCCTACATATTTTTTGAAAAACAAACAACTTTTTATTAATATACACTTATACATTTTAAAGGCATTTTCACTGACGTGAATATTTAATCAATCCAGGACAGAAAATTGTCCATTTTCTTCACCAAGATAGAAGAGCTACTGTTTCTTTTGATATTTTGTTGAAATATTTTCTTGGTAGTCCCCTGCTTTAATTTAGAACAACCTTTCTCATTTATTCTTAAGGAAAATTGAATTTCTGCTATTTCATTTATTTTTATTTATATAAATGATAAACATAAGTTGGTGACCAGCTTCAAGATGGAAGCCATGGTTGTAACAATAAATAGGCCCATAACTATATAATCAAAATCAACAATTTGATGTTAAATTGAAATTGGGTCTTGATCTCTGGGAAAAAAAATGGCCACAGCAAGATAAGAAATCAGAAAGCAAGACTCCTAGAAGGGGTCAAAGACAGACAACAAGAGAGAAAACTTAAAGAGAAGCATTAATTATCTTTCCTATACAATGAATTTTGAACCTTAGAGGATAATTAATATTACTTCCTTGTTAATTCTTCATTGGCTAAAGACTGGAATTGAAACCATTAATCAGAACTTGACTATTGAGACCCATGAACTTTAAAGAGACACCAGGAAAAGGAAAAGAGGAATTATATTACTCTTCCATTAGGAAATACTGTCTTAGGGATATTATTTCAATTGTAAAATATCCACTTAATTTTATCTTTAAACCTGTGTCATTTGAAAGCTGACATTCAGATTTTCTTGATAAAGGTGAATTGTATTTCATTCTGACAGTTGTAACATTAATTTTTCAATAAATGTTTTTCAGCTATTGATCGGGTTTCAGTGAAAGTAAAGTCTGGTTTCCCATCCAGATGCCCACATTTACAGACATATTTTCTATTTTGTATTTTCAGTTGTTTGTAGCAATTTATTTTGAAAACTTTGAAGACCTAACAGATTTTGTCCTTTTAAAGTTTTTCACTTCTTATCTTGTCACATCAAACATACTAGAAATTTTTTTAATAAAAGATGAGTATTTTATTTTAAGTCTTCTGTTTCACTACAAAGAGATAATGCACTCTTTAGAGCAAAGCATCAAATAGCACAGTAATTTGGATGTCTGAAGGAACATCAAGTTTGAAGATTTCACTGTGGGATAAAAACACAATAATCCAGCATTGGGAAATCGTGGTTCTTCTCTTGATATATCATATTGAGTAGGATTCTTAATATTTTTATGCCCTCTTTGATGGAAAGCAAATGGCAATCCTTGCCTGGCCTAATCACAGTGTTGTGGTGAAATGCATATGAGATGATATTGATAAATGCATTTTTTAAAAAACTGACACGTTATTGCTATTGTAAAGAAAAAAAAAAATCCACTCACCCTAACACCAAATAATCCAAGAGAAGATACACAGAGGAGACTAATTCTCAACAAAATATATAGTTACAATTATACATTATGAGATACAGGACACATGATCATGTCCCAGTGTCACACCAAGCCCTCACTTGGTACTGGAGCTGTGGTTGAAACAAACCAATTCACCACTGTATTTGATCCCTTCACTACATATCAGTGTTCCCCTTGCAGTCTTTATTTACGAAAAAGGACTATCAGCAATAGCAAATTCCTCCTTGCACTAAAGACGGATATCAGTAATTGACCGTAGAACTCATTTCCTCTGAGCTCAGTGTCAGAATTCTTCAGAGCAAAACACAGCATGCAGCCACTATCAATAAATAGAAATTTATACACAAGATACAGACTAATTGCCACTTCTAAGCTAGCGTTTCGGTTATTTCTATTCTCCCAGTCATGATGTATGCCTTTTAAACGTGGCCTTCTGGAGACAGTGCTTTTCTGCAGAGGTCACTTTCTTAATGAAAACTGGAGTTCAAACTTGTTAAATAGATTGTTTTTAGTTGTGGAGAATGAAGAGCAAAGTAAGTTAGAAACAGGATCTGCACATTAGAGAAGTCTCTTCTTGTTCTGCTCATCTGCGGAGGTTACCTTATAGGCATAGTTTGCCAGTAAAAGGGAGCCACAGAGATGAACAATAAAATTGAGGTTTACAGGTTCTAATGATGTTTTTTCCTTTGGGAACAGATGGAAAGAGTCGTGGAGAGGGACACCCAGAGTACATATGCTGATAAATGGCAGGGAAACTTATTTTATGGAAGTGAGATTTAAAGCTCTGAGTCAATGACAGAGTAAAGAAGGAAGATTACATTGTGGCATGAGAAATTTAGTAAGTCCTTACTTAACGTCATTGATAGTTTCTTAGAAACAGTGGCTTTAAGTGAAATAACATATAATGAAACCAATGTTACCACATGCTAATTGATATAAGTAGGAGCCAAGTTCCGACAGCATATTTCTGGTCACAAAAGTATCACCAAATTTCTAAATAAAGACCCAAAACACTTCTAATGTTAAACATTGAAATAAATATGAGCTATACATACATTTAAGGAAGATAAATGAAAATAAGTAAGATAATTCTTTTCCAACCAGCTGATTCTAGGCCAAAGCCTATCCAGGCAGCTTAAGGTACAAGGGAGGAACCCGACCTGGACAGGGCACGCTTACACTGCAGGGCCATACACACACTCCTACTCAAGTAGACCAGGACAGTTTAGACACGCCAAGTCACCCCACATGCACATCTTTGGGATGTGGTAGAAAATGAGAATGCCCAGAGAAGACCCATGCAGTCATGGAGAGAACATGGGAACTCCCCACGGACAGTGGCCCCAGCAGGAATCATTTTTTTTTTTTTGAATCAGTGTTGTTTTAGCTAAACAATGATGAAACAATGTTTAACAAAACAATGTTATTCAAGGACCTGTTAGAAGATTATGTTTATCTTACAAATTTTTTCTCATTTTTAGATTTCATGAGTGCCTTAGATAGAAATATCTTAGAGGTCCTATAGCCCAGTAAGAAATCCAGACAAGGGAAAGAGATGACCATTTATCTACTGCTACATATCAAGCCATCCAAAATGCAGTGATTGAAATAAAACCATTTATTACACCTCACTGTTTTGTAAATCAGAAGTTGTGTGGGGCTCTGTTGACTAATTCTCCTAGGTCACTCAGTTACCTGGTTGAGTCTGATAAGTCAATACTGCTGAGATGGCTGAAAAGCTGGTTTCCTCAAGCCCTGCCCCCCTCTCTCCATATTCTCTCAGAGTTTCTGCACATGGTCTTTGCAGCAAGTTGGTTGGACAATGTATATGATGACTTCTAGTTTTCTTACAACCTGGGCCCAGAAAATGGCCTAACATTACTTTCACCTACTCTAAAGGTCAGTGCTCTCAGAGCCCACTCAAATTCAAAGGGAAGAGAAATAGACTTCATTCCTTTGAGTAGAAATCTCAAAGGGAATTGTGGCTGCATGTAACTGTTATGTAGGGAGGATTCTTGGTATTATCTCATCTCATCTCATCATTGGTGAAAATCACAGGCTGCAGAAAAATGACTGTTTTGTTATTGGTTTTGTTCTTTTTAAGAAGTCCGTAGAAAAAAATGCTAATTTAATATTCAAATTTAAATAGGCATTTTAAGTGATCCTTTTTTCCTTATTTCAGTCAAGCTCCTTCTTCACATTATTATCGTATAACTCCTCAAACCAAAGCCATCTGTGTTAAAAGTACCTGTGACCTAGGCTGACTTTTTGCCAAAGATCCATTTTACATAAGAAATGATTTGCAAAAGAGTTACTTAGACTAAGGACAATAAGATATGGTTTCTAATTTTAGCTCTATTATAAGTTAGAACCAATCTTTTAACTTCTCTGATTCTAGTTTGTATAATAAGCTCTCCCCTATCTAAAACTTAGAATTGTGGCTAATTAACAAGGTAATGTATATTAAAGTCTTTTGACTTTTATGTATGAAGCAGTATTATGATTGGACTCATTAAAATTCCAATTTCAAACATTGTAAATTAACATATGCAACTTCAAAAGATATGTTAAAACGTCGAAGTGGAAAAATACATGAAAAAAATGGTAACTATGATGTACTCTTGATTTTGTCTTAATGTTTCCAGTTCAAGATTTTTAATTCATGATGTTGCTTTAGCTTTTCTCATTCTTCTGGTTTTCAAGATCTCATCTTTTTCAAGGTTATGCCAAGAGACTTTATTTTATTTTAGTTATTCTCTTTTAAGAAAAGGTAGATATGTTAACTTCATTTTTGGTTTAATAATTAAGTCTTAATTATTTTCTTGCATTAGAGATCACAATTAGTAATCTTTCATAGTTGTCCTTATGCACATGAGAGATTTTACTTAACAAGAACATTTCTTTAATTAAATGTGACCGAGAAGAAAATATCAGAAACTGATGGTCCAAGGCATAGTTAGCTTCACTTTTGATTTATTGTAGAAATGTCCAGCAAATTATTATTATTTGGGAAGTTTTTTTTTAAATGTCCTTTGTGTTAAAGAAGTACTTTTCTGTAACAATTATTTTCCTTCTTAGATTAGGTCCTCTTTCTATTCTAAGTAGAGAATAACACATTCTATACAACCAAAATTCCTCAACTTCTTAGTATTCTGAATCTCCAAAAGATTACAGATAGCAGTAGTATAATACCTCACTGATACCTATACCCAGTGGTGCAGAGGGGTTATCATTATTGTTTAATTGAACATGTAGTGGTTGACTGGCTATGTGGCAATTGGACTATGCCTAGAACACTCTTTCCCAGATATCAGCATGGCTAATTCCCTCATCTACTGAAGTCTGATTCAGTTGTCACTAAATAAGACTTATCCTGATAACTCTTAAAAGTTGGAACCATACCTATGAACACATTTCTGATTCCTCTTATTCTGCTCTATTTTTTTCTCTTTTTCAATGACACGTAGCAACTTATGACACTTCACATATTTTACTTGTTTATTAGAGTTTATTGTGGCTTGCTTGTCCTTGCTATAATGAAGTGCCATGAATGTAAAGGGCTTATTTTGTTCACTGATATACCTACAGGTGACTAGAACCATGCCTGGCAGTGTAGGTGTTCAACAAATATTATAGAATAATTGAAGAAATATTAACTGTTTAATAACCAATAGATTATGCTTCATAAATATATGTCCAAATAAATATAAAAATTATACAAGGATTGTTATGAATCTGTCAAATAAACATTTGTTAAGTGGAGCACAGGGTGATAGATGGTGACCCATGGTTCAGTAACAGACTGCCAGAGCAATTGAAATAAAGAAGTATATCATTTATGGTCTGGAGGGAGTACACAGCATGCTTCAAGGGGCCACACAGGGAGGTCAAAGCAGAGTGCAGAAAAGATAGAGACAGGACCTGGAGTACATGGTCTGTGGATGGAGTGCTTTGGGCATCATGATAGAGGACCGGATTGGTCAATTCAAGCCAAAACAGCAGGGTTTGGGTTCACAGGGTTCTTTTCTAAGGGTCATTATAAGGCATATAAGGCACTGGGAGGCAAGAAAGACTATTGATCACAATGGCTTTTGAAGAAGTATTATATATCAGAAACTTACATTTGATTGTAACTCTGCTCTCTAGGGTATGCTCTTAAATGAGGAAGCTAATGTCAGTTTAAGGTCCCTGCAGGCCACTTGGCTAAACAAAATGGATACCGAGACAGCAATATCTTAGGGTAGCATAGCCAAATTCTCAACAAGGATATTCATTTTTTGTTTTTTTTTTTTGTTTTTTAAATTATTATTTTCAGAGATCCTTGAAAAAATAATGCATTTGAGATTTGGCAAAGACAATATACGAGGTGAGCCCAGAGTATCTTTTACCAGAAAGCAAAGAATCAATAAAATACAAATTAGGTCATATCTAAATGATATACAGTCCAATTTGTTGGTGCTCCCATGATTCTAGGCTAGATTAATTTGAGAATTCAACGAGAATACTGGATTCAAACTTCCAGTTTCAGCTCTGACATGCAAAGAACTTGGATGTCATAACTCTCATTCTTACAACAAGAAAAAAGTTGTACAAACTGTAAATCAATGACTTCTCTTGGGCCCATCAGAAAACTGAGGTTTCAGAGCAAACTACTACCCTGAAATCTGTAGAGACAGGTGAATCTACAGAGGCAGAGCCAAGGTCTTCTTACCTATACCAAAGTCTCTGGAGCATAAAGTGGTAGGAAGACTTAAATGGTAATTTTGATAAATGGCTGAAAGCTGAGTGTGGACTAGTGTAAGTAAGAATAGAAAGTTCTTGGAGGCCACATTCTTAGGGAGGACATTTCACGGACATTACCTTCAGGAACCTCACCAGGTTCTTAGGTTGATGATTTGAGAAATGTTTCCTCCTGCGTCTAGAAGAGGAGGGAAAGAGTAATCATGAAATTTGCCCAGACTCTTCTCCATAACAAAGACCTATTTTATAGGAGAAAAGTCATTTCCAGAGCATTTCTCCTACTTTGGTCTCTCTGGCCTTCATGTCTCATATAAGCAGGAAAAACATAATAAGCAGGGGTTAAGGCTTCAATGAAATTAATTGGGAATGAGAGTTAAGCCAGGTAAGAGAGCAAGAATAGGAAGGAAAAGAAGCTACCAGAGAAACACATATAAAGATCACTATCCAGAGATACATGTCCATGAAAAGACTGAGATTTAATTATAAAATTATAGCATTTGCCCTCTTCCTAACATCTTACCAACACAACAACACAGCTCCAGTATAATAATTGTGGATTACAGCTGAAAGAGCTGCTAGAAATAGACTCTCTCTCAGAAGGAGCGTGTAACAAAGACCAAAGTTAAGAGAAACAACAAGGATTCTAGAGGAATTTGAAACCTCTGGCACGTAGAGCTACAGAAATCATTAAACATAACCCAATTTCTAACTAGGTTAACATAAATCCTCACATTAAAGGCTTGTTATGCTCAATTTCTATTACCTGATACAGCCTATCTAGTTTTCAACAAAAATTATAAAGCCCAACAAAAGACAAGTTAAAACACAGTATGATTAGACAAATCAAGCATCAAAACCAGGCTCAGATATGAAATAGATGTTAGAATTATCATAAAAGAAGTTTAATATAACTATGATTCATATGTTACAGGTTAATGGAAAAAGTAGACAATATGTAAGAACAGATCTGTAATCTAAGCATAGAGACAGTGAATCTAAAAAATAATTATAAGGAAATGCTACAAATTAAAAACATTACAACAAAGATGAAAAATGATTTTGATAGGCTTACCAGTAGATTGGACATGGCCCAGGAAGGAATCAGTGAGCATGACAAAATGTCAATGGAAATTTCCCAAACAGAAATAGGAAATAAAATAAAAATAAAAATAAAAATAAACAAATGAAGACAGAACATCCAAGAACTGGAGGCCAATATTATAATGTGTAACATACTCATAATTGGAATATCAGAAGAGAAGAAATAAAGTAGAGAATATAGAAGAAATACTTGAATTAATAATGGTCAAGAAGTCTCCAAAATTATAGACAGACACCAAATAAAAGATCCAAGAAGCTCATAAAACATCAAGCAGGATAAATACCAGTAGCTCTACACCTGGTCATACCATACACAGTCCATAGACAAAAAACAAAAAACAAAAAACAAAACAAAGAGAAAACCTTGAAATAAGCCAGGGGTGGGGGAATAGGGACATCTTATCTATAGAGAAAATTATACAAGCAAGAAAAAAGTAGAGTGAAATATTTAAAGTGCTGAAGGAAAACAATACACACACACACACACACACACACACACACACACACACACACACACACGGGTCTCTGTTGATACTTACCATGGCATGAACTCATTATTTTATATGCTCTAAAATAATAAGAGGAATAAATCATTTATACTACCTCTCCTGAACAAATTTTATTTCCAGATAAGAAATAGACAATGTGTGAAAATTCTTTACAGAAACATTCCAGCTAATAAATGCAAAAAGTCTGATAGAATTATAAAATTATCATCTTGTATCACATAATAAAATAATAAACCTTGAATATGGTGATCTACAAAACATTACATGAAATTTGACAAGGAATTTTATAAAGAAGAATCAAATTGGCATTATCTCAACCCACTAATCAGCTGAAGCATCACTACCAGTGAGATAACCATATGTGATGACATTCCTGATGTGACATTCCATAAAACATTCTTGCTCTCCCCCCCAAATTGAATCTAAATCTAATTAAACTGCCAATATGCAAGATATATGTGTGACAATAGGTTAAGATAAACGATATCACTGGAAGCAACAAGTCAAATTTAGGACATGCTACAAGGACACACAACCAGATTTCTCTAACAAACAGATCAACAGCATGAAAAAGCAGTGATTAAAAATAGCGATGAGTGGACCTTATTTGGATCCCAATTTTAGCAAATGAAGTCTAAAAGGATATCTTTGGGACAATTAGGTCCATAAAAATGTGAATGGTTATTAATGAAATTAAAAAATTTGTTATAACTTTGGGTAATAATGCAACATGATTTTAGAAGCATATGCTCATGAATTTATGAGAGAAATTACATGATATGTGGGATTTTCTTTAAAATGTTTTAGCTTAAGAAGAAAGTGGAGGGTGTAGTCAATGAGACAACTGTTAAAATGTTGACAATATTTGAAGATGGACAATGAATATATATGAAGATTTGCCTTACTATTTTATTTATAGGTATGTTGGAAAATGTTGAAAAATAAAAAATTCTAAAAGACTCCTATCAGTAAAAGAAATTAGGGGTAAGAATTGCGTTTAACATACAACTCACATATGTGGGCAAAAGGCTGCCTTATAGCACTGAGTAGCTTTAAAACGAAGTGAGCAGACTCCACCCTACTATAATACAATAAAAGTGAATCAAATTTACTTCTGCTTGAGTAAAAATCTTAATAGAAATAGAGGGACCTGAACAACCATACCTTGTTACCCATGAATATAGTTTAGTTGAAATTTATATGTGAAATTCACCAAAAGAAAAAAATTTCATACTCCATTAGTGCCTTTCTTGAAGAAAAATTCTAACTTAATGAGGAATCACTAAATTGAAGAATGTGATACCCACTTTGAGCTTCACTCAGAGTGCTAACAACAACCTGGAGTATAACTGAGGAGAAATGTCTCTAATACCTAGGGGAAGACAAAAAAATAAAGGTATATAGAAATTGATTCAAAGAGGTAACTGTAGTCATAAACTATAAAAGTTTCTTTTAATAAACTTTTATTTCAAAAATAACATTATTTTATATAATATTCATCAACTGAAAAAGAGTTTAATGAGTTGAGAAAAAAAGAGTAAATTTAAAAAAAACAAAAACAAAAAACAACACTCTGAATGCAACTACGAGCTTCTCTCTCCAAGAAATAAACCCAAGACACATCCAGTTACTGAGGTTCCAAGTCATCCCAAAGTGTTCAGAGAATGAAACTAGACATTCCTGTGATGACTTTAAATGCAAAGTCACGAAGACACGGCCCAAGGGAAAAAGTTTGAGGAAAGTTATAAAACTACTCCTCTAATAAAAGAACTAAAACTCCATATTCTAGAAGGCCAGGTGAAAATTAAAAAAAAAAAATTACCATTTTACATGTTTTCTAATGTATATTGGGTAAGGCAGAGACTCTAATACTATTAGAATTTGTGATTACAAAATAAAAAGCTAGATGTAGACATATATATGGAGAGATGTAGATATTTCTCTATGTAAAGGAAAAATATGACTTTCTCAAATATATGGCATAATTACTGGGTAATTTAATATTTTAAATATTAATGTTGTTTTTTCCTATGTTGTTAACTGTTAGATAAAACTAAAAGAGACATTTCTCTTAGATTATTTTTACTTGTGAAAAGTCTCAACACGTTTATAGGTTTAAGAGTGGGCAGAATAATTAATTTCTCAGCACCTACTGTGTAGCCTAAAATCCTCACTCAGAAAAAGTATAAACAACTGTTTCAATAAAATTTAAGTAACATTTTGATTGGGCCCACAAAGAAGAGGCAAAAAGAAAAAAACAAGGATTTTTAATGCTTTCCTTTGGCATTTCTCACACACTCACCCAGATCCTTTCATATTAAGAGCTGATAATCGTAAAGTTTTCATCCTGATGAAATCTTGCAATTCTTAAGATCAGGAGGAGAACACAATCACGGAAAAGAAAATTTTATCTCAGGGATTAGAAACAGAACAGAAAGAGCTTTTTTTTTTTTTTCTTTTTTTCTCATACCTGTAGTATTTTTATTCCAGATTATAAACCTTACATGTTATTTATTTGATAATTCATGTCTTGCTTCATTCCACAAATTATTCGAGGGTTTACATTAGATATCCCCTCTTTGAAAAAATTCTGAAGAAGAAAATAAATAACCCAGCTTCATTTTGAAGAGCAAAGAGCTAAAAGATAGAGGAAACTTTCACAAGGTCAAAAACAAAATCAGTAATGAGCTAAGTAACATTCAGAGATTTTCAATGTTTTTATTTCTCTTTTCTAATTCTGAACTTTTTTACTGAAATGGCCAAAAGTGATTCATTGTCACTTTTATTCTCCTTGAAAATATTCTCTGAGCTAGAATATGAGCCCTAAGTGACTTTTTATAAAGGTTGAGTGTTTCATATTTTGAAGTGCCTGAAGCAATTAAATATATATTAATTGAATAAATTATAAATCATGTTCTTCTAATGTCATTTTTTTAGATTGAAAAAAAACTGATAGTTTGAAGATCTTATTAAACAAAAACTAAGATTAAATTCTTAGCTAAAAAAAAGAATAATTAACAGTATAAGTACTCGAAATGTACTTTAAACACTACATTTTTCTTATATATAGGTATGTACGCAAACATGTTTATTTGTTCCTTCCTTTTTTCATCCTTTTTTCCCATTCCTTCTATCAGACATTTATCTTAGTCAACACATTATTTTAAATATGTTCAACTATATTGAAGAGAAACGATCAGTAATGGAAAACAATAGTACAGGTAAAATCAATATAGTCAGTTCTAAAATCATCTTCTAACTGGAGCCCCAGCAGCTTTCCCCACCTGTTCCTTATGATCAACCTCCTCAAATTCTCACAGGCAGCCTGACCTTCAGGTCATGCCTTCAGATCTGGTTTCCATTTTCCCCATTGTTGGCCTCTTTGTATCTCCCTTATTTTTTAGTAGCTCGATTTCAAATTTTGAATGGATTTCTTTCATTTTAACCAACATTTTATGTTGGTTTTATATTGCATGTCAAGGAATTTTGTAATTGGAGTATTACTGGTTTCCCAGGCTAGCACTTTCATAACTCTTGAATGACCCCCTGTGAGAAAAAGTTTAGAAGTAGTTCTTCCCACATGAATGTCATGACTACTCTAGCAACCTATGAACTATAAATCTCCAGTTTCTATGTAATATTGTATATAGTTATGTATCCATAAATTTAAAGATTGACTTGTGGGTGAGTTCATTTGAAATTATCATCTGGAGAAGTTATCATTCATATAGGAAAATTAAAGGAGAATAAGCTTTAGATAATAGGCTGGTTAGTCTTTCTTTTCTATACTCTTAAAGTATAGCTAAGATGGTGCTCCTATATGTTACAGGTTAAAGAGGGCAATGGACATAAGCAACAAAGTAAGAGGCATGTGCATGAACTGACTCTTGGTTGGGTTTCCATGTGTAAAAAGATGAAGCCAATATGTTTGGGAGAGCAAACCTCTTCCTTGTAAATTTAATTGTTTAGGTTTCTAATTATTTCAGTATTTCATTTCTTTCTATTATCATGTGATATTCAGTTGAACTTGTTCGAAAGTACCAGCCTCTCTTGGCTTTCCTGAAAAGTGTGGGGGGGAAAAAAAAAAGATAATGCTTTTAAAAATGAAACAATTCTGGAAAACTCCGAAAAACAGGCTGATGCCCCAGTCAGCTGTTCTGACCCATAGAGAGTCCTTTCAAGTAGTTACCTGTGAGACTCTGGATTTAACATAATTTAAAGAAAATGACATTTTCTTAAACTATCCCCCCGCCCCGCACTTCGCATTTCCCACAGCAGTTTTTACCAAGCTTTTTCTTTTTCCTTAAGCATTCTCATCCCCACCTAATCATTGACACCTTACTGAAAAGATATTGGGAATATTATTTAAACACAATTACTTTTTTTAACCAAATAACTTTAAAATTTCTCTGCATCACCATCATCATTTCCCTTTGTCCCAGATACAAGAAAAAAGTTGCCACTCTGAGTAGGTCTAGCTATACTTTTCACCGCAATTGTTCTGTTAGTTATGACGTGTTGTTACCAAGGTTAAAATTTACAGTTTATATCTCATTGCAATAAGCATTCTGTATACACAGGTGTTGGGCAGTGACAGAGGTTAAGAGGTAAAGCCTCATCCTCTTTATTCCATATATAAGGTTCCACTATTCACAGACCAGGTATAGAAAAGATGTATGAGACAGTCACATGAGATTGAATAGGCACAAAGGGGGCTCCCATCAAGTATCACCAGAACTTGGAAATAAGCTAAACTTATTAAAATTAAGCTAGAAACAGTTAGGATGTAATACATGAGAACCACTACCTGCAAACACCATCTCAAAAAAAAAAAAAAAAAGAGTCTCTAAGACCCAATACAGGAGGACAGAGAGTCTGGTAATCTAGTCAAGACATCATGACATACAAAGTCAAGCTCTAACATATCCTGTGGTATCAAATAAATAAATCATTAACATTAGAAGAATAATCTGAAGTCCAAAACAAAGAAAATTTTAAAAGTAGCCTCAAAAAGAAAGTTGTCACTATGTTTTCAGCTCTACCCACGAAAAGCTACACTACTGATCATGCACAGAGAGTCAGTAAGAACATCCAGGTGGAGTTGAATGTGTCATCTGCTCCCTTGCTCTAATTTAGGCTCACATATCAACTTCCAGAGTCTAACTTGATTTCTCGTATAGACTTTCCAAAGGGAGATTTCAATTCTGCCCTGAAAAGCTGGTATAAGTACTAGGACTTCTTGTCAGTAATTAATCACAAGTGTGGTTTACACATCAGTCTTTCACGAGTTCTATTTTAATGAGTCATCTCTAGATTCTGACTCACCCTGATCATGACTCTAGACCACAGTGCCGAAAGTTGAGACGTGGTAGCTGCCAAGATATGGTTACATAAAAAGGGCCTGCCTGGGAGTCTCACTAGTCTCTGCCTTTGACTTTTACTGTCAATGTCATAGTCACACTTATATACATGAATGTTTATGTAGTAACATGATCTTCGTAGTTTAGAGAATATAACACATGACATAAATTAGCATCTATTATGAAAAGTCACGGTTGTAACATAACTTGAGGAATCTGAATGCATGACAAAAATAGGAGGGAGAGGCAGAGAAGGAAATCTTCAAAGAAATGACATTTCTGAAGAAATAAGTGGAGGCATAACCTGAACATTTATCAATAATTTTAAATATAAAATACATATCTATAAAGTCAAATGTATTAGTGCTACTTGACAATTCTTTGCCAAAATGAAGTTTCCTGCTATTTCACTTCTATTATGCTCACTCCTTCATAGAGCTTAGATACGTGATTCAAGGGATAGGCAGTATTCATCAGCAGTGTTTTGACAGTAGGAGATAACAGATATTAGGTGAACATTTCCTTGAAATAAAATATAAGAATGTGTCTAGACATTATTTTCTTAGAGTAGCTCCTAATTTCATGTGCAACGAAATCACCCTTGGCAACTCAGAGAAAGTTAGCTTATCTCTCCAAGTTCAGCATAAAGAATCTAGTCAAGTCTTTGAAAGAAATGTGTATTGTCTTGCCAAAAGAGCAGATATCCACATCCTATTCTAATGCATCAGATCCAGTTGCCAAAGCTAATATACAAGGGTTACAAAAAAGGTAGCTGAATATTCTTTTTTTAAGTTCTAAGTATTTTAAACATGTGATTATATGAGACTAATTTCTTCTTCTGACATAACCATTTTACATTCCTTTCAAAGTAGGTGTGACAACCGATGTTGACAGTAGAACACGGCACCCCAGGAGTAAATGAGTGTTATAATCAGCAAAATGAATTTCATTCACAGTAATTTCACTGTCACTAAGGTTTTCACTGCCTACAAAGCTGAAGATTTCTGATGCCAATAGCCCCACTAAGCTGTGAGAAAACCACTGTGCTCAGTGTTCTTTGATAAGAAGAAAATTTGTATAAGACTCAGAAATCAAATGGAGAATTTTCACAGAAAGGTAAATTGCAAACTGCTGAAATTCTAAATATATTCAACATTAATAAGAAATGACTTCATTTGAAGGAAAGTGGAAGAAATGAATGAGAAATTTCATAAGCTCAACTGCAAAATTCCCAGAACATACAGAAGAAAATGATGATTTGAGAGTATGATATGTAGTCCTTATTATAATTTTCTTCTAATAATATTTTAGTCCATTTAATCCCATAATATAAAAAAGAAAAGTTTTCCTTGAGATTTGAAACTGGAATCAGAAAGGTAAATTTTGACTCCTAACTCTCCTTGCATATGGTCTTTGCATTCTTGTTTAAGTTTTGGGTTAATTTTAGCATCATCATTTATAAATAAATGTATGCTGTAATTTATATTTTTACATTTTCTGAAAATTTTCTGCCAATGAAGTATCCTTGAATTTCAGTTCTATAAATGAGGTAATAAATTTTTAGAGTGTTGTTCCAAAGTCTGAATGCGCATCAGAATCACCTAGGTAACTTTTGAAAACTATATTTTCTAGGGCCTCATCTCAGGATTTTTGAATGAAAGTACCCTATACTAAACAGCCTAGAATTTGTATTTCTTAAATGTTCCCACAGTGAATCTAATGTAGTTAGCCCTAAACCAGACTTTTTCTGAGACCCAGAAAGAAGAAAAACTATTGCTGAGCATCAGGTACTAATTAGATGAATCTTTTTTATACAAGGACACCGTACTAGATTGAAGAGTGTCCCCTCAATATTCATGTTCACCTTGAATCTCACAATGTAACTATTGTGGGGACTAGAGTCTTTGCAGTTATAATTAAATTAAGGTCATACTAGACTGGGGTAAGCCCTAAATCTGATCACTTTGTGTAAGAAGAGGAGCTGACACACAGAGAAACAGAGAGAAGAATACCAGGTGCATATGGAGGCAGAGATTGGAGCAATGCAGCTACAAGCTAAGAAAAGCCAAAGACTATCAAGATCCATCAGGAGCTAAAAGAGGCAAGGAAGGATTTTTCCAGAGAGTCTTCAGAGGGAGCATGGCCTTCCAACACTTTGATTTCAGACTTCTAGCCTCAAGAACTATGAGAGAAAAAATTTCTGTTTTTTAAACTCCCAATTTATAAAAATTTGTTATGGCAGCTCTAAGAAACTAATATAGACACAGAGGCTTCAAGAGGTGCAGCATCTGCTGGTGTCATTCAGGTAGAAATGATCATACAGGTTTCCAAACCCTGATCCGTTGACTCCAGAGTTCATGGACATCTGAGACAACAGTGCCACAGATTCCCATAGTCCAAGACTCCAGCAGCATTTGGCTAAAGTGGGGTTCTAGAATCCACATTAGAATCACCTATGGGCCTTGTTAAAAAATGCATTTTTCCTGACTCCATCTAGAATTACTGAATTAAAAATCTTTGTGGGTTAGACTTAAACACCTACTTTTAACAAAGACCTCAGAAAATTGTCATTTATCCAAAAGTTTGATAACATTGACCTAGAGAGTTAGGGATCTCCAACATGACATCCATTTGCATTTTCATTAAATGCATGAAACGAATAAATGAAGTGATTGATATCATTATAGAAATAAACTTAATGAAGTCAACTTGTTCTTTTTTAAAAAACCTTTTTACATAAAGCTGGGACACTAATGATGATGTACATAACTGATATTCATTCTATTCTTCCAAGTATGAAGCACTTTAACACTCACATTATCAGTTAATTCTCACCCAAACCTTGAGGAAGAATGAGCAGATATCACTATTATTCCAATATTAAAAGAGAGAAAGCTGAGATTAGTGACTTAGAGAAATTCACAAATTAATCTTCTATGGTTCACTGCCAGACCATAACATTTTTTTTTTTTCTGTCTTGATGTTGCCAAAAAGTGGAGAATTATGATGGAAAGAATATGGATGAGAGAAGTGTGATCTCACTCTTTTTTAGAGGAAATCAGAGAGAAATGTAATGATCAAAGGATATGTTATTTTTAAAAGCCCTGGAAAGGGCAATGGAAAACGAGTGAATGAGGAGCCAGAGGAGAGAATTCCATGTCGAAGAGAGCCTCAGAGAACCTTGGACAGCAGAAAACTAAAGAAGTGAAAATTTTTCACCGGAGCATATTCTAGGTGAGTCATTGGTTTCTGAACTTTCACATTATTTTTGGACCTTAATTATCTTCAAGATTCCAAATCTCTGTTAACGTTAACTGGATGAAGAAGGATAATTTAATTTAAAGAATACATATTTCTCATCTAGATAAGAGGAGAAAAAAGGAAAATGACTGCTTTTCTCTGAAGTATCTCCCTATAATCAAAATTCTTCTCTTCTCTTACAAAAGTACCACTTTTGTTTGTTCACCTAGTAAATGTAGTTTAAAATATTTCAATTTCGGTCAAAATGCTTCTTTAGTGTGTTGTGTGTGTGTATGTGTGTGTGTGTGTGTCTGTGTCTGTATGTGTATTTTGTTTTCCCATGGCTTTCAGAAAGTGGAAACAAGAAGGAAATATTCAAAAAAATGCATTACCAGAAAACACCTTGGCTAAAAGGACAAATTGAGGGGGTGGGGGTTAGGGCAGGGAGAGAAAGTGGGAGAGAAAGAAAAAATGGTAGCTGATGAAATGTACTAAAACACAAATAGTTTGGCAAGGATTTGTTTTCATTTAAATTAAAAATATACTTGGGTTCTTTATTCTTCATGATCCAATAACAGCACATTTTAAATCAAAAGCAAATTAGAGATGAGGAATGACAAATATGAGCTCTTGTTTCTCATAAAATGAATAATAACATAGCTTTATTGGAAAAATTGGTGATTATAAAGTTACTTAGGAATCAATATTGAAGGCAAATTAAAAATGCAAACAATTATGTATTGTGGTAGTCAATATACTTGTTAGTATATTTCTTTGAAAATTAAGACTCTCGGCCATGAGGAACTCTGGTCTTATCAGATGAATTCTGTGGTTAATTCTTGTCCTCCGTACATATAAACTCTGGGCAGCATTTGACCAGGTTGAGCATTCAACTAGGCTTCTGGGATGCATCAATCAAACTGGCCACATCCTCTCTTATAAGCTCTACCTCCTTGTTTTCCTTTACTCGTTCTTCCTCTTGAACAATTACAATATCAGATAATCCAGAACTTGATCCCATGCTCTTTTTTCTACTCTATTTATACCCTCTTCCTGGGGAAGCTCATCTGTTTCTGTTATTTCAATACTATCAATACCCCAATTGCCTTGAAATTTATGTCGTCAGTCCAGATGCTTCCTCTGAGCTCTCTGCCGATATATCCAGCGCCAATATGACCTTTCCACTTGGCTATACTCAAAATCACTCTGTAGTTCTCCATTTAAATCCAATCCTGGAAGACATCTCTGAGAAATGGTACCACATTCTCTGCAATTATGCACAACAAAATTCTAGCAGCATTACTGATTCTTCCCTTTTCATTGAATCCCTAACCATCCCATTTGTTAGGCCTGTCAGCTTTTTCTCCATTATATAACTCGAATCCCATCAGTATTCTCACTCCTAATACCCTAATCACCTCCTTTCCCCTGAGACTCTACAATCTACTTGTGACAGCCTTCTTCATAATGACCACTATCTATTTCTAAAACTTCTTCACATAAAAGTCAGAGTGAATCAAATAATATTACACCAAATTATTTTTTAAATTACTTTAAAAACCAAACTAGTCTTTATTTAGTCTACGAGGTCTTAATAATCTAGCAATTTCTCCACCATCATCTGCCTCTCCTGTACCCTTGTTTATAATTGCTTAATTCATATTTAAAATTTGTTTCCTTAAACACTTTAAGCTCATTCCTATCCCCTAGTGTTTGCATTTCTGTTCCTTTTTCTAAGAACACTCCTTTTATGAACTCTACAATTCTTCTCCCTTTTTATCATTTATGTATCAACTCAAATATCACTTCTTTAGAAAAATCTTCACTAACTGCCCTAGACAAAGCCAATCCCTTTCAACTATTCTCTTCCATATTAAACTATTATATTTTTACATAGTATTTATCAATATCTAATTTAAGCTAATTTATTGTTTACTTGTGAGCTTTTTTGTCTTCCTCTGATAAACATAAGTTCCTTGGGAACCAGGGCCCTGCCTTCTTTATAGCTACTTTCAAGTATTTCATACTGTGCTTGGTATACAATAGGTTCTTGATATCCATTGACTGAGTGAGTCCAGAAAAAATTCACCATATTTAACAGTATGGAACTGACATAGATACACAGGCGCAGATACTGTTCCTCTTTTTATTGGCATTGCAGCAAAGGTATAAATTTGTCTGGAGTGGGAAATGCCATTTTTAGTGTTTACTTCGGTTCTTACCATCCAAGAATTAGAATTGTTTCTATATTTATTCCGGTGTTCTCAGTTATTTCCATCAATCCTTATTGGGCTTCTATGTGTTGAAGTCTAGTATATTCTATGTTGTCTAGTGACTTTACTGTTGAAAATGGAAAATGACTTTTATGACTATTTATCAATCCGGCTAGTAAGAATATTATTGTTTCTCTAGGAATCACATTGGATTCTGTTATTTCTCATAAAGAAGAAAGAGAGTAGAGCTTATTTTATAGACAGTATTGATTAGTTCTTTTGTTCTTGTTTGTTTTGAGAATCGAATGAGATGATATAGGTAAAGCTGTTTTATAAACTATGAAGTATTATATGAATGATAGTTTTCCATCTATGTGTGGTGATATTTTTGTCTTTTAAAAATATTTTTGTCTTTTAAAAATATGCCCTTTTTATACACTATGTTGACAGTACACATTTCCTATGTCATATTAATTTATAGTAATGGTAGAGTAGAAAAAACACTTTCAAACTCTAGACCTACGTACATTCAGGTCTCTCAGCCTGGAATTCCTTTTCAAATGACTGCTCCTCTGTGCTGTCCTCCCCAGTTGGGCCTACTTGTCTTTAGATATGTACATAAGCTCTTCACACTGCTTCTACTCCAATTAGATGTATATGAGATATTGTTTGCTTCCACGGCAACTTATAAGTATATAGCAAACATAATACCTACTGTTTTTTATGAACATGTCTACATATTTTACATATTAATTTATTTAATCTTCACTAAAATTCTATGAGATGGATGCTCTCTCTCTTTGCCATTTTACAAATGAGGAGATTAAAGCAGAGCAAATAATAACTTGCCCAATGTTATACATCTAGTAAGTAGTAGAGGTCGGATATGAATTTTTTCTTCTTACCCTCCCATGTCCTCGATATAACTCAGTGGAGTAATGAAACTTCATAAAGACAACTGTCAGGTCACATTACTAAAAGCTTAATGCCCAGAGTGGTGGCAGTGATGATAGTCCGATCTGCACAGGTCATTCATTCATTCATTTTTTAAGGAAATGCTTGTGAGAAGACACCAAGTGTTAGGCATTGTGCTTCGCACCCATGACTCAAAGATTAGTTAAAATAAATCAACTTAAGTTGGTCAGGAGTAAAGAGGATAGAAAGAGATACTTGGGGTAAAGAAGAATGAGATCAAATCAAAATGTATATTTTTGCCATATCTGAGGACTATATATAAAAAAAATTAACATGTTTGTACATAACGAATGGACAATAACCACAATAAGAAGAGAATTTAGAACCAACACATAGTCAAAATAACGGGAGCTAATTAGCCCGAAGAAAAGAAATGATTGAAGTGTTCTCATCTGGAAAGAGATCACAAATATCTGAATAGCTTTTAAAGACAGAACTTGTTCCACTGGGAAAAAGACATAGATTAAAAGAATTATGCTCAGCACAAAGAGTAACTTTTTAATAGCGCTATTCTAAATTGCAATCAGCTACTTCATGCATAGTAAATCCCTGTCACTGAAGGGTTAAACCTGGGAATGGTCAATTTACTACTCAAAGAAGTTGTGGAAAGTCTTCCCATATTAGATTAAATAGACTCCAATAGATGACTTGTTAGTTGTCTGAATCAGATTTGATTCAGATCTGATTCAGATTTGATTCTGAACCAAAATCTATTGTGCTGCACAGATGATGGAGAACAGGATATACTGTCAAAAACTGTGTAAGGTTTGGGATTTATTGTTTCATGGACACCAGCAGGAAAAAAAAATCAGACTCCTGGATTGAAGACAAAGACTTTATTTTTCATGGCAAAAGCAGTAGCAAGAATTTCATGTGTGTTTGCGTCAATTCTCTCATGTTCCTCAAGTCACAACGGGGTAATGCCAAGTAGCCATGATGGATGCTTGCATTACAGAGAAAAAAACACTGAGCTTGGGGGAGTCATCGCTTTTAATGTAAGCCTATTCTTTTCCTGGGGGAGATATTACTGCATCCCTCAAGGTTGTTCCCTGCAGATACAACCCTGAGAGATGACCCAGGTAATCAAGGCCTTGCACTCTTGGGATACCCAGCAAGAATGTGCAGGGACAATCAGGACCCATGGTGATTGCCTGTCTTATCATGGACTACAAAGCCATTGAAAATCTGGACTGCCCAGAATCTCTGATTACCAAAGAAAGCAGATGACATGGAGAAAGATATTGCAATAACGTAAGTCCTATTTAAAACGAACCCTGAATAGTGAGAGATAGATGACATAAAAACAGTTTGCTTCTAAACCTATTGAATCCAGATGGAAGTTACATGTCATCGACCTTCTTGTTTATATGCCAAAAGGCTTATTTATAAGGTCCCTAATGGCAAGAAGCACCCATTTTTCAAGGTCAGAATTGCCCAAATCAGCACTTTCCTATGCAGAAATTTTCATTAGATTAAAAAAAAGAAAGAAAGAAAAAGAATAAGAAGAAAGAAAAGGAAAAACTCACAGATTCTTACTGCTTTCAGGAAGATAAAAATGTGTGGCCAAACCACACAGGTAGCTAAATCAACAGTGCCACCTAGTGGAATTATTTATTTGACAGACATAAAATTATATTTTCTATAGCTCCATTCACTTTTACCTTGTGTTTTTGCCAGGAAAGATGAGCTCTTTAAAAGCCTAGTTTGATCAATCCAGTTTAAAGAATTAAACTATCCTTTTTTTTTTTTTACATATTTTCTTTCATGCATAAATTGTGTACAGTTTACAAGGGGAACAGTTTCAAAAATAGGTCAATTTTAAGGACTGCTGGTTATAAAGATAAAATTAAAAAGCGCACAGCTTTTGGAAAATTTTGTGAGGGAAGCAAAATTAATGGGAGTATAATTTCAAGTCAAAATTATTTAAGTAAAATTTTAAAGAAATTTAGAGCACCCTGAAACTGCGAAGTCATAGTGGTTCTGTGAATTACTCTAATAATGAGTCACAAAAAAATTTTCAGGTATTTCTGATTTTTTTAAGTTAAACAAATTCAAGTGCTTACTAATAGAAGCCATAAATAAGAAAAAAAAATTGGAAAAATAACATTTCACAACCTTTTATAAACAGAAAGACTTGCCTATAATTTCAGTTTTTCTCATTAAAAAATGTAGGAAATATGTTACATTTCAGTCAATAGACATCTTGTGAAAAACTACTGTTTAGATTATAGATATAAAGCTTACTTTTAGAATCAGAATTTTCCAGTAGTTTCTAAAATCTTGTTGACATTTGGGTCAAATTACTCAGGAGAAATGTGAAGAAAGAAACATGGGAAATTCAGAAAAATTAAAATGAACTTGAGACTCTGTTCATTGAGACTCTGAAATCTCATTATTTTTTCTTCCAAACAAAGTAGTATAACATGGTAATTATAGTCATGAATTTCAGAGTCATATTTGTAAGATAGAATTATATGTAATGAAAGGTTTGTTTTTTCTATAAATCAAAAGAGGACAAATATATATAGTTTCATATAGTTCAACCCCATACTTTAAAATCCTAACTTCATGAGTACCTCTATGACTTTTATTAGGCAAGTTACTTTATCTCAATAAGGCTCAGTCTCTTCTTTTCAATGGAGATAATAATACCTATCACAACAAACTGTTTTGAGAAACCAATGCAGGATGTTTAAGATAGCACTTACCAACGACCCAACCTAGAATGAGCATACAAAGAATGATTTCTGTGGTTAGTAACTGCTTCACAAAATATATTTTGGATACTATGAGAGGGGAGAACCCATTAGGTAACTGTCAACTATTAAAATATCTGAATGGCAAAATAGAAAAACACTCTCTCTGCTTGTCTCATTCTCAGCCACTTTCTGCTTCTTAGAGTTTCTTCCTAGCACATCTTCAAGCACTCATCTTCATCATTTATATGACTGTCCTTTTAAAATTTATCTGCCCAGTAAATTAGATAAGATATAACCAATTTCTTTCACAAAAGCCCCCAAAGGATGAGCTGCCACGTGGTAGACGTGTCTGTTGATCCAGTCCTCTTGGACTTGGACCTGAACAATATAGCAGATTATGTCACATTTCACTTCCCTGCTCAGTGCTCCTACACTGCCATGTGCTTTTCCCCGTCCAAATATCTAGGATCTTCTCTGTGTTTGTGAGCCTCAGATAAAGAGGAATAGAGCTGCTATTGAATCTTAGTGTGCTATTCTACCCTCCGCTGACAAAACTAATCATTTTCACAGGATCTCTCTGAAGACAATAGTACAGTCTTATTATTAATGAATTATTATTCATTATTATTATTATTATTTATTATTCTTGAAAGAAGATTTTTATTAAGCTATTATTCATGAAAGAGGGCCATTCTGAGTTTCAGGCATTTAGAAGTCCAGCAAGAAAATAATTCAAAGCATTCTTTTATTCATTCTGAAAATGATTAAGCTCCTCTAACCATTAGACTCTGGTGACATGAAAGGAGAAAGGTTGACACAGTTGCTCTCCTCATAGAATTTGCAGTTAAGTGGCATTTTGTCAGTAGAACTAAAATTAGGACTAGCTCTGACCCTTGTTTAAGTACCCCATAAATAAATGAACACCAGGAGAGGGGAGAATAATGTGTAGGAATGTCCCCAGGGGCCTGGGGAACATCCTCGAGGGAGGCTTGCCAAGGTCTCCCAGGCCTGCTCAGTGCATGGATGAGAACTCTCCACTAGCACAGTTCCAGGAAGAGTGTTTTCTATATGCCAGTCTGTTTATGGTCTAATTTCATTTTTTGAGAACAATTCCGAAGGTCAGTGCATTTTTAAGTAAGGAAACTGAAGTTCAAGAAAGATGAAATGATGTGAGTAGGATCACACAACCCATGATTTTTAGTTTAGGGTCTGGATTCAGGTCTGCATGGCTCCAAGCACGTGTGCCAGACTTACTTTTTGAGGGGAGCAGGGCTGGAGAGGGGGATGCAGTTGGCTTGAGATGGATGAGAGAACTTGTAGATGATGGAATCTTGTAATCTCTGGAGTAGAGAGCAAAGATGTCCCATAATAAAAGTGGAAAGAGCAAAGAAACAATAGAAGACGAGAAGTCTGTAGAATTGGTAAAAATAAGAAAAGCTTCCACGAAAACCATCGGGTCCATGTGAAGCCCAAAGGGCTAAGAGCAGGAATATGGGTCAGCTCATTCTTCAGTTATCATGCTGAATGCTTGCCCTTTGCAAGGCCTTTTCACCCTGCACGCCTTTCACCTCACCTCCAATGCTCTCCCTAATCTCCTGCATAGGGTGCAGGTAGATGGTGGACAAATATAGTCTGCAAGAGGGCGTGAAGGACCAGAGGCTGCACCCACTTACTCAGAGCAGAAATTTTGCAGTCAGACACGCTGGATTTGGATCTCAGTTCTGCCACAGAATATTCTTAGAAGCTAATCTGACTTACTCATTTCTAAAAAAGATGGCATCATATTTACCTTACCAAGTCCTGGAAAAATTAAGTGAGGTAGTATGTGTGAAATGCCCAGCCAAAAGGCTGATTTATAACAGATGTTCAACACATGTTAGTTCAGTGTATCTCAAACTTTAAGTTGTGAAATAAATGTTATTGTTTATAATCAGGTCATTGAAATGGAATGAATGGATCCAACTACATCGTACTTAAACAAAGATAGTCGTTTTCATACTTCTTTTAGATATAGACACCTGCATATGTATTCTTGGATCACAATATAAAATGCTCTTATTACTATGAGTCAGTTTAAAATTTTGGAAGTCCTTGCATTAGCTCCCTCTCCTTAATGCATTTCTAAATAATATAACCCATATTAAGGGATTGACTAAGCTCACATTCATTCTATTTGAGAAATTTACAGATGGTTCTTATTGTTTCCATTATTTCAGATGTTACTTTCATTCCTCCAAAAATACTTTGCAATCATCTTTATTACATAGCATTTATCTCCCATAATTACCATTGTTTACATGCCTGTCTTTCCTCCAACTATTCAAGGGCAAAGAGAGCATCTTATGATTTCTTTCCCTTTTTTCAAAATGAACAAGGGGCCAACAAACTTTTTGTGTGCTAATAAGAAAAATATAAATTGAAAGTCTATAATTTGCCTGAAGTGATGTGATACTGTTTAGATTATTTCAGTAGAACTATTAAACTATCTTTCATATTTGAAATTACAAAACAATTGAGAAAAAATGGGAGAAAAAAAACGGGCCTCAACTTAAGAAATATGGATTTTAGATATGACTTTGCCATTCTTAAGAATATAACCTCATAAGAGTCATTTAACCTTCCTTGGGCCTGAGTTGCTACCTTTTAAATGATGTGTGTAGACTGCATGATTTTTAAGTCTCTTTCAAATTTAATGTTTTTGATTTTGTTGATAATCCTATATGGCAGAAGAAGACATTAAGTATGAATGACAGACAATAAGCAAGAGACAGATTTAAAACTGAGACCCTTGATCCTATAGTCAGTTTTTTTTTTTTAATTCCCACAATATGTAGTATAATATAGGTTATGAATTTTGGGAAAAGAACTGAAAGCACTTCAAATAGTTCTGCTTTGATGAATCAGGGAACAATTCTGAATGCCAGATTTAATAAAATAGAAAACCAGGGAGAAGAAATGACAACTGAATTTTGCTTGCTTTCTAGATTTTGCTTCGATTAAATGACTGAAGTGAATCATTTGTGTAATTATCAATGGTGACTATGTATAGAGTGATGCACTAGAATTGTTGCCCTCTACTTTTTTATTTTTTTTTCCCAAGTAGGTGAGCTACATATAAGTTGCAGAAAATAAAAGCAGTAATATATTTTTATATTAAGAGTGCCCAGAAAATGGCAGATATTTAATTCATGTTTGCCAAATCCAACTATTAGTTTATAGACATGGGGGCACTTTTAGTACGTTTCTTACTTTTATCCTCAAACAATCCCACAGGGTATGAGAGATAGTGATTCTGATTGTAAAGACAAAAAAAAAACAAAACTGAAGTTCATATACAAATAACTTGAAACTGTAAACTCTACAGAATTGAAAATAGCATAAAATAAAAAATATTTCAAAAATATTATTGTAAATATTTATTTGTGGAGCAAATAAAAACTTGTCAATCATGAATATGTGTCAAGCAAATTAAGTATGAGCTTCAAAATCATAAAAGGATTAGGGATAAGGGCAAATCCTAAGATTATAAATTTCTGTTGGAATTTTACAAATAGCTCAGTTCAGTTTATGTTTTTCTTGTTTTGTTTTAGATTTGCTTATTTACATAGGTATAAAGTAGCCAAGGCATTAATGAGTTATGTCATCTATCTTTGAACCAGAAGATCCTTAATAAGTAGTTAGCATATAAATAAAATACAAAATAATCCGAATTAGAGAAAATCGCTGGGCTTCACAGAAGAGCAGGAACAGAGGCACTCACATTTTCAGTACATTCATTGAAATCCTTAACTTTTCCCAGTTTCCTGTATAAAAGCTGCTGCAGAAATAAAACACAATACTAGCTAGTACTGGTCTCATGAGTGATCTGACGGACCAAGCACACACCTATGCTGTGCGTTCAATGAGAAGGTATTCGTGGACTCATCGGTTGGCTGCCAAAAGAAGATAACTCTGAATCACTGCAGACTGGCTGCAGGTGGCAAAGTCATTTGGAAGACAAACAAAGCAGCCCCACTTCATTCAAAAGTATCTTTGAGACTGCCTTGACCATTCAAAATTATATTATTGGAAAACATACTATTGATCACAATATCAAGAATTTTTTAAAAGGTGAATTGTGCTTATATTGTTTTTACCACCTCAATAAATAAAGAGCAACTTCAGTTCATTGTCATTGTTAATGGATTTTACATTTAACCTTCCAGTTTAGGATCTCTACAAACCATTACATTACAAAGCATCAATAGTATATTGATTTCAAATTGAGATGTCATATAAAATACTGGTCCTCACAACCAGATGAGGGTTGAAATTATTTCTATGCTATTTCACACCAAATGAGTGATTGACAACAAGAATTCATTAAGAACTAATAGGTTATAAAATTGCTTGCTCTAAATCACAACGTTAAAAGAAAAATCTATTACAGACTTAAAATACTTTAAAATAAAGTATATTCATTATGATTAATATGGTCATGAAATTATTCATGTCAGAAGGATTATTTAGTCTTGATTTATAAATGTTTAGTGAAATGGGGTTGTATCATATTATGGGAATTATTTCACATGCTTTCAAAAACTGCCCAAACTTTCTAATATTTAGGTGCTGGTTCTGGAAATAATATAGGCTTTTCCTAAATGGAAATAAGGCTCATGGAAGAGAGGTGAAAGATTAATAGATGAGGGATAAGACAGCAGAGTCTTTGAAAGAGAGGGGGAAATTGAGGACATAGAAAGATGTATTTAAATAACATGAACTATGTCAGTTCAGCTTTATAGGCAGGACATGTACCAGCAATGTACTAGATAGTGGTCATTAATAACAGTGCAAGAGGCAAGACAGAAAAACTTGGATAGCAAAAATGAACAGCACAATCAGCAATGTGAAGTGTCACTTCATCTTAGGAGATGAGACACAGCAAGGGAGGTGGCCAAATTTGTGATTATTTTCTAATATGCAGTTGGTGGGGTTGAATTGTCCATTCTGACCCCGCAAATTTATATGTTCTAGTCCTAAACCCTAATACCTCAGAATGTGACCTTATTTAGAAATAGGATCGTTGTACAGATGTGATTAAGTTAGGATGAGGTCACACTGGAGTAGGGTGGGACACTAATTCTATGCAACCGGTGTCCTTATAGCAAAAGGAAATTTGGACACACATATACAGGAGAATGCATGTGTAGATGAAGGCTGACATCAGGGTGTTGCCGCAAAAAACAAAGAAAGTCAAAGACTTATCAGCAAACCAGCAGGAGCTAAGCAAGAGGCATGTAACAGTTTCTCCTTCATAGCCCTTGGAAGGAAACAACCCTGTGGATGCTTTGATCTTAAACTTCAGCATCTGAACTGTGAAAAAATAATTTTTCGTATAATGCCAGAACTTATGGTACTTTGTGGCAGCCACCCTAAGAAACTAATACAATACTCATGACACATGCTGTATTTTTTTAAGCATTAATTTTATTGCTGAATTTTTATGCTAGGCTGTCTTTTTTAATTTCAAGGACTTCAAGTAGAGAAAGGTTGAGAAACTGTGATAAGAATAGGCAGCAATATGAAATCGAAACAAAAAGTGAACTTCTGATGTCAGTGATTCTGCTTCAAAGTCACCCAGGCTCATATATTAATCATTTAACTATTTCATTTTCTCTCTTAATGTGTCTTCCTCACCCTTTCTGACTAGACCACATTTCTCACCTCGGTAGCACCCAAGGTTTTCCATTATAGGACCAACCTGCAGAAGATAAAGACAGTCCACACTGTGCATAACTATTTCTTGCTGACTGAATAGTCCAACTTGAAAAATATGGCTTCCTAAGAAACCAAAATGAGCATTTGATGCAACGTTTGAAATGTGCACAAGTCTTGTCATTGTCACCACTGACTTGATGTGTGTAATTACCTCCCCCAAATGGCAGGAAAGTGCTCAGAACTGACATAAATATCACTTAATATTCTCAGGCAGTGAAACTTTTTAAACATATTAGGCTTGTAGACTATAATAGATGGAAAGAAGAAAATTGCCTCAGAATTGTAGGACTAAATAGAAAATGTCTTTAGGAGCAATTGCTCCATGTTCAGTTTATAAGTTGCCAGACTGGCACCATTTTTTTGTTTGTTTGTTTTTTGCAGTGCACGAGTATGGCAGAATTTCTGGCAAAATAGCTAATTTCGAGAAACCAGGTGACCCAAATGATGATCCTTTTCCACTTTCACTCCACTTTGATCAGTTTCTCAACAAGAGAATCTAAGGAAGAGGACACGTGCAATTGCTTTTGCAAAGTATTTCCATGAATCACATCCTATCAGAGATTTTGTTTTTGATCCAACTTTCTTATGCTGAGGAAACTTAAGGACAGATTTTTAGTGTTTTTAAGTGCCTTTGTCAAGGCCACCCAGGTAGGCGCAACAAAGAATATCAATTTTCTTATTCCAACTCTAAAGCCTGATCATCAGAGCAACGCACGGTCAGTAATGTGTATGCCACCCTCCTATCCTTTTCCCTCTAAAGTCATGACATGAAATGTTAAAGCCATTAAAAATGAGAATGGGCATGTTAAGACTTTTTCTCATTTCATCTTAAAAAAAAGATGTGCATACACTGCTTTCCAAGTTCTGGCATTATACAAAAAAATCATTCTCTGGGCCACAGCTTCACTGTTACTCGTCACCTGAACCTTTGCCTATAGCCTGTGCCCTAAAATCAATATTGCTGCACTTAGTTCAATAATAAATAATCTAATAGTCACAAATATTGCTAACTTTCTGTAGAGGTACATTTCAAGTTATCAAAATCTTCTATTTCTTGTAAAAAGAGTCTTATATTTTTAATTATTCTGTTTTTGAGTCTTATCTAAATCCTCCTTGATAGTGTGTGATTGCAGAAGATAAATATTAATAGTAACAGCGTAGGGTGATGTCTGAATCTCAATAAGGCTTGGCAGCCTTATGGTGTAGATATATAGTGTTGCTTAACTATTTTTGGCTTGTAGATGTTTAATAATTCTTATTTCTGTCCAGTTTATTTTAAGAATTGAAACACAGAAATGAGTTGTTGTTTTAACATCCCCCATATTTAACTGTAACATGTGGTAAACAGATATTAGGATATTATTGAAAGAGGACTGTTTATCCTCTTGTGTATAATGTAAGGTATCTATCTGTCTAATTCAAGCACGGTCTTTATTTACAGATTTTAGGAAGATAATGTAAAGAATTATGTACCACATACTACAGAATTATGTACCACAAACTATAGATGTTGATCCATTTCTGATAATATATTCTCAATTATCAACTCAAGAAGGAATTAACGAAGCCTATTTGACATGCATGGAAGAAAGGAGAAGTCAGTTGTGTGCGCAGTGAACAGTAATGACAGTTATAAAATCTAGCAAAAGAGACAGTGAGTCATGAAGGAGTTAAATTGAAAAAAAGTTAGGAAAAACTCTACAGGGCATCCAGAACTGCAGAGAAATAGAGAGAGATCAAGAACTATGGATTCACTTGCAATCCTTTAATCATAAGAGTAAGAAGAGTTAAAAGTAAGAGTAAATTTGAGTTGGACTGAATTGGAGATCAAGCTAGAGCGAAAGCTAGAGCTAGTGTTAGACATAGAGTTAGTTAAAGTTCTAGGTCAAATCTGTCTCACTTCAGTTTACTTTCAGATGCCAAAGACTAGGAAATACCACAAGTCAGAAGCACCCAGTCTCTAGTCAAGACATTATAGGTTAAGTCGAAATTATATCAACTTCTCTCTGTTCACCATTCAGATTTTAAACATTAATATATTTATTCCCTACAAACATGCCTGCTGCTGTTAACTTTCCACTGTAGGAACGGTAAATCTGTCAAGGCCGAGCCCTGGACACAACATGGACCTCTCCTTATGATCTCTCTCTGCTCTACACATACTGATCAGCTGTTCAGTGTTAAGATTTTTTGCATCATTTGATCAATATTGTATCACTGCTAAAAAAAAAAAAGAACATGCAGGTGACAGAGCTTGAGAGGTGCTTTCAATATTCTCTGCAGGAAAAGTGATTCACCAATCAGGGTCCAAGCTGAAAATGGTTTTTCCATTGAGAATACTTCCTACAAGGTACCATTAAAAATCTAGTTCCAGCTCTCTTTCCTCTTATGTTTACTTTTTAAAATTCCACCGGGTCTTAGGAAAAAACAATTATTCACCAAAAGAGAAAATGGTAAAAATAAAACCAAGTATTAGATAGTGTTCCAACCAGATCTGATATCCTGAGAACACATCATTTTTTATTTTTCAGTCAGAAATGCATAACCTGGATCAAATCATGAGAAAATGTCAGAAAACCTAAAACATTCTATACAATAATTAGCCTGGATTCTTTAAATGTGTCAATGTCATAAAAGACAAAGACTAAGGAGCTTCTCTAGATTGCTGGAGATGAGAGTCATGACAATTAAATGCAATATGTGATCCTAAATCCCATCCTCAAAGGAAAAATAAGTGCCATAAAGGACATTACGGGGACCATGTTAGAATATGATTCATAGAACAAAGTACCAATGTTAAATTATTTCCGCTGGATAACTACATAGTGGTTACATAAGGAAATATCTTTGTTCCTAGCAAATACAAATTAAAATGTTAAGAAACAAAGGGCCAGGACGGATGCCAACTATTCTCGAGTGTGTCTTCTTTAAAGAGTTAAGTTGTTTTGAAACTCCTGGATTCAGGATAATTTCTTTAAAATTATGAGAATTAATGTTCTTTTTGGCATGCATCTGAAATACATTTTTTATTTTTAACTTTTTACTTTAAATAATTTCAAACTTTCAGAAGTTACAAGAATAATACAGATATTCTATACACCCTTTGGACAGATACACTGTTAACATTTTGCCACATCTTTTGTCACTTTACCTCCCTGATACACACATACACATATGAAAATGTATATGCATACATACATACTTACCTGGGAGAACATCTTGCTTTTGGGTCTGTTGAAAACATTTAACCAAAAACAAAGTAAATTGCATATGGTTATTCGCCCACTGAGAAAATGAAAGACATGATTCCAATAAATATCTGTTTGCTATGTAGTCTGCATAAGCATTAAAATTAGAAGAGAAAATTGAGGGTACTAATAAGTGCATTTTTGTGGTCAATTATACTTGCTTCATTAAAGTGAGTGTCACTAAATGTGTTAAGGAAAAACAAAACAAAACCAGAGCTACAGTGACAAAGCTGTTCATAACTCCTTCCAGATGGGTAAAATATTCATTGTTAGACAGGTGCTTCAGGTGCCCTTTCCTTGGGAAATAAAGAGCAAAACTGATAAAAGGATTGTCTATACTCAGCAGTGCCCAAATGTTCATGATCATGTCATTTCTAACTAAATCTTCATTTTTTCCCCTGTTTTTTAATCTTATTTTATTTTTTTATATCCTGCTTTGAATCATTCCATTGGAACCCAGCTGAGCTCAGTCAAGCTTGCAAGGTTGAATGTGCCTGCCAGGCAGGCTTAACTATTTCTTATATGTCTTAGTGGATACTGAAAAGGTTATTGCATTAAAATTGTTGATGTATATGAATTAAGACCGTCCTTCCTCAGGTGTAAGCCAGCATGTGGTATTTCTAAAGATGAGATGATCTAGCGATAATAATAAACATTGAAGCTGTCGTTCATCTAAGTTAGCTGTCAGGTACGTTGCCAGAATGAATTACTTAATGAATTTTACTGATAAGTAACTTTAAACAGCATTCATCTAACATAGCAATGTGTTTTCTAGTTAAGGAAAACCTAAGACAAAAACGAACCTATGTTTTAACGACGATTGTTAAAGACATTACTTTTACTAACAATTAAATCACATATTTCAACCAAAGTAGGAGTTTCAACCAAAACTGGAGTTAAATAAAATACATGATTTCTGACTACTTGTTAAAATCTAGTTCTGCACTACTTTTCTCATGGCTCTTTCTATAGAAGCCATGACTGTGCCTACTGTATGATGGTATCCTTACTCCTAAGAGTAGCAATACTGTGCCATGGGGCATTTAAAAGAGTGTCATTTCTCTCAGATTGCAAACTAAAGGAATCCAAAACAATATTAACAGACCAAAATCAATAAAGAGTGAGAAGTAAAATACGTATAAATTTTCATATTTTTTTTACACCCAGTAGCTCGTTCACTATAGAGTTCATTGGCTGCAAATAATGAAATCCAATTTTGGCTCACTTCAGCAGAAAAAGGAACTTACAGGATAAGACATAGTAACTCACAGAATTGAGAGAAAAGGGGAAATGAGGGCGAGAAGGGCCAAAGGAGAAAAGTGGGAGAAATAGAACTCTGACTAGGTGAGACTAATAGTCTCTTTATTATCTTTTTATCTGAATGACTCAACTGAATTTATTCAGGACAGAAAAAAAAAAAAGATAAATATGGACAAGTTGACTATCTTCAATATGTGACATTAGGCCAATGAGGAATGAGGCTTATTCTGTTGAATTCGAAAAGAAGAACAAACTTAGAAGTGAAATTTTTACATAATGAAATTACTTAAAGGTAAGTTTCAGCTTAGTAGCAATTAGAATCATTCTATGAGAAGTCAAAACACCCTTCGCAGATGTGTCCAGAGAACAACTATGTGGTGAGGCATATAACAAAGGTAATTTCTAAACTGATTGAAGGTTATCCAGATGACTTCCAAGATCCTTCTCAACTTAGATTCTGTGATTTCCTCTTAATGGTAATATAATCTTCTGTCTCTAAAAATAGTTTGCCCAGAAAATATTTTCAAAGCCAAAATGTAGTTTCCTCAGAAACTCCTGTAGAGAGTTTGTTCTCTTATTTCAAAATATATTATTCCAGCATTCAAAAAATTATTATTAACTTTCAAAATGCCCACGTTAATCTGGAATTTATCCATTTAAAACCCAAAGCAAAGCATATTTCATTAGGATGTTTTTTCATCTAATGCCTCTGCTTGTTAGTATTAATCTCCAACTGTAGAACATCTGGGTACAGGGACCTGAAACTATGAACTTGGATTATGTTAAAACTGCATATTAATCATATATCATCATAATAAATCTCTGATATGGATATTTTCTAATTAAAGATTTTCGCACAATCCAATAGATTTTCAGGTGCAGTTTTAATATAGGTCTACTCTTTTTCTGAAAAAGTGTTTATAATCCCACCCTTTAGAGTTTTCTTCAGTACAAATTCTACTAAAGATTGACAAAGAATACATATATGAAAAATATTTGGCAAAAATATTTTGCATTGGATATGCACTGTCAGTGAGAAAATATAGATCCATAAAAAGCAAAATAAATATAAACATTTCTTATTTGTAGCTCCATGGTTTATACAATTTACAAACAGAAAATCTCGGTTGTTTGTGCCTTACACACACACACACAGTAATGTACTGAGTGATTAAACTTGAGTATTTAAAATATCGAATAGAAATCAAGAATTAAATCATAGTACATAGTTAATGAACATTGGCTCCAAGATTCAAAGATTCTAGTGAATCAGTAGACAGAAAGCAAACAAATTAACTGCAAAAATAAAAGACGATGTTGACCTTAATGTTCCTATTTTAAAAGAAAAAAAAATGGCCAGATTGTTGAAATAATAAAAGGAGGAAAGGGTGTAAAATTCATTAGAAAAATTTTCAAAGCAGGTGGCAAGATTTCTTTGAAAAATTAAACTTCTAACAGACTATAGGAGGTTTTCTTTATTTTTAGTTCAAAATCTGTTAGGAAGAAAGAGTTCCAGGAAAGGGAAATATAAATGGCAGCACCAGACCTCCCAAACACTGCAGACTTCCAACACCTCCAGGGACTGCAGTTGTCTCCTCTGCCTACAGATTTCAATCATCCCTGCAGCCCCAGTCTTCAAGCATCTGAGGACAACACATCAATATAACTGATAACAAACCCGATCTGTGTACTGGAGGGAAAGTTAATAGTGAATATATTCAACATACCATTTATCCCAGAAGACACACTGACATCCTGGAATTAAGAAATATGGTTTTCTTCTCGTATCCCATCCATTGTGAATAATTGTTGACGACTTTGGAGTTTAGTATTTTGATTCAATTTGAATGATGAATTAACAGAAACTAAGGGAAGGCATCTAGAGGTTGTGCAGGTGAATGAAGCACGATAATCTGTTACTCAACTCTACCCACTATGTTATTAAGCAAATCCTTTATCCTTGTTACCTCTTTCTCAATAGATAATATTAACAGTATATAATGGTCATTATATTTTATAACAATATATTATATATAATATAATGTATGACATTAATATATTACTTAAACTGAATATTAGTATTATATCAATGCCTTATTCTGGTATCATTATTATTTCATAACTTTGAGAAATTGAAAGTGAAACAGCATAGGAATTTTTGGAATGGAAGCAAAACAATTTTCTGTCATTCTATCTTAACATCACTACTTCACTATGAAAAACATTCATGAATTGAAAACATAAAATATTATATTCATCTTGTGCTGACACTCATATAGATATTCATAAAACAATGCAGCGAGCCCAGCATGCTGAGCCACATAGAAAAGTGAAGAATGGACTCTGGAGCCAGATTAACTGGATTTAAATCCTGGATTTAAGGAGGGTCAAGTTGTTTCTATGTAACCTTCAGCAAGTTATTTACTTCAGGTATCCAATCTCTAAAACTGGAATGATAATAGTATTGATATTGCTAGGATTGTTATAAAAATACTATACATAAATATATGTAATGCACTAAAAATACACCAAGCATGTTATAATGGCTAAATAAATGTTTGCTTTTAAGTTATATGTGTCCACACATACTCAGACACAAACATGCCTTTTCTCAAAATTACATATACATATATCAAGTAAAAGTGCCATGGGAGCTATTTGGAGACAAATAATTATTGTGAAAAGAACATAGCTTCTAGAAGCAGAGGGCTAGGGTTCATTTTCCAGCATCAACAGCCACCATTGTGCTGCAGTTTGTGGGGACTTTTTTGATACTCTCCTTGCTTCATAGATTACAAATAAATTTCTTTCATTTCCTCTGGATCTTGTATTGTACTCTTAACCAGAGAACTTTAAAAAAAAAAGTGTCTATGTCTATTTTAAATACTATAATAGTAAGATAAAGCTTAAAAAATTTATTTATTATTTAGCACAATAAGTTTATTACTATTTTAACATGGTAAGTTTTGTTTTAGAAGTCCATATGGGAAGAAATAAGAGAGAACACTGATATTTAAGCATTTTAATCTATATACCAAACTGAATTGTAATTTAAATTCCCAGGATATATTAGGACTATAGAAGGCTCCGTGTGCTGAAATATAAAAATAGAGAACATATTGGAGATTTACTCTTCCCACGTTTTAAATCTAGATTAAAGATGTTAGGGTAATGGGAAAAAAACAACAGTGACTACTGTGAAATGTTAGTGCTTCCCAATACCCTTCTCATTTTCATTTCTTCTTCTCCTATGTACATATATTTTCAAGTATGTGCTCACACACCTGCAGGCAAAGCTACTAGTGTTTTGGAAAGGAAGCAAAACAATCTTCTGACATTCTATCTTAAAATCACTATTTCACTATGAAAATTATATTGAGAAAATATCAAATCTGTAGAATTTAAAGATATAGCCCAGGGGAAATTTAGATTTTCTTCAATAAGACACTTCTCTTTCTGACTTTCATTTTCTTAAAGATATTTAATATACTGAAAGAGATACTTAAACATTTAATATATTGAAACCATAATGAAGTATATATCCTAAGAGAAAAGGCAGAGGAAAGGTGAGAAAAAAAGATGGCTAGAAAAAGCAGCGAGGCTGAGATACACAGAGATGATCACATGTCCTATGATGAACAATCATCTGTACCCTAGACCCTGTTTCCCACACTCCAACAATGCCTAGAAGAGATAGCAATGCATCTGAAAGAAATGGCTGGATCCTGGGTACATATACTACCAGCCTTCACAAGATTTCTGTGCCCTAAGTTGAACCGAGAAGCAGCAGAGTGGCGAGTCTCCAAATGTACTCTGTAAAGCAGGATCGTGAGCTCCCCAGCAGGAAGCCCTTTGGGAATAAACACCCACACAAGAAATCTCCTCAATGCGCTGGCACTGTGTGAGATGTAGGATTATTTTATCTCACTCTAAAAGAGTCAAGTCACAATAAAGATTCCTCCAATTCAGTGGACCAAGATTAAGTGTAGGATTTAATTTGAATAAAGAAAAATTTAAAAATATGTATGAAGGCATTCAGTTTTAGTGTCAACATAAAAAAGATCTTATCTTAGTGATCATTACTTTCAACCTTACAATAATAAAATGCTGGGCAAACTAAAACTCAACAACTTTACTTGAACCTATCAGAGAACTGAGTTTACAGACCAAACACTAATCCAAAACTCTGCAGAGGCAGGTGAATCCAGAGTCACAGCAGAAATCTGATTACCTGGAACAAAAGCCGGTGGAGCCACTAACTGGTATAAGATGTAAATGGTAGTACTGGAATATAATCCAAAGAACACAAATATATAAATATTCACACAAATTAGAGTAAATGCTTGTATAAATAAATGGGGCAAATATCCCATACAGAAGAATTCCAAATAACAGATAGTGCTCCCTCAATGAGGTACAGCACAACCCCGACTTCTTAAGTGTGAGCTGTCATATTGACTTCTTTCCAGAGCACAGCATGGAAAGAGAGAACAAAAGAGAATAAATTTATAGGACAGAAACCAGGCAAACACTACATAGAGTCAGGTGATCAAGATAAACACCAACAGGGATAAGTTATATTGGTAATAAGTGCTTTTGGGGCCAAGTGATAAGAAAGGCAATTGGTGTAACATTATGTCCTGGCTGGGATCCTGGAACAGAAAAGGGCATTAGGTAGAAACCAAAGAAATTTGAGTAAAGTATGGACGTTAGTTAATAATGATTCATCAACTTGGTTCATTAATTTTAACAAATATACCATACTATTGTAAGAATTAAGTAATAGGAGAAATTGAATATGGGGCATAAGGGAGCTCTCTGTATTCTCCTTGCAATAATTCTATAAACTGTTCTAAAATAAAAAATTAATTCTAAAAATTATATGGGGGAGTGGAGAAGTAGATGGGGTCAAATATGTGATGACAAAAAGAAATATATATATTTCATTGTGTGTTTACTGCCCATATTTAGTAAACACACAATGAACACACAAAGAAATCTAAATATGGGCAGTAAACACACAATGATTTCTTTTTGTCATCACATATTTGACCCCATCAACTTCTCCACTCCCCCATATAATTTTTAGAATTAATTTTTTATTTTAGAACAGTTTATAGAATTATATATGCCTTACTATTGAATTGTATACTTGAAACTTACTAGATTTTGTTAACCAATGTCACCATAATAAAAAATAAATTAATTAACATTAAAAAATAATTTAAAAATTATATGTAGATATACACACAATATGCATGTATGTGTACATATATATGTATATTTGTATGCATATACGTATGCATATATACATAAAGGTCTCAAACATGTTTCCGGCTTCATGTCTTGCCAGTTTCTCTCTGCACAGTTCAAAAGCAGCAAACTTCTAACAATTCCTCCAAAACCAAATATTTTCTTATGCTTCTGTATTGACTCTGCTAACCCTTTTCTCTCACATTCTTTCCTTATGATTAGTTCATACTGATCCTTGGAAATATTGCACATTTCCAAGAAGGCTGCTCTAAATCTAAAGTAAATTAATTTAGTTTAGCCAGAATACATAGGAGGAGTTCTTAACTTTTGCTAGAAACACATCACTTCTACATTATCAACCACTTTCCCTTGCCACACTCCACTTCACCATTTGACTTTAAAAATGAGGAAAAACTAGAAAGTACAATCACATACACACATCTCTGCTAACTTATTTACCATGCTAACTTATTTATTGTTCAACTCTCAGCCCAGGGGTCCATATACTCCAAGAAGATTTCCTTGAATTTGTGGGAATTTTAATTCCTTTGCATCTGGTACCCTTGAACAAAAAATTATATTTTTGTTTATCTCTCCCACTAATCTGAAAGTGTCATTCATTTTTGTACCCCTATATTTAAAACTGATGTCTGACACATGATAGCTGGTCAAGGGATACTTAATGAACTGACCTGAACTGAACTGGCCAGCAATTTTTTCTGGAAGAAGCATATTTTGATTAGAGGTTCTATTTTTTCCAAAGGAGAATGAACCATTTGGAGACTGAAAGAGTCAAATTAGTTCAAAGAAGTAGCAGCGAATGCTCTTGACAATCTGACTTTATTATTAAAAGGACTTACTATCTACAACTAAATGTTCTTACTCTTGCTTTTTAAAAGCCAAATATTACTATTCTAAAACTAAAAATAAGAAAAGAGGAGAATTTAAATGAGAAATAAAGTACCTCACAGAAATAATTCTGATATTTTCCTTCCTTTCAAAACTTTAAGATTTCTAAAGCACAAATTAAAATTATGTATGAAAATAATACAAATGCCATTTTTAAGATATTCAGTTTATTTTGACTATGTAAATTTATGAATATTATTTTATTTTATTTTATTTACCATTGGCTCCAAATACTGTAGAGTATTCTAATCTATTTGTCCTTAGCATACTCCTTTTGCATACATTTTATTGTTTCCAGAAGAGCAAAAAAAATGTGTCCAGTTCTAATACGCTAAATAAAAGTTTAAGACCCTACTAACTTCAGGGTTATCTGTTATTAATGCATTTCTATTTTATTTTATAATATACTTTGGATTAAATATTAATTTTGAGGAAAAGTTACCAATGTAACATAAAATATAGCTTTTACAAATAAAAGCATCGACAATGACTAAAGAAAGCTGGATATTGTGCCAAAAGGAGATTTTAATAATAGTGTCATGGTCATAGAAGCTTAGTGTTTAAAAATTAATTTTTAGTTTAAAAACATTACTGGCAGCACCAAGAATGCAGAAAACATATTCTCTTATTACCAGAGCATCTCCTTGAAGCTTAAATGCCAAATGCTTCAAGGTAAAGACAAAGAACACTTTGAACCTAGAAGAAATTTGACAAATAACTGGAAATATGCACAATTGTCCAAATAATTTTACCTAAGAAAAAATGTTCAGGAAAATAAAAAAAGTGAACTGAAGACCTACTTGTCCTAGAAATAAGTACACTATATCATGAGATCCTTTTTTTTAGTAGGTGCATTTGAATAACTAATTTTTTATAGAGAAAAAGAAAGAAACGATTCTATTAAGTTAAAGAACTGACCTTAGAATAATAATTGTCTTCAAATCATTCATGCCTTCATTTGACATTAACTAAGCACATAATGTGAACTAGGGCTTAGGTTAGATAATGCGTATAGAGCACAGTCATTGGCCTCCAAGAACCCTCATGTTAATGGTGGGCCAACAAGAAGACAATCAGAACTCTGCCACACACACAAAGCAACTATAGAGCCAGTTCAGAAGATCCTCTACCGAGGCAGTAATTTACCATAAAGGTTTGACTAATAGGCAAACATTTAGCATTCTTACCAAATACATGAAGTGATGCCTAAAAGGATCTGAAAGATACTTTCAAAGGAAAAACTGTTAAAAGGTTTTGAAATTTAGTGCTTGTCTTGGGTAGTTCATTCATTAAAAATGAAGGTTTTCTTTATTTGTCTCTGACTGGGCTATTTTACTGCTTTGTAGAGATAGAAGTTAACTTATTGTAAACTGATACTAATGTAAATAATTTCTATCCATATAAATGTAAATTATATCTGATGAAATGCAATTGATAAAAGCCTTGTGGATATTCAAGAGTTTTGCCCGTATGCATCCATTTGTAATCCTGTTTCAGTATTCCTCATCTGACTATAAATGTGGGGCTCTTTGAGTTACCTTTGGAATCAGTGGTTTCCTTATTACTTAATGGGTCAAATAAATTCTTTGATATGTGTTCATTTATATCTGTGTGAGTCACGATTTCATCTTTTTTTTTTTAATTATCCTTTTACAAATGAACAAAGAAACTTTAAATCAGGTAAAGTGTTTCTATCTACTAGTGCTACTTATATTTCAGATCCTGCAAAGATTTGATATGCTGTTATTAATGATGCATTTCAGCACTTGCTTCCTCAAAAAATGAGAATGATGAATTGAAGCTATGGATTCCAGGAGAAGTATTCCCCAAAAAGGAACAAATGTGAAAAAATCATCACACGGTTAATATTTAGAAAGCCAATCTATGATTACTAACAACATTTATTTTGACCCAAGTGATCAAGAAGTGTGTACACCCAAGAATGTGATACATTCTTTTATAACCACTCTACAATACTGTACCACATGTTCATAACTCATGGAGCCATTTAAGGTATCTCCATTCGTTTTCAGAGCTATAACACTCACATAAATTAAAAGTCTGGCTGTTTAAATTAAATCGTTCTGCATTTTTAAAATAGAAGCAATCCTAAAATTGGAAGAAATACAGGCTTTACATGTTTCTGGAGTTAAATAAAATGTACTAATGTTTCATCTTGTTCTGCAATATAGTTCAAAATAGCTATAGATGTGTGCAGATATATAGAGAGGTATATGCAACAGGAACTTAAAATGGAAGTTCCAGAATAACAACAACCAGCTATTTCCAAAGTGGTCTATGGGTAAGTACATGGCCAAGAAAGGATGAAAAATGGAATCAGAAGATCAGAGAACAAAAGAAAGCAATCTTAGAAGATTTCTTTGGAGAGAACTGTGCTGAGAGATATATACTCCCAAGAAGGATGTATCAGTTGTACTACCTACTAACTCTCAGTAAAAAAAGAAAGAGGATTTAAGAATGCCACTTGTAATGCTTAATATATGTCCCCATTGGAAGATATAATAGACTTGGTCTACTTGGAAGATTATAAGCAAAATATGGAATTACTAGACACTTTGATGGCAAAGAAAAAAACAAAAAACAAAAAACAGATTTCTAAATTTATGACTATTTATAACTCCTCAATTTTCTCCCAAAGTTTTATGAAGAAAAGGAAGTATCATCATTCCTATGGATGTGATATAGGGGAGAAGAGAATCAATATGAATTCGTCTTGAGACTTACCCAAATGGGTCATCTGGAAAGTGAAACAGTTCTCATAAGACAAAAGCCACAATACGAGTATTTTCAAATTACATGCACAATCCTGAAAAATTGGCAAAAATAATCTGAGCTATGAAATAATATTGTTGGGACAGACCATCCAAAACCTGGACAATTTTATAACCTTATCATTAAACACACACACACACACACACACACACACACACACACACACACGCACACACACACATACTCTATCTCTATCTCTTTTTCCAAAAGAGCCAAAGGATTCTAACATGCCAAATAAATAAATAGTAAAGAAAGGATTTTATCTTTAAAAAGGTAGCTCAATGGAAGGGCACACAAAGAAGTGTTGAGCCTCCTAAGATGTGTAGAAAAGGGCAAAATGAACACAGAGTAGAGATAATAATGCAATAAGAACTCCATAGGCAGAGTATATGGCCAAGCTGGGCCAAGAGGGAAATGTGTGATGATTGGGCATGAAGTTCAGGATTGCATATTTCTGTAGCTTGCTGTGATTAGTTTTATTTATGTACTTTGCATTCAACTGCAGGTACTGGTGGTCCAAAATATTAGCATGCTAGAAAACAAAATCACATGATCCTCTGGGACTTTTGCATTATATTAATATCTTCCTGCCATTTATCATTCCTGTATTACTTTAAATGTGTTGCAGAAACGTTCTTTTTAGCAGAATAGACCACATCAACAGACAACCAGGGGCTGTGAGAAAAATAAGCAACCAGCAGAAACAGAGAGTATTTACAGCCATTATCAATGCAGCTACAAAAGAGAAATGGTGAGCAACAGTGGTGGGGTTCGTGTTGGCGAAGGGAGTCCAAAGAACCCACAGCTGTTATGAGAAATACACTGTTAGCCCATTTCCTTGTGCAAACATCATAGAGAGCACGTACACAAACCTAGAAAGTATAGCCTACTACTATAATTGTACGTGCTACACCTTCATATGACTGATAGCGCAGTAGGTCTGTTTACACTAGCATCACTACAAACATGTGAGTAATTGTAGCATTAGCCCTGACAGTTACCTTTTCTTTTTTTAATGCAAGTGTCTGACAGTAAGCTTTGATTGACAAGGCATCCACTTCAAAGAAGCATCCATTTCAAAGAGGCTATCTTAAAAAAAAAAAAAAACACATTGCCAGCTACACAACTAAGTAATGAGCCAGGCACCCTTACCTAGGTGAGGCGCCTTTGTTTTAGATCTTGGTTGATTTCCATAACTGACCATTTGGGCTACTTATTTTTTTAATTCTCACAGTTTGAATCTTTGCTCTTATGTTTTAAATTCACTACTAAAGATTGAGCCTGTGCAACCCTAGCCACCTCCACCCTGGACTCTAATAATAACAACCCCAGGCCCACATGTCCACACTTCTCCCTTCTCCCTTTACTTGCGACTTCCTTGCTGTGTGCCCCCTGCCTTACTTTGTAAGCTCCAGAGCCTGTAAGTAATATTTTTTTTTCTTAAAGGTTTCCTAATGTTTATTGCTGAAAGTTGTCTTGCAATCGTAATAAGAACCACAAGAGTTGGTCTAGTTATAACAGTGGCTTACAAAAGGGAGCATCTGTGGGAAGCTCACGGAGGCCCAGGTAGGGCCCCAATGCATTTCTAGCCAATTGCATTACAATCAATAGCCTGAGACTGGCACAAAACAGTAATGCATCACTCTAGAATCTTCCAGTGCTGTTATGAGGGAAAAGAAAATGAACCAAGTAGTGTCACTAGGCAATAGGAATTTTTCAGCTCCATGATAATCTTATGGGACTACCATTATATATGCAGGCAACTATTGACCAAAACGTTATATGAGGCACATGACTGTATTTAAATTCCCAGGCCTAGAAAGCTTATCTTCAGCTTAAAAAAAGCAGTAACATAAGAACTTTCCTGCTCCCTTATTTCTTCTTCCAACCTCACTTCATCCTGGATAAAGGGGAGAGCGCTGTTTAGAATCTTTATAAGATGGAAGAAAAAAAAAGGAGTTAACTATCAAGAAAAAGAAAGAAAGAAGAAACCATTCCTGTGCTCTGAACTGACTTTGCTGTAGCCTTATCTACACCAAACGAGCTGAAATAGGGGAAGATGTTTTGACCATTACATAGATCCGGACATTTTAATTACTGACTAAATAGCTTTGTATGATGGCAGAGTAAGCACAAAAATCATGGGCTGCTCAATCCAGGAACAAGGGAAAATTTAGGCTCTGCATTCATTTAAAGAGAGAATAGAGGACAAAAAGAGAGGTGCTTCACATTGCAGCCCGCTAGCCATAATCTATGTATCTCAAAGATTACTGGTGATACCAATCAAACTCTCAAGTTCTCTGGACAGTATTTTGATAACATATATAGTCTAAATAAATCAGACCCTCCATTCCTTTAGGAAACTATCCTATATTATTGTATCTCCTCCTTCTGCTATATGGGCAAAAATTAGTTTACAAAACATGTTAGTATAGTAAAAAGCTAGATAATTTCAATATTAGAAACAGGAAAAACTTGTTAAATTCTATATGATACACATCTAAATGTAGTAGTTGTAACAATTTCTTCTGTAAGACATGAAACCTAAGTCACTTAAGAAAGGAGATGACAGGGAATTCCACTGACTCACATAAGTGGGAAGTTCAGACTTATCCTGGTTAGGCATCGATTGGACCAGAGAATCAGAATATAACATCGAAAATCTTACTGACTTCATACCACCTCTTAGCTCTGTTATTTCTGGTGTAAACTTTATTCTCTGGCAAAGGTGGCATCAGCAAATATGCTTACATCAATCTTACAGCTCTTAATTTCAATGAAATTATGGTACCTTTCCTTCAGTGTTTCCACCAAAAGCCCCCCAGATAAATACTCATTTATCCCAGTTATCTTGGTTCATTTTCTTTTCCCTCAACTACTGTGTCCAGGAATGTAGTGTTTTAACTTGCCACGGCTTGATCATATGCCCAAGCTTATGGTAGTAGGTATAAACTACTTGGTATTGATTCCTCATAACAGAATCTCTATTAGCAAAAGAGCAGACAGGAAGACAAAGTGTGCTGGACCGATAAAAATTCTAGCCATCCCAATCCACTACAACGGCCATTAAAATAATGTCTTCAAAGACATTTAATGGAGATTGGAAATTTGGGATACATTTAAATGAATGATACTGTATCGTATATGTCTATATGGAACACATTTATCTGTATTGATAGAAAAATAGATTAATAAATAGATGTTGATAGATATATACATATCTATGATCTCAACTTTATAAATAACTATATAGAGGTATACTAAAAAGATAGAATTCTCCAAAATATTAACAGGTGTCATATCTGATGAAAAAATGAATAATTTATTTTCTTCTTTATTCCTTTTTTCCATATTTAAGATAATAAACATATATATATTTTATAATTAGAGAAGTTCTTAAAATAAGTAAAACAAAGCAAGAAATAAATCAGTGAAAATAATTTCCTATGTCATGACGGTTGCTATCTCAGCAAAATGTGAATGAAATCTAACAGGAGGCAAGATTTCTTTATCGGGGTGCCGAAATGCTTATAATAATAACCTCAGCACACTTTCATTCTTCTGACTCTCTCCATCTCACATATTCACAAGAAGTCAAGACCGAAAAAGGACCTTGGAGAGAAGCCTAGTCCCAGACCTTTATTTTATAGATGAGGCAAGTCTAGCTCCAAAAAACACAGGGACTTGCCATCGGTCAGCAGGAACTGAGTGACAGAATAAAGAGTAGGCCCCCACTCTACTTACTCTGAATCGTGTAACCCATTCGGCAATTTTTTTTTTTTTGCTTTTTGTTATTTCAAAAAACATTCATGGAGTGTTTGCAAGAAACAATGTTAACACACTGTGAGATATAAAAGGACAAAACATGTCTAGTGAAGAAATTGATACAGGTTCACAAGTAAATATAATCTCATGTAAAAAATACTAAGGGTCTTAAAAGGAAATTACTCCGAGAGGAGGAGAAATCATAGAATGATAAATGATCAGAGGAATAAACCTGTTGGAAACTATTTCAGAGACTATACAAACTGAAAACATGGTAGACTTCAAAAAGCACACCTCTGAATGAAAAAGAACAGACTACATTTCCCCAGACACGCAGTAAAACATTGTGTTCATTAATGTGTGTATGTAACATACATAGTGTAAATATATTATTACTTTCTAAGCCAAACCTCAACTAAGAATCTAAGAGTCAGGTTTCTAGGACACCAACCACACTTGGTTTTACGTATGACATCTCGGTGTCTATATTGTGAAACTTGAAAGATTTTGATAACAAGAATATATATTAGAGCTATAAAAAGCAATACAGATAAATAGAAACATTTTTCCAAAATACATATGTAACTTCAAATTAATCTTGAGTTGTCATAAACTTTAATTACATAATTATACTTCTTTACGTTATAAGGAATTCCTTGTAAAATGCCATTTCATTAAAAAATCTCAGATTCATAACATAAGAATGGGTATTGAATGGAAAAACAGTGAAGAAATACTTTTAATGATGCTTATATATTTAGGGAACATTCAATAGTTCAGATGGAAATCAGGGTTCTATGTTTCTGAAATTTTATGATAGATTATGTTTAAATTCTGAAGTAGATCTATTTTAAATCCAGAAATAAATTAATGTTTTCATAAATTTTATTTCCAAGTAATATTTTTTTTATTTAATTGTTTACCAATCACAATTTTAAAATGTTTATTTTCTAGAAACTGATATTCACTGTTTTAAGAGTGTTTTGACACTCCCTCTCCTACCTCCAAACCTATATTTTTTATACTTGTTTGGCTTGTATTCACATTTGACTTTCTGGCATTTACAAAAGTATCTCTCCCACTGACTCTGAAAATGTAGTATTTTAAATGTGTAGTATTTGTCCACAGTTGGCTAGTTTATTATTTCATGTTTATATGACTTTTTTTTGTAGCTAATGATGCATTTCCTTTTTACTTATTTTGGCAAAATAAAAGAAATACAAATTCAGGCACACCGTTCAACGAAATGTAATGCGTTCAGCAGTCCTTTTAACAATCTGAATCATTGATGATTAATAGCTGTCAAATTCTTTGGTTGGTTTTATAATTGTTGGATGTTAATCATTAAAATCTTAATGCTTTAAACTAAAAGAAAAGATAAAGAAAGAGAGAGAAAAAGAAGCTAAGTTCTTTCGGGCTATTACAAAATTAAAGCAAAAAGAGAGACAAGGAGGAGTAAGTAAGAGGAGGCAAAAAGAAGAAAGTGAGGAAAGAATGTGGAGCAGAAAAAAAGGGGGAGAAGAGAATGAAAAAGAGGAGAATTGGTAAGTATAGAACTGAAAAGATTACATAATTCATGTTTCATTATGTTTTTTGGAAGCCAAAGCTACACAAACTAGTTCTTCATAGTCCAGGTTTACCAGATACTTGGCAGCTTTCCTACATGCAAGTTACTTTTATAATAAACATTACGATCACATATATTGAATAATAAATGTGGCTATTTGCATCATGTAAGCAAAAGGGTATAATCAAATCTGTGAAGTACTGTCTTCGGGAAGCATTCTAATAGAAAATCAATTATGTTTGGTCAGGATCAAGGCAAGAACTTTTCTAAAATGGGAAAGCTGATTACTGGATTGTAATCTTAACACTGATCATTAATAGTTGTAATTTTGAGCATGCTCCTTAATTTCTTTGTGCCTCAGTGTTCTCATCTATAAAATGAAAATATTAAGTAGTATCTACTTGATAAGATTGAAAGATATAAAAGATTTAGGTCTTGTACTTAGTAAATGCTCAATTATAAATGCAAAGTATTATTATTATTTGTTGCATACAGCCTTTTGTATATCTTTTTTAAAAAACTTTGAAAAAATAGCTCATTTCATGTTACCCAGGAAGCAAAACCTGCAACTAGGATTATAGTGCAAGGAGTTTATTTGGGAGGTGGTTTCAGGAAATGCAGACGGGCTGAAAATTGAGATGGGGAGGGAAAGGAAGCCCAAACAGAGTATATAAATGAACAGATTACCATTATAGGCAGCTAGGACTCAGTCCATCTGGGGACCTCTAGATCACACAAGAACATTGTTCAGAGTGGTCTCACTATGGAGTGAGATAACGCTTTTTTTCCCAACAGATCCCATCTGTCATTGCTCTGGAAGAACTTACCCTTCCAGTATTCTCAGCCTGCCTTGTACAGCGGTAAAAGAGAGCCCTAAGGCGGGGAGCTGCAGGAATTTGTAATAGAAAGACAAAGGTGTGCACAGGACTGATGAGAGCCAAGAGGATTCGGGCACATCCCTGAAGCAGTTAATTACACATATGAAACTTGTTCAGAATTCTGCTTCAGAAAGGGTTCTTTTTATAAATATTTAATAAGCATCTACTCTACTCAGGTCATTAAGCTAGTAGTAATTAAAAGATGAATCAGGCATGGCTTTTTCATTTAATGAGCTAACAGCCTAGCTAAAGAGGGGATAGATAGACAACGCTGCTTTAACTCTCAGAGTTCTTTCTTTCCTCCTTCCTCTCCATAATTCCTTTTCTCCAAATTTTCATTCATATTATTTCATCAAGATTAGAACAGTTGCTCCAACAGGAGGGATTCAAGAGGTCACATTTGGTGGGCAATTCTGGAGTCCAGTAAGACTTTTTCTGCTGAGAAACTCAAGTTCCCTGCTCATTTCTTCTTAGAACTTTCCTCAACTCAACATATACTAACAAATAAACTGTTATTGATACTCAGTTTTATTGGTCTGGAGGTTAAACATGTGGCTGACTGTGTACATATAAGTGATACTACTCACCTCGAGTTTCTTGTGAAGCAGTGTCACGTAACGAAGAAAACCATGCACTGGGAGTCAGGAGGGTGAATTCTATACCTTATCACTTGCTATCAATGTGTCCGTTTTTTTTTTCATCTATAAAACAGCAATGAAAATACTTGCTTTGTACCCTACTGTGAACTCGGCAGAAACAAAAAACAAAACAAAACAAAAAAACCTCTATGTTCCAAAGAGACATCATCTCTTATTTTTTATTCACTGTTTTTGTTACACCTAGCACTTAACTTGATATAGAGTCAGCTCTTCATAAGGACACGTTGACAATGCTTTTAACACTGCACTATAATATGCAAAGATGTACCTATGTCTGATCCCTTAATTGCCTTTGCATCTTTTCTTTCTTTACCCTTCTCTATTCTCAACTATTCTATAAATTCCTCTCAGTGGCTATGTTATAAAAAGATGTCAGATTGGCTGCTTAAAAATCATCTGGGAAGTTTCAAAAAACAAATCACAATAAAATACCTACTTGTAGGGAAATGAATAAACAAATTATCACATGTCCATATACTGGATGGTGGAGAATATATGTATGTGTGTGTGTGTTAGAATAGCTCAGCCTACACTTTAACAACACAAACAGTAGCTATGTTTTCACATATACATGCATGTGTGTATATATTGTCTCTCAGTGTCCCTTCTATTCTTCACCTCTTTAATACAACCTCTAGAGTTGGGCACATTTTTCAGCCTTCTCTGCAGTATGACTAAGTTTGAGCTAAAAGGTTGTGAAGAAAAGTGATGTGTGTGACTTCCAGGTCATCTCCTTAAAAGGAGGGCCGTTATACCGTAATTACCTTATCCCTTCCCCATTCGCTAAAATGTCATGACAATACGAAGAGCCACTTACACCCAGAGGTAGAAGCAATATCATAAGAATTGCGAAATCACCTGGGCAGAGAGCGTCTCAGAATGTCCTCCCTGTACTGAGCCACCTACCTTCCTGGAAATAAACATGTCCTGTTTAAGCCACTGAATTTTTTAGGTTTCTATTAGAACATCTTAGCCTATTACTTAATTATACACCAGTATCTATAACTTCTTATAAAATAAAACATAAAACCAATAAATTAGCACCTACAAGAAATGCCACACCTTCAGTAATAAAAGCAGCAAGCAACATTTGATGCATCTACCCTATGCCGGTCCTAATCTAGATGGTGGGGCCGCTGGAGTAATGAAAAATTAAGCAGGGTTCTTATTCTCATGGAGTTTCAACTCTGCACTAAAACACATTGTCTAATTCAAATAATTAAAGAACTATCAGTTCCATTGCTAGAAATGAGAAACACAAATTATCATGGGAGTAAACAATTAGGGGGTAAATCTTCACTCTTTTTCACTTTTTTCAAGTTTCTGCTAATTGTAACTTTATCAGAGGTTTGTAATAATCAATTCCCAATTTCATTCTTTCATTGTGCTTCATTATAGTTCTTACTCATTATTTTTATAAAATACTATTGTTTCCTTCCATTAAGATTATCTCTTTTACATAAACGAATTTGAGTGAGTTTTTGTTTTGGGAACCAAATGCTCCCTAAGTACATGAGGAAAATAAACTTTGAAAATGCATATAAATATATTTGACTCAATAATAACCTTCATTTTTACATAGCATGTGTTTCTTTATATAACATCTGAATTTATTTTTATTTTAAAATGAGATTCTGGAATGCCATTTCAAGCTTGAACAATTCCAATAAAAAAAATCCAAAATGGCATTTCAGCACGTTTCTCCACAAAAATACAATTGTTCAAAACATTGTAGTTTCTGAAGGTCTTTCACATATTCAAGAGCAAAATGAAAACCTTCATCATACTGTAGAATATAGAACCATCTTTCCCAAGAATTTATATTAAAGAGTATAAACACAGTCATGACTCATACATCTTTCCATTAATTGCTCAGGTACTCATCTGGCCAATTGCAGAAGTCCAAAACTTCTCAGCTCTATTACAAAGTCTACAATTTCATGAGATGTTCTGCAATCTTTGAGTTTCACAGGGCCCCCAAAGGCCTGTAAGCTCTGCTGCTCTGGCCAGATATGCTGCCCAGCCAGAGAGAAAGGCCAGTTCGTTTACCAAATGGACCAGCTGCACCCCACTTGGTCCTCAGCCTAACAGGTTTCACTTTCCTGTCAGCCCTAGAAATTACTCAAACAAGCCAGTTGCATCCTCCTGCAGGTACTAAGAGGCATCTCATTCTCTTATTATTACAAAACCTGTCTTTCACAGCTGCTCCTTGTTACTCTGTTCCTGACTGTAATCCCTATGCAGCTTTGCATGGCATGCAGTATCCTGCCCCTTGTCGAGAGCATATATACTAATAAACTGCTATTTATCGCACCTGTCCAATGTCAGGTGTTGTGTGTTCAGCCATCTTGTGCTTTTAGGCTGCGGGAACCCTCCATCCTCCACAGGGTGAACAGGAGGTTATATCAGAATACCAGCTGAGGTCTCCTCTGCAAAAATAGCCAGAAGCCTCAGAAACTGAGTCCAAAAGTGGAACAGAGAGAGCACTCAAATCTGATCAGTTCACTACTGTCCTCATTTCTTCCTGCCACACATTCACACTGCCATTCATGAACAAGCATAAGACAAATGCTTGGAATCTTGAGTGATGCCTTTCTCCTCCATTCCCTTGCTGGTATTGCAGTGGCCTCACTTTGGGGAGCAAAAACACAGCTCTATTTACTCTCAATCATTTTCTCATTCATTGTCTCCCAGAGTCTCTGAAATTTGACTATGTCTTAAAATTACATTTAGTGTCAACAATAGCCTGTGCCCCAAAAAATCTTACACAAAATCTTAGATTTTTTAATGAGTCTAGTCTTCCCAGTTTAAAATTAAAAATATTTAATTTCAGAATTTTATTTCTCTCTCTACTACAGGCCAATACCATTTGTTTGATCCCAACTAACTCTCTAATTTAGACTCCAATAGTACTAAAGCTGAGGTATTGGACCCTTTCCTTCCAAAATGACGAGTTTTTTATGCAAAATTATCAACTCTTTATCTAGAGGCTAACTTTGTATCTCAACTATTATTAAAATATTTCATTTTTAAACAAGCTCTAGCTCAAAGAGGGGCCAGTAACCTTATATTTTGTGTAACTAAAAGTGTACACCATCTAACTTCTACCAAGACTATCTGGAAGTTTATTTCCTGAACTAAAGCAATAAGAGAAACATAGATCTATCTTCATACATACAAATAAAAGGAGGGAGGATAGCATGGTGATAAAGGCATCAGTTTCTAGAGTAGTGCTGCTAAAAAATTAATAGAATGCAAACCACATACATCATTTAAAATTTAAGTAGGCGCATTTTCCAAAAAGGAAGATACAGTTCATTTTAATATATCTTATTTAACCAACTTTACATGAAATATGACTGTTTCAATATGCAACCGATAGTTAAGCAATTCTTTTTTCATAGTAAGTCTTTAAAATTTAGTGTTCATTTTACACATACAGCATGTTGTAATTTGGACTTACCCCCTTTTAAGTGCTCAGCAGGCACACGAGGCTAATGTCTGTCATGTTGCACACTGCATTTCTAGAGAGAAAAATGCCAGAATTCTCACCTCAGCTTCATCACTTACTAACAGTATAACTGTGAACAAGTTTCTAAAAATCTCTGTGATTAGTTTCCTCACATACAAAGTAATGATGATGAATAATTCATACATCAAATGGTTGTTACCAGGGTTAAATGAGTTAGTATTTAAGAATGCAGAACAGTGCCAGACATATTAAAACTTAGTAAGAGTTAGTGAATGCTATTAATAAATGTAAAACCAATGCCAGAGCACCAGTATATATTTTTTTCTTTCTGATTCAGTCTTTATTTTTGTTAGATAGCACTGCTTGATTTGCAGTTCACATGGGGAAAGTTATAGACCACAGAAGCCCTTTCCTATTGATGGATTTAACTCTTCAGATTCTAATTAAAAACCTGGTTAGGTCACTTTCGTTTTCTTCTATTTTCCCATCATCTTTTTTTCTTGCAACGCCTCTCTTATCGACTATCTTTTGTTCTCCTCCTCACTAGTTCTCTATCACTTAATTATGTGACCCTAGTCAAGTTACATGATTTCTCTGAAAATCAGTTCCCTCATTTGTAAAATAGGGATGAGGAAGTCTTGCTCTTGGGGTTTCTGTGATATTCAGTGATGCAACACAGTAACGCAACACAATACCTATATGGTGCTGGTCCTTAGTGTAGAGAATTTAAGGTAAATTTACATCTTCATCTCCAGCAGCAGTCTTCCCCTTCCCTTCAAGCCCCTTATCATAAAGTTGTAATAAATACTTACATAGAAACAAGGACAACAGGAGTAATTTCAGGTAAAGTTGCTTTGCACTGTAATCTGTGATTTTATTGTGTAAATGCAGACACACAAACACACATACTCATATCCAGACATGCAGAGAGATAGACCCACATGCACACCCACAACCAAATACTTTGTCAAAGCACCTTTTATTTTAGAAGAGAAGAGACTATAGAGATTATTAGATCAAGACCTCTCCCTTCTATGGCAGAAGAGGTAAAGAGAATTCTAAGAAGATAGGTCATTTTCAAGGTCACACTGTGGTTACTGATAAGATTACAAGCAGCCGGCTGACCTCCTGATAGCAAGTCTATTTTTCATTCCATTCACCACCTGTTACATGGCCTCAGGGAAAAGAGCTATAAAAATCTTCCTCTTTGCACCAATTATTGACATTAATTAGGGAGTTAGTTTCTAATAAACATTTATTTTAGGATTTTAAAAATTTCAGCTATTACAGTAGACTGAATAAGAAAGAAGTAAAGAAAAGAAAAAATATATAAAGCTGAATTCCAACTTGAAGAAGGAGTTTATTTGGTATATTAAGTAAGCCTTTGAAAAAAATCTTAACTGCAAACAATTATATCATCAGTATCTGAAAAATTCAATAAAACAATTAATACATACTAGTGATTTTCACGATGTATTATCAATTATCCAATCAGCTATTTACACTTCCTTATCATATTAGTTTAATATTTTATGCTTTTAAGCAGAAGTTATGACTAATTCAGAAGGATTATTATTAGAATTATAGTAGAAACTGAAACTTTAAAAGAATGTAATTTCTCACTTTTTAATCAATATCTTCAACCTCCAGATTCCTAGTCTATATATAATAATGTCTTCTCTTGAGAATTCTGTACAGCAGATTTTGTTACCATAGGAAGCAATGCATCTTAAAAATAGTTATTATAAAATATCTATATATTGTTATTACAACTTATAAAAATAATTTATGATTACATAGGATGATTCTGTTGTAATGGCTATGAGTTATATGTGTATACATAATTTTATTTGTTACTTGGTCCTGATTCTATTTATGGTGAAATGAAGTTTTTCTTCAAAACTTTTGCTTCAGAATTTCAATTAAAAAAGAAGTATTTGCATTTAATTAAAACAAAGTTTCAAAAGATATAATTTTACTGACTCATAAGAACATACTAGGAAAAATATGTATATGTCATGAAGCATTTTCAATTATGCAAAACAGTTTTAAAATCTAATAAGGTGAAATCATTTTCAATGACTATCAAATTCAAGAATTGCTACAGCCAACTATTGCTAAAACAACCAGATATTTGTCATACATGCACATGCATGCACATATACACACACACTAAAAAATATAAATTCAATAAGGGCAATGAATAGAAATACTTTGATTCTAAATATTTTTGTTTAACTGAAAACAATTTCTATAAATATGACTGTGTGCATTAAAATGTCACTTCTTACTAAAAATGAATAGCTTTCTGAATGTAAATAAATATATAATGTCAAGTTTTCAGCTGGTCAACTTCCATTTATGAAGAAATTCTAGAGTGAAAAAGTATAACAACCAAAATAAAAAATGCATTAGAGGGACTCTATAGTAGATTTGAGAAGTCAAAAGAAAGAATCAGCAAACTTGAAGATAGATAAATAGAGATGATGCAATCTAAGGACAGTGAATAATGAAGAAAATGAACAGAGCCTCAGAAAAATGTAGCACATCATTAAGTGCACCTCTTAATGAAAATGTAATAGGATTGCCAGAGGAGAGACAACAGAAAGGAGAAGAAAAAATATGTGAAGTAATAATGACTGAAAACTTCCTAAAATTGATTAAAAACACTAATCTATATATCCGAGAAGCCCAATAGACTATAAGTAGAATAAACACAAAAAGACCCATGTCCAGATGTACCGTAGACAAATGTGGAAAGCCAAAAATAAAGAGAAAAATATTAGAATTAGCAAGAGACCCCTCTGAGTAAGATTAACAACTGTTTTGTTTGTTTGTTTGTTTTCTTATTTTAGAAACAATGAAGGACAAGACAGAAGTCAGAAGGATGACATGTTCTAAAGGCTGCAAGTAAAAGATTGTTAACCAAGAATTTTACATTTAGCTAAACTCTTTTAAAAGTGAAAATGAAATAAAATGATTCCCAGACTGAAAGAATATGTTGTTAGCAGACCTATCTTCCAAGAAATACTAAGGAAATTCAACTAAAAGCAAATGACATCAAGCAGTAATTTAAATCCACATTAAAAAAAATTAGAGTATTAGCAAAGGTAATTATATAGGTAATTATAAAAGACATTCTAATTACATATTTTTCTCTATGTTTCTCTTACCTGATTTTAAACATAATTGTAAAACAATATGAATATAATTATATTCATGGACTTACAAGATACAAAACGAAATATATTTGACAATAAATGTAAACATAAAACAAGCTTCAATAAATTTAAGTGGACTGAAATAATACATTGCATGTTCTTCAACCACAATGAAATTGAATTATAAAATAATACCAAAAGAAGTTTGGAAATTTACAAATATGTGGAAAGGAACACATTACTTCTAAATAACCAGTAGGTCAAAGAAGAAATCATAAGTTGAATTCAAAAGTGCCTTGAGATCAATGAAAAACAAAAACGCAGTGTATAAAAATTTATGGGATGTAGCTAGCTACACAGAGGTATATTTGTAGCTGTAAATACCAATATTAAAATTAAAAAGAAAGAGCAATTCACTAACCTAACTTTTCAACTTAAGAATCTAGAAAAAGAATAGCAAGTTAAATGTAAAGCAAGTATAAGAATGAAAATAAATTAGAGACAAAATAAATAAAATAGAGAAAAATAGAAAAAAAACCCTAAAAGTTGGTTAGATGAAAAGATCAAAAAAAATGACAAATATTTAACTAGAAGGCCATGAAAAAGAGAGGAGAATCAAATTATTAAAATAAAGAATATTGAACACCACTTCCAACCTCACAGAAATAAAAAGAGAATGTAAAAAAGGTCAATATGCCAACAAACTTGATAATGTAATTAAAATGGAAAAATACCTAGAAACATACAAATTACCAAAGCTGGCTCAAGAAGAAATAAAAAAATATTACTAGGCTATAATGAGTAAAGATTTAGTTATTAAAAATGCCCCACATACTAAAATGGCAATGCTCCACAAATTAATTTACAGATTAAACATACCGATCAATGACCAACCGCCTTTGTTGCAGAAATTGATAAGAAGAGACTAAAATTCATATGGAAGTAAAAAGGACCTAGAATACCGAACAAATAAACAAACAAAATCTTTAAAAAAGAATAAATTTGAAGGACTCACACTTTAGGATTTAAAACTTGCTACACAACTACAGTGATAAATACAGTATCATACTTACATAATAATAAAAATATAGTCCAATAGAGTATAGAGTCTAGAAATAAACTCATCCATTAATGTGCAATATATTTGCCACAACAATGCCAAGACAATTCAATAGGGAAAGAAATGTTTTCAACAAATGTTGCTGAGACAACTGAATATCCACATGCAATGAGATTGAACTCCTATCTCACATCATAAAAAATACTAAAATATTAACTCAAAATGGATCAATAAACTTAATTGCAAGACCAAAAACCTATAAAACTTTTTAATAAAAACATATAAGTGAACTTCCATGATGCTGTATTAGGCAATGGAATCTTAACTATAACACCAAAAGCACAAGAAACAAAAGAAAAAAATAAATTTGACTGCATCAAAATTATATATGTAATTATATATACATACATACATATATATATATATATATATATATATAAATCCCATATATGTGATAAAGGACTTGCATGCAGACTATTCCAAGAACTGTTAGAAATCACCACTAAAAAGACAAATAGTCCAATTAGAAAATGGCAAAGAATCTGACTTAAAAAAATCTCCAGAGAAGATATACAAATGGCCAATAAACACATTAGGGATATGCGAATCAAAACTATAATGATATACTACTTCACATCTACTAGGATGGCCATAATCAAGAAGACACACAATAACAAGTGTTGGTGAGATTGTGGATAAATTGGAACCTTCAATACATTGCTTATGGGAATGTAAAATGGGGCAACCACTTTGGAAATTAGTTTGGCAGTTCCTACAAAGCTTAAACATAGAGATACTAGATGATCCAACACTTCTACTTTTAGATACATATGTAAGACAAATAAAAACATTTCCACACAAAAACTTGTACATAAATGTTGATAGAATCACCATAAATGCTAAAAAACAGAATCAATTCAATTGTCCATCAACTGAAAAAATGGATAAGCAAAATATTATCTGCAATAAAAAGGAATAAACTACTGATATATGCTACAACATTAATGAAACTTGAAAACACCATGCTAAGTGAAACAAGCCAGTCACACATTTTATGTTTGCATTCATAATAAATCCGTAATAGGAAAATCTATAAGGAAAGAATGTATATCGGTTAGTGGTCGCTTATGCTTGGGGGCTGGAGAAAGGGTGACAATGGGGAGTAACAGCTAAGGAGTTAGGGGTAGAAGGGAGTCTCTTTTTTGGGGTGATGAAAATGTTTTAAACTTAGATTGTATTGATAATTACACAACTGTGAATACAGTAAAATCCATTGAATTGTACACTTTGGTGAATATTATAGCATTGAATTATATCTCAGTAAAGATCATTTTAAAGTGGAATAAAATGTAATATCATTAGGAGAAACAAAGTCTTAGGGTAAATAAACTTTTTATTTTCATAGGTTAAGTATTTTTACACAAATCATATAATAACCAGAAACAAATAACATGGATTTCTTGGCAAAGGAAATACATTATTTCCTGACACCTTAAAAGAAATGTCATTATGCTGGCAAAAGTGAAGTCCATTTTTATAAAAATCACTATAAATTATTTAAGACTAACAACAACTTTGAGAGGTCAATCTCATGAAAGGGGAAATATTCTGAAGAGATTGGATTTTAGAGCATAAAATTGAATCCAGAAATCCTACACCTTTTTAAAGCATTTGAACCTATGGATACATACCTGAAAGCATAGCAGTCTTCTTATTACATTATGTACAGGTGTTAGAAATGATATAATTTTATAACCAAAATTTGCCTCGCAAAATTCAGTGTGATATTTTTTCTTTTATCATGTGACAAACCACATTAGCTGCAAGTTATAATTATTTCTATACTTTAATATCTCATTATTTATGTAGAGCATTATTTAGCAAACACAGTCAGAAATAAGCCTTGTTAAAGCACTGTTCTCTAGGGAGTCTTCAAATCTATATGTCCATCTACATACTGTGTTACTTTGAGGAGAGACCAGTTTCAGCATAAGAGAACATCCCAAGAGTTAAGAACTGCTGTTTTATAATATTGCTTTAATCTTATATTTTCCTGCAATGTTTAACTTTAATCCATCACAAGTTACTTAAAAATTCTGACCCATGTTTTTCTCAACAACAACAAAAAAGAGAAATTTGAATTAGATAAAAATAAAAACTCATTTCTAATGGTCTACATTCTTAATTTCTCTTTATCTAGATAGCAAATCACAAATTTTTTATTTATCCTAGTTATACTTTGTTGTCAATTCCTGCATGTCTTCACATATTTATTGCAGTGATGGATATCTTAGAATCTTTACAGATCTCTATCTTGTGGACAATCTTCTTTATGTGCACCCTGTACCAAGTGCATTGTTGAGAGGTTCTTTTTGTCACATGGTAAACTTTTTACTATTTTTCTAAGTGTGGTTTAGTTATCAATTGTATATTATTTTGAACCCCCCCCTACACACACACACACAAAATAAACAACTAACTCTATGTCTGATATAAGAATGTGTTCATCCTATTTTAGATATAAACTTTGCATTTCTTAATCTAACTTTTGTGCCTAGGGTAAGTTAATGGTCCATCTCTCTATAGCCACATTCTTAATATATCTCAGTTCTCAATCATATAGTTGATGCAGAATCAAAGCCTGAAGTATGAAATAATAGAGAAAAAAGTTTATGACATAAATTGGTCACCTACAAAATCAGTAACTACAAAAAGAATCAAGAGCTTCATTTTCAAATCTCTGAATATTTTATATTCAGTCTTTCATACAGTCCTAAATCTAATGCTTACTTTCACTCCTTTCATCGATAGCTCCTCATCCAGACCATTCACATAGTTTCCTACCTGTTTACCCAAAGATTACACGTGGCCTAAAATAAGATTGCCTCACCTTCCATAAATGTTTATCTTTGCTGTCTGCATCTTTTCAAAAATATAATTAAAATAATAATAAGCTCAGCAATTCTACCTCCAGAAATTCTACAGATTTACAATCCAAAAAATTGCAAATAAACTGGAAATAGTCATTGTTGAATAACTAGACTTTTTTAAAGTTTCTGCTTTGTGTTATCAAAGTTATCAGCCCAATTTAAGAAATAATTAAATTTTAGTTATAAAAGGTAAGGCAAGAACTATGGAGATTAATGCTTAGCATAAGAAAAATTATGCTTAGCATGACAGAGTAAAAGGAATTTGGGGGCTTCCCCTGGTTTCTCCTAAATTAGGGGCAGTTGTCATGGATATTAGTGAAAATTCTCCAGAAGGAAGAGAAAGGCTCCTAAAAACATGGCAGCAGGTCTGGTTTTAAGGATAGATCCACAGCCAGTAGCGGATCTATGGTGAAGATTGGCACATTTTTTTTGAAACTCTAACACTTGACCTTTATAATACTTAAAAAATCATTTATTTTTCAGTGCTATAATTACTTTTCGTGAACTCAAAATATTTAGTCTAAGTCTGTTATACATAACAGTCTTGGACATGTGGTGCTTTGAGGAAGTATAAAGTTGTCTGTGCCTTAAGCAATGCAGGGCAAAGAAAGGACAGCTGCAAAAGAGCTAAGAGTGAGGAATACAAATGGAATCAATAGCAAACATTTGGAGCTAGATGTAAAGCAAAACATTTACAACTTATTAGAATCTTAGAAAATATTTGGATATATTTGCTTGGTTTTCTTTTGTATATGAGATAGAGATCTGAGGTCATTTTATTTGGACATATAATGAATCACTCCAAAAGCCTGGAGAACTTGAAGACATTTTGGCATATTTCACATCAAATTATTAACATTGTTATAGCTATGAAGTAGGAATTGTGAGATAAAGTTCGGTTGGGGATGTAGGACAAGACGTAATATTTTTCTAAATTTATGTATTTCTGTATGTTTTAACTGTTTATAACAACCTTAATAGGTTTTGAATTCATCTCTATAAAGTGTTCCCGGATACTTCTACCACAGGTAGAATCATTCACTTTTTTTTTTCCTCCATGATCTTCTCAATGGTAGGGACCATGACTAGCATAGAACTTGACACATACATGTAACTTAATATATGTTTGTTCAATGGTCATTTAGTTTTACACTATTATTTCACAGATAAAATAGATGAGGAACAAAAAATTAAATGGTTAATGCAAAATGTGTTTTTCAAACAGTGGCTGCTGGACGAGCAGCATCAGCGTCTCCTGAGAATTTGTTAGAAATGTTGTGAGCCCCAGCCCGGACCTAGGGATCCTAAAACTCTGGGGGTGGGCTCCGGACAGCTGTGCTTTAACAAGCCCTCCTGGTAATTCTGAAGGACACTTAATTTTGTGAACCACTGCTTAAAGGTAACATGACTCATATGAAAGAGGCAAAAATAGATCTTTGAAATGATCTAAATAAGCCTATATTGAATTATATTATGTGTAAAAAGGGACTCGAGGCTAGGATAAATTTTTCTACCTTGATTTTTCATGTGAAACAAAAAAATTTCATTTTTATATTTTCCATTTTATATTCCACTTAATGTTCCCTCTCTGGATACATAAACTCTGTCTTCATCATAATGCTAAAATATAAAATGAAATGATCAACCCAGAAATACTGAATTTACTCATTGACAAATGAGGTATCTCATTTTCATAAGCAAATCGGTTTAAACTACACAATTGTATTCTTACTGAATCTAGTTATATTTTAATTTTATTAGTATGAAAATGAATTTAATAATAATTCCATGGAAACCATTATCTTTTTTTCTATGCTTTCAGTATATTTGGCTGCAGTTGGAAATTTTTTATATTGAGGAGCAAGTTCTTTTCTTTAATGATGAAGACCACTTGCAGGGAGAATATTAAACCATAATTTTTGTGGGGTCCCGTCAAACATAGTTACTTTGGTATTTACAAACTGAATGCTTATTTATATGGTCTCAAATTTTTTTCTTATGCTCAAGGAAGAAGTGCCTCTATTAAGAAAAGCTAATTAAAGCAGCATCAGTAGAAAAGAAATTATGGTTGACTATAAGTGACACAAGAGTAGGAAAAATATCACAGTGGTTGCTATGGCCATAAACAGTTCAACGAAAACAACTGGGTCCCTACCAGCTACCTCTCTGAAACAAAATTCATGCTCATAAATTCAGCTCTAGAGTATAAATAGTATGTAACTGAGTCTCAGTCATGGTGCCCCATTCTTTACTCCTTGACTCGTTGTTTAAGGACATACTTACTTCTTGCACTATGTTAAATTTAATTCTTTCACATTAAATAAGTATACACGAAACATCTACCAGGAGAAAGAATTATTCCTAATTCAAAGACTACATATCTAAAGCAAAACTGATATTCGATTAAAAATTCACTTGCAGTAAACACTCCCAACTTCTTTCCCAAAGAAGCAAATCTTAAAATTTCCAAGGTATGAACTCTGACTTCCACGAATGGGGACCGCAGGCTTCAAGTGCGATACATCACTTTGCTTCTCTGTACTTGTCATTCTAACAGAATCATACTTCTGCCTTATCAAAGCAATTTCCACATTACTTCAAACTTTCCCTTTAGCAGTACTAAAAGATTACGAAGAATTGGATGATTCTTATCTCATAAATGAGGAACCCAAGCTACATATAATCACACATCTAGCATCACAACTCTGATTTCAGATCTAAAAATAAAAATTTGTTTTCTTTCTTTGTCATTTGGTTGGATTTAATTTTTGTTTGGTTTTGGCTTTCCCTTCATTCCAATTCAATTTCCAGTGAATGAGTTTGCCTTATCTCCTGATTAAAAAAAAAAAAAACAAATTTCCTATTTAGCTAAACTCTAATAACATTTTATTCAATATTGTCCTATCATCATCCTGATTTTTAACTTTAAGTAATATGTGCATTAGAATGCATTTTAATTTATATCAATGATTTAAAATGTTTTATTTATGTTCACATTCATTATTATAAGACTATGTAGAAAAAGTATGTTTATTGTGTTTTAAGAAATAATGAGTGATATTGTGGAAATAGCCTTGACATTGAAATCAGAAGATATATATTTGGTTTTCTTGGACTGAGATTCTATTTATTCATTTGTAAAATGAGAATATTAACTAACAAGCAGAACTAAAATGTGTAGACTGACATAGGCCAATAGCTGCCATGTAGGAGAAACTCAAAAAAGAGTAACAGAACCCAAAATAAATAGAACATACTAAATGTATGCAAAGTTCTGATCAGGAGACAGTAAATCGTGATTCTATTCCACTGCCACTTACAGTAGCCAAAAAATGTTAAGTCCAGCAATATATAAAAATGCGAACATATTTTTATATACATAAGTGAGAAAATTCAATAATTTTATCCATAAATGAAATTAATTAAAAATAGACAGTAAGATTCTAGCATGCAAACCCCATAATATTAGGATAGCTACCTCTCTGATAATTTGGGGATTATAGTTAATTATTAAACAAATATTTAGCGAGTACAAAAAATATGCTGGGTAATGAATAATATAGGTAAGGGCTCTGCTATTAGAAGCATAAATAGTAGGAGAAGAGCAATAAACGTGCAGTCGTGCATTGCTGAACGAGGATACATTCCGGGAAATGTGTCATTAGGCAATTTTGTGATTATGGAAACATCATAGAGTGCACTTACCTAAACTTAGTATAGCCTACTACACATCTAGGCTATATAATATAGCCTATTTCTCTTAGTCTGCAATCCTTTACAGCCTGCTACTATACTGAATACTGTTGGCAATTACAACAGAATGGCAAATATTTTGTGCATCTAACTATATCTAAACATAGAAAAGTTATACTAAAAATAAAATATAAAAGATACAAAATGGTACATCTGTACAGGACACTTACCATGAATAGAGCTTATAGAACTGGAAGTTTCTCTGGGTGAGTCAGTGAGTGTGAGTGAATGTGAAAGCGTAGGACATTACTATACACTACTGTAGATTTTATAGGTACTGTATATTTAGGCTATACCAAATTTATATTTAAAAATAACACAGCATTGTGCTATGACGTTAGGATAGCTATGAAGTTAGGATGGCTGCAATGTTATGACAGATGCAACCATTCGACAGCCTGGAAATTCGAATGCTAACAATGTTCCAAAAGCTGTGACATCAGGACATTCTGGCAGCTGAGACATTCAGAAGCTGGGACGTTCCGGCGGCTGTGACGTTCGGACGTTCCGGCGGCTGTGACGTTTGGACGTTCTGGCGGCTGTGACGTTCAGACGCTGGGACATTCTGATGGCTGCTGGGACATTCAGACGCTCAGAGGTTCAGATGCTGGGACGTTCTGATGGCTGTACGTTCGGTTGATATGCTCAGATGTTGGGATGTTCTGGCAGCTGGGACATTCTAATGCCTGGGTCATTCTAATGCCTGAGACGTTCTAATGCCTGGGTCGTCCTGGCGGCTGGGACGTTCTAATGGTTGATATATGTGGTAGCTGGGACGTTATGACGGCTGAGACGTTCTAATGCCTGGTGACTGGAACGATCTGACCCCTGGGATGTTCTGGCAGCAGCAACTTCCAATAGCTGCGATGTCACTAGGTGTAGGAATTTTTCAGCTTCCTTACAATCTATGGCACCACCATGGTATATACTGTCCATTTTTTATTGAAACATAATTATGCAGCACACAACTGTATGAAGACATCAGGTAGTACATATGTGCATTGAAAAACAAAAGCAGAGTAATGTGACAGAAAGGGATTGAAGGTCTACTGTAGACTGGATAATCGAGGAAGGATAGCTGAAGAGGTAAAGTTTAAACTGAGAACTCAGTATCAAAAGGAGCAAGCCAGGTAAAGAATATTAAGGCAGGAAATTCCAGGCAAGAAGAACAGCTAGTGCAAAGCCTAAAAGCAGGAATTTAACATCTCAGAGGGATGGAAAAGAGGCCCAGTGTGGCTTGAACAGAATATAAGGAAGAAGACTGAGTGGAAAGCGAATGGAAGATGGGTGGCAGGATAGAAAGCCTTACTTATAAGGAATACGGATTCTATTAGAAGTGAAATAGAATGCCATTCCAGGGTTCTAAGCAAGAAATAACACAACCTAATTGTAATCGATTTTATCTGTTTTGACAGTAAAGGTGCTGGAATCATGCATCTCTTTTCTCCCCCTGAGGTACCACTATTGAATTAGCTATTACAAGCATTCAAAGGTCTTTCATATTTTCTCAAAGTTATTTCAGGGTCCTGAAGTACTGAATTAAATTGCTTTTATAAGGGCTGAAAAATATTCCAGCTGTTTGAAATAGGCACTTTCCTTATCATGCGTCTTCATTCTAGAATACTTAAGTCTAGGTTACTTAACTATTTTTCTTAGAATGAGTTTTTGCACTAAATTGGTCTTTATTGCTAATGTTGTGTTGGCAAAACACTAGTGTAATCCCCATGTAGCACTAGAATTATACAGAATTACAGTTTTGTGATTTTGTCCTATTATATATATTGAATTGAAGAAAAAGAAATTAAGATTCTGGTTGACAGAGGAGCAAGTACTTAAAAGATTGTAAGCAGAGACAATAACAAAGTATATAGTCCTTGAATTTAGATGATCTTTTGCTCATCAGTATAATTTTTTTAGAAAAATAGAGCAAAACAAATAACTTCAGTAAATTAAATTTTATTGTGATTATAAAACTTTTACTAACTAATTTTAAGTGATGAAAACCTTCCAGGAGAAGCTTAGTAGTCATGCAAGGTCAGACAATATTTATTTTAGACTCATGGCTAAGCTGGTAAATAAATAAAGTGAAAGTATAGAAATCTTGTTAAATTGGTATAGAACACAACCACCTGGCTTCTGGGAGAGGGAGAAAGCAATGCCATACATCTCGCATAATATTCCCTCTCTGGTAAGATTAGTTGATAACACAGGAGAATTTTCCCTGGTTTTACCTGACAGAAACTTGATTCATCTTCCAGCAAGAGCAATTTTTCTACCTTATTCAGCAGTAGTAGCTTCTGAAAGGCTTTCTTATCTCATTTCTTGTTCATCAATCTCCAAAAGACATGTGAGAAACAGCAAAATGTAAATCTCTTTATAACTAAATTAATCCAATTCTTTTCATTTGTCTTTCATGAAAGACAGTCTCATTGTCAGCTGAGCATATGTAACAAATGCTTGTCACTTCTTAGTGCTCAAAGAGCAAGATCTAAAAGAGAGACCTTTTTTTGACAAATGTATGTTAACGCAAGAAACTACCTTCTTCTCTAATGATTTACTTGTCATGTATTTTTTTTTAATTAAAATATATCCATAATTTATGGAGAAAGACTATGATGGCCATTTTTATAATTATTGTTCTGATGAGGCATATCTCCTTGAGTTTCTCAATTAAGCACTTTTGTCAAAATGAATATGAAAAAATAACTATGCTTTCATATTTTTTATAAAATATTCTTATTAACATGGAAATTTTAACCTTTCACCTAAGTATTAACATAAATTCTGCACCACAAAATTTAATTGAATTTAACCTCATAGAATAAAATAATTTCCCTCATAGATTATGTTTATTATAACCTATATATTTTAACCACTTGATATATAGATTTTTTTTTCCTAGGTAAATCTTTATAAAAAAAATTAGATGTATGGTAAAAATTTATGTGCTCTGAAAAAAATAAAATTTTATGAAGAAAAATCCAAACATTGTTAATATGTAGATTTTGTTCTTTCACTTTATTTTAAAGCAGTTTCAAATGTTTTGTATAAATAATTTTTAACATCTAATAGATATTAAAACTAAATTTGATAAATGAAAGTTGACAGCTTTCACTGTTTTTATAATAAAGCTATAAATTAGAGTTGCATCATTTCCCAACATACCTTAAACTTTCTCTGCTTGTCATTTAAATTTTTTTGCTTTAAATATCAGTCCCATACCATAGTTTATGAAAGATCTAGAAAGTTATGAAGAGGCTTTATAATTTTCTCTACAAATGATATAGTTATTAATTACTAACCTTTGTTCCAAAAACAATTACGGTTGGCTTTAAAATAAATACACAATGCAGCTAAATAGAATAAATATATTAAAGTGAGATTAGAGAAATGCAAGACAAAGCAAAACATAAAAATCAAGCCACTAATGAGGCTAATCAAAATTTTACACCATGAAGTATTATACATTTGCCATGAGCTGACCACAATTTTGCCTCTAAGATGTTTAACAGATAAGGAAGAAAATCAAGTACGTTATATATTTCGAGCTCTCCTCAAGATAAACACCAAGCCAATTACACAGGAATCCTGATATTAACATCATAAAAAAAAAAAAATGTCTCCTAATGTTCTCAAAGTGAAGACCATGTGTAATGGAGTGAACGGCATCTTCAAAGCTTCAGGGGCTCTCTTTATCCAACAGTCTCTCAAGGTAAACTGGTGGCATCAATCGTAAGTGTGATTCCTACAAAAAATTCCTAAAAAGGAAGCATTTGACGAAACAAGCATCCTGGCAACACATCCTTCCAGTTGCTGTTTCTCTTTGATAACCTTTTAAGTAGAATATGACAAGGAGTTTGATTCTGAATTCACTCGTGAGTTCTTACAATGTAGCTCTCTTTTTAACAGTTAAGGGCAAAGCCTTAACTGGCGAATGAGAATGAAGAAGAATTAGGGGACTGAGGAGCCCAACAAGGATATATTCTGAATTAAAGAATATTTCTACTTTTATGAAAGAGAAGTAAGGTGAATATCTTGTTCAGGATCTTGTTCATGCTTCAGAAAAATGGACTATTAAGACACGAGTTTGCATGCTGTTGGTTTTAGGAAACGATGTCTTTAATATCTATTATAGTAATATAAATATATAAAATAACATTAAAATATTATCATTCTAAGAATTATAATAAGCATTTAGGAAATGCCTATTGACTGTTACTACTGTTCTAAACACTTAAAGCAGCGGTCCCTAACCTCTTTGGCACCAGAGTCCAGTGCTCCTGTGAGAATCTAATGCCTAATGATCTGAGGTGGACCTGAGGTGGTGATGCTGGCGCTGAGGAGCGGCTGCAAATACAGATGAAGCTTCTCTCACTTGCCCGCCACTCACCTCCTGCTGTGCAGCCCGGTTCCTAACAGGCCACAGACCAGCACCAGTCCACAGCCCAGGGGTTGGGGACCGCTGACCTAAAGGGCACTGACTTATAGTTTGATAGAATTATACAATTTTATGGATAAGAAATGTGATTAAGAAATTAGCCTCAGGACATGGGGTTGGTTATAGTGGAACCAACAATAGAAGCTAGGAGTTTTGGCTCCAAAGTCTAGAATTTTCACTACTAGCATGAATCACAGAATGGAGTGATCTTTGTAACAGTTTTAATATTTTATAGCATTTATTTAACTTAAAAAAGAAGACTTCAAAATTTTTTTTCTTTGCTTGAGGGGAACATATCCAAAAAGATATTACTCAGGCTTAGGATGTCAAATAGTTTACTACCAGTTTTTTTTCTTTTTGAAGTTTATCGTTTCAGGCCTTACATGTAAGTCTTTAATCCATTTTGAGTTTATTTTTGTATATGGTGTAAGACAGTGATCCAGTTTCATTTTTTTGCATATATCTGTCCAATTTTCCCAGCACCGCTTTTTGAAGAACACTATGGAGATCATCATTTCTCCATAGTATATTCTTGCCTCCTTTGTCGTAGATTAGTTGACTGTGTAAGCGAGGGCTTATTTCTGGGATCTCTAGTCTGTTCCATTGATTTATGCATCTGTTTTTGTGCCACTACCATACTGTTTTGATTGGTGCAGCCACTATGCAACAGTATGGAGATTCCTTGAAAAACTAAAAATAGATTTACTATATGACCCAGCAATTTTACTTCTGGGGGATTCAAAAAGATATATGTACCCCTATATATTCATTGCAGCATTATTTAAAGTAGTCAAGATATGGAAGCAACCTAGGTATCCATCAATAGATGACCAGATAAAGAAGAGGTGGTATATTTATAAATAGTGGAATATTATACAGCAATAAAAAGAATGAAACATGTATGGACCTAGAGAGTGTTATGCTAAGTGAAAAAGTCAGACAGAGAAAGAAAAATACTGTATTGGTTTCCCTTATATGTGGAATCTTAAAAAAAAAAATGAGCAAATAACAAAACCAAAACAGACTCAGAGAAACAGAGACTAAAGAAATGGTTACCAGAGGGGAGGGGGTGAGCAGAATGGGTGAAAAAGATAAAGGGGAATATAGTCAATAATATTATGATAAGTTTGCATGTGATAGATTACTAGAATTAGTGGGGTGATCACATTGTAAGGTATAAAAATGTTGAATCACTGTATATTGCATACCTGAAACTAATATAACTAATATAATATTGTATACCAACTACATTTAAATTAAAAAACAGTTTTCCTTTGGAACAGAAAATGAAATATAATTTGAAGTCATTTTTATATATCTGAGCAAAGCTGAAATGCAGGAAAGTAGGCTATCTTGAAAAATGTATTAGATATTGTTGGCGATCATGCTAAGCAAAAAGAACTACAAGTTCAGAAGAAAGTGACTTTGTATATTACATACTTACAATATATATAAGAAAAATATATTGATTGTATATGTATATATGTATAAAATTTATCATTAAATTCAAAGAAAAAATAGCAAATAGAATTTTTCAGAGAGAAAATGTTGTAAACAAAATTGACATTATACCTATACAAATTTGAATGGAATGTCTAAATATACTCGAACAATGCCAAAGTATGAGGTATTTAAGTTGGTACCTATAGTGGGTTGAATAGTGGCCCCTCAAAAGATATGTCCACCTGGAACCTGTGAATGTGACCTTATTTGAAAAAAGAATTATTGCAGATGCAATTAAGTATCTTGAGATGAGATCATCCTGGATTATCTGAGTGGGACTTTAATCCAATAACAAGTGTCTTTATAAGACAAGACACATAAAGGGAGAACAGAAGTCCATTTTAGATGGAGACAGAGATTTGAATTGTGTGGCACCATGTCAAGGAATGTCTGGAACCACCGGAAACTGGAAGAAGCAATAAAGAATTATCTCCTAGACTCCTCAGAGGGAGTGAAGACTTGAATCTTGATTTAGAATTTCTGCCTTCCAGACTGTAAGAGAATAAATTTCTGCTGTTTTAAGCTACCAAGTTTGTGGTAATGTATCATAGCAGCCCTAGGAAACTAATACATTGCCTATAACAATCATTAATTCTGTTCCCCAAATATTTCCTGGGTGGAGCCATTTAACAAGTTCTGAATTTGAATAGAAGTGTCTAGATCAGCAGAATCCAAGAGAGAGTGGCTCAAAGTGAAGACCACTTAGGCCTTAGCCCCTAGCAAACCTGGGATGGACATCTACTGAGAGTGAGAAATAAATCTTTGCTCTTTCATGCAAGTGAGATTTTGAGTTTAATTTCTGCCTTGGTGCATGCTTTGCTCATCCACCTTATAGGCTCAGTTTCCATGAAAGGTCCTTCAAGTCTTCTAAAGAAATGTCTGTATTTGTCTGATCTGTAGTTCATTATGAGTTACACAAAAGTTTACTTAAATACCTAGATCCATATTTTATAAAATATGATCCATGATAAGTTTACAGAAATTAAAATTTTATATAGATGCTAATGTTTATTAGCACAGAAGGTTCTGTGAATTTTCACAGGATATAAACTCTGCCTTGAAATCTGGCTTACACATTCAGTTTCTAACCCTTATTTTATCACAGAACCTCTGTGCCAAACCCACTTAAAAACACCCACGGAGCACACTGGCGGTATATAAATGTTATCAGTCATCTCTGGCATGAAGAGAAGGAATATGATTGAGAAGACCCACAGAGAATCCTCAAATGCACCAGCAATTCATTTCTTATGTTGGGAATTATGCATACAGATGTTCTCATTACCTTTATTATTTAAACTGAACATATAATTACACATACTCTTTTGAATGTGAGGTGTATTTCATAATTTAAAAGTAAACACATTAGTAGACTTAGGGGCATTTTAAACACAAGAAAGAAATGTTAGGACTACTTTCTCTCTTCATAGGAAAAAAGACATAATGGCAGGTTTAGAGTATTTCTTAAATAAACTAATGAGAGTGAAAACACTTTTAAAATTATAAATGGCACTAATAATCACTATTTTACAATGTAAAGCAATAATGTGCTAAATGTGTCAATAATTCTAAAGTATCTAAAGCATGGTGGAATGATTATAAATGAAGTGATCTCTGAGTAAATTTTTCACATTATTTATCATTATTAAGTTATTTACAGAGGGTGCTTAATTTGTAATTTTTAGAATGTGAATTAATCTTTATAATTCTTCATAAAATGTCAATTGTGATATGTAGTCTTTATAGAAAAGGCTGTGTTTTTAACTGAAGCTATTTCGGTAGATTTCGGTAAATTTTGCTGAAACAAAAAGCATTAGTTCCATGACCTCAGGACATTTCATTTTTGTCAGATATGACTTGGGCTTTAGGTCACTAAAATATACTTACTTTAATAGAAAATATGCCATTTCTTCATTGCTAAATATGTTATTTTAAAAACTCAAAGCTGTCTTCACTGATACCTTTATAATAATGATATTTTTCAAACTTATTTTTTCAAATTTACCCTTGCTTTATCAATATGCATGTAAGTGGATCTGATTATTTTAATATAATTGTGATAGACATTTTCTGATTTGTTCTGCACATCTTCATCCCAGCCTGTACACATTCATAAAATCTGCCGCTGAAGCACATGTAATTCATATAGAATTTCTCATCCACCCATGTTTTTCAAAATACACAGCTCCTAAGAGATCAGAAGAATCATCTCAAAGGAATGTGTAGTCCATAGCTATATACACTGACATTTCCAAAGGGCGTGCTTCTTCATGCTGTACACCTGGTTCCCCTCCAAGTAGAAAGGAGATTTTAGGGTTGCAAATACAGTGCACACCAGATAACTCATGTTACTGACGGTCAGAACTCCCTTGGGAGTATGTTTCTCATTTCGACCTCAGCTCTTTCCTGTGGAGAACATGAAGCATTTACTCAAAAACTCGTGACTACCTAGCTTAGTAATATAATAATACAGCTTCGGAATTGTCTTGCCTGCTTTACCAACTTTATCTGAGAAATATACATTGAAATGAATAAATGTAAAATAGTATTAGAGTCCAAAGTTTTGTGACTATAATATCTTTCAAAGCAACAAAATGTAAGTTTTTACTTGTAAAGATGTTGAGTTAATACACATATACTATGTTACATATTGATGTATTTGTATTTTTAATGAAGCTTTATCCTCCACAAACCGTATTTGTGTTCAATTATCAGCTTTAGATTTTAAGGAAGAGAAAAGTTTTTTTTAGTGAAAGATCTCCCTGCAGGGTTCTCTTTGATTAATATTAAATTATTTGAACATGGTACGTTAATAATATAAAATCTGCTCAAGATATTATCACCATAGAAGAAAATGTGAAATGCCAAAAAGTTTAATTCTCATTTATGATCTTTAAATGATCACTTCAGTAAGTTTGCTGCGTTTATATCCATCACAATTTAAAGGGGAAACAAAAAATATAACCCTCAAACAAATCATATTTGCACAAATTACCCACTCAAAGCCAATTAGTAAACACCTACTAGGAATTTTGGTAACATAAAGGTTAAGGTCTCCCCACTATAATCATGAATAAGACAAGGATGCCCTCTTTTTCCAGTGTTATTTAACATTGTATTGGAGTTATTCATCAATGAAATTAGATAAGGAAATCAAGGCATAAGAATTGGCAAAATATAAAAAAGAAGTAAATTATTTCTATTAGCCGATGATTTGACATTAATTCTTAAAAGAATCAGCAATAACTCATAAAATTAGAAATAGTAAAATATAAAATTAATACTTAAAAATATAATCTTTATTTTTTCAAGCAATCATTTCAAAGATATAATAGAAGACTAAAAGCTATATACACTAGCATAATAAAAATGAAAAATCTGGAAATAAACTTAATAAGAACTACTTAGAACACATGAGGCAATTTTTTGAAAACTCTAAAAAGACATTAAAGAGGAATTGAACTAATGAAAAATATATCTTTTCCTTGGATACAATATCTCCCCAACAATGTGAACCCAAAAAAAATACCAAATACCAACAACTATTTGCCAATATTTTTGAGCTAGAAAAATTTATTGTAAAGTTAATATAAAAATAAATATGCAAAAATGCATATGAAAACACTGGAGGAAAAAATAAATGAGAGAGACTAATTCTGCCAGATTTAAAACATTCTAGAAAGACTCTTAAAAATGTGGTACTAGTTTATGATCAGCGAAATAGAATGGAAATATGAGAAAACAACCCCAAATTTCATGGATATTTAGAATTCTATGAAGGTGACTTCTACATCATTGAGAAATATTTACATTTAACTAAATGGAGTGAAACCATTTCTGGAGTAAGCACAAGAAAGAAGAGAGGGATAAGAAATCTTTACTGAAAGGGGTGGTAGAGAATGAGAAATTAGTTGAATGTTGATGTTTTTTGAAGATTTTTTTCAGCATGATCAAATGCTGATTGAAATAATAGAGTAGAGAGGAAGAGACATAAGAACAGGAAAGAAAATGGAAAATTATCGGTGTTTGGGTAGGTAAGAAGCATACAAATCTAGATTTTGAAAGTAATATTGAAGGAGGGAAGATAGATTATGGATTTAGATCAAGGTAGGTTAGCATATTTGATGGGAGAACCAAGCGAAATTTTAAAAAGCTATTGCAAATTATATCAGGAAATGATCTAACAGGAGGGAGAGTTAACAGACATTTAAAAAGGAGAATTAACCCATTCTGAGATTTAATATAACAGAATCATATTAAGACAAAAACTGGTGAGCAACATCAATTCTCAAAACAAATAAACAAAAAAATTATTAAAAAAATATATACACAAAAGAATCCGCATCTGTTGAAATGGTAAATCATTCGATTCTTAAAGGTAGAGCGTAAGAGAAAAAGAGAAAGAATGAGAGAGTAAGAGAGAGCACACAAATATGAGATAGCAGTTATGTCAAAAATGTTAAATAAGGTAGAACAGATTTCTCATCAGAAAGCAATTGAAAAATCAACCTGTTGAGTGAAAATAAGTATCATTTATAAACCACTGCCACTATTTTATTCAGCATTTTATTAGTGGTCTTAATTAGTTTCCCCTCCCCCCCACAAAAAAGGTCAAGGATGATAAAAGAAAAATCACAATTATCTAAAATAGTTTATATGATTACCTACACCAAAAAATCTGTGATATTCTATAACTATAAGAGCAAATAAATTCAGTAAGATTGCTACTATAATATCAAAATCAGAAAATGAATAGTATTTATATATACCAGCAAAAACCAAATAAGAAATGTTATTTAAACAAAATATCCATTCACTTTCACAGTAATATTTGTTTTTCCTTATCTAGGAAAAATGTCTAAATAAACAATATGAGAATTTAATGAAGAAAATTATACAAATGTTTTTAAAGTGTGGCTGACATTACTCCTTGTTTGACTAAAAATGATTCTACCCTTATGCCTTTTCAGCTTAATAACATTTTTTTTTTTTTTAATTTTCTTCAATCTGAAAGAAAGTAGACTATGTCCTGGTCTAGAGTGAATGATTATTTTGGTCAATAAGATGTAAAGGGAAATTCGTTGTGGGTGTTCTTTGAATGATTTTCCTATTATAATTAGGAAGGCCAAGGTGGATAAGAAATAGTATTGTGTTCCATACCATTCCCAGCTTCCTGCTTTTTAATTCATGAAGATGCATGTGAAGTTTTAGAGTGAACTTTTGACCATGAGAGAAAACAAAATCACACAGATACTCATCTAGAGACGTGATGCTGAGTCACAAAACAAATGTCAGCAACTGCCTACCTCCAGATTTATGTAAGAAAAATATTTTCTCTTGTTTAAGCCACTATTCGTTGGATACTTGATTGATTTATATTTAAAATAATTCTTCTGATGTGAAGGGTATTCAAGGATGCTTAAATGATAATGTTCACAGATAGAAAGATTCCAATCAGATTGGAAAAATTAAATAACATCAAGGATATTGAATAATTTTTTGCTATAAAACAAACCATTCCCAAATAATGGCTTAAAACAACAACCATTATTTGCCCATAATCCTGAAGGTGAACAACTTGGGCTTGTTTTTCTGTTGGTCTTCTTTGGGTCACTCATGCTGTTAAAATCATCTGGTGCCTCAAAAGGGCTGGATGATCCAAGATATCTTCACTCAGATGTCTGGCTGTTGGCTGAGGCATCTCTTTTCTTTTTCACATGTTCTATCTTTTTCTAGTAAGATAGACTGGGCTTCACACAATGGTATATGAGCTCCACAGCAGAGAAAACAGAATCTTCAAGGTCTCTTGATGCCTAAGCTTTGGAATGCACATAATGTAGCTTCCACCATAGTCTATTGGTCAAAGCCAAAATATAGTGTGTGGGGAATTGGCTCTGCCTCTTGAAGGGAGTAGATGCCGTGGCTATGTTTTCAATTTCTATCCAAGTCGTGGCAAGAATACGTCTAAATACTTACAGATGTCTGGTGGTGATGTAAAAAGTTTGATAAATTTCGAGTAGAGTTTGACAATATTAATCAGAATTAAATATGTACATATCTCTAAACTAGTAATTCCACTTATACGGATGTGCGCTAAAGAAAATCTTGCATATATATTCAGGAAAACAAGTATAAAGATGTAGACCACAGAATTGTCTATAAATGGAAAAGTCAGAAATCAATTTAATGTACACCAGTTAAATATATAAATCAGAGTAGATTCACAAATGGAGAACTGTATGATAGTTAAAATGAATGACAGAACTATATGTGTCAATATCTATTATTTTAAAATTATATGTTTCGAATGAAAAAGTTAAAATGGTTATGTATAGTATGATAGAACTCATGTAAATTAAGAAGTAATACAATACTATAAATCATTATGGATGTACATGTAAGAATATTGAAAAAAATAGGAAAGATGCAAATCGGTCTCAGGGTTGTATTTATCTCTGAGAATGAAAGAATAAGAATGCAGTAGTGATTTCAACTGTACCTGTAATATTTTCTTTATATATATATTTATTTATTTATATTTATATAAAGCAATTCTGACAAATGTTAATATTCATAAAATCTGTTTGATGTGTATACTGGTGTCTGTTCTATTATCCTGCTTGAAATCTTTCAGAGTTAAGAGAACTTTAAATAAAATATATTCCAAATTGTGTTTGCATAGAATATATTTAGAAATTTATAAAATCAATTAGTATTACAGGGTGTCCTTGAGGAAGCGAATCAGAGATAAGGGGTATGTAGAATAAAGACCACCTGGCATTTTATACCTTTTAATGCTCTGAATTTTTATAACGTGATTATGTATTACCTTTAAAAATATATTATTTCTCCACAATGATCGTTCTTTTCTTGAAAATGTGAGATAAATCACACGACCTCTTGGCCATCCTTCAGTTTGAATGTCTTGTATGATCCTCATTACATATTCTTTGAGAGACCTCTGTCTGTCACCCTCATTCAATGAAAAACTTTGAGTTAGTTCCCCATTCCATTTATGGAACACTTTTTTGACCTTCTCTGGGGCTGCTGGAAATTTTCTATTTTCATAAAAGTCTGACAAGGCCATATTCATTCTGCCCTTTTGCTCTCATTGTCATTTAAAGGTCAGGTTGTGTCAAACGCATGCTCATTTGTTTTACCATATGTTATTTGAAATCACGCAAGCCTGAAAAGCCTGAAGCCCAGGACATAAAGCAACATTAAAAACTTAAAGAAAAAATATAGATAATTTTCATGAAACTCATTTTTAAATATATATTCGATTCAGTGTCAGACTAAAAATAAAAAAATTATCATCTGTTTCTTATGAAATTATTAATTTTGGTGCATTTTAAATGAGATAGACTTTCATTTATGCTTTTAGCAAAAACTGTAGAGAGCCTCCTGCATGCCAAGTGCTGTTCTTAGTGCTAGGGATATGGCAGTGATCAAAACTAAGTCCTTTCTCTCATGCGTCTTACATTATTCGAGAGAGACAAACAACAACCTAACCATTATACATCTCAGCTTATGATCGGCAATATGAAGGAAAATAAACTAGAATGAGAAAGATAAGAGGAGTGGGAAGATGGAGGTGCTACTATTTTATAGAGAATGATTGTCAGAAAATGTCTAATTTATAAACACATTTAAACCAAGACCCAAAAAAGTGACAAGAGCTTTTTGTGGAGTGTTCCAGGTACAGGAAATTGCAGGTGTAGAGGTCTTGGGGAAAAATATGCTTGGTATGTCCAAGGAATAGCGAATCACATGACTGCTATGTAGAAAGTGAAGGAATAATGTCTAGAAAATGTCAGAGAGTAGTAAGGGTCCTCACTGGGACCTTCTAAGACATTTTTATGAACCCATTGTAATTACTTTGGCTATTTCAATGAGTGAGGGTTTCTAATCAGAAGAATAGAGTGTAGAGAACGGTGAAGCAGCAAAACCAGTGAGGAGGAAAGGGATAACAGTGGCTCAGAGTAACAAGATATTTGGAAATGGAGAGAAAAAATAATAAAAATTATGTATGATTATTTTTGTTTTTCTATTTCTATGTTTGTCTTGTATAAAGTATATTGTGATTATCCAGTAATTAAGTTGAATGTAGTTACTAAATGCCTACGCCATTGAAAATTATACAATTTCAAATCCATAATGTAATGTTAGTTTTTCAGTGTATAATTTCAAATATGCCTAATTTAAAATGATTTTAGTCTAAAATTATTGTGGCCATGATGTATAGCATTGGGGCCCTCTACTACTTATTTATCCCTATGTTAGAGCAGACCCAAATGTTACTGAGGCCCCATGTGAAGAGTTGGAATAGCCTATTCTGACTTAGGTGTTTGTTAGAGTCCTCAATTTTCCATTAGAGGTTGTCAGTGCTCTGGTGCTTGCTAAAGCATCTAGTTCTACACGCGATCAACAACAGTCTAGAGTTGTTACAACCACAATACTTCAGCATATGAGATACTTCTCAAAAGCTTAACTTGTGTTTATGAGAATTGCTTAAACTTGCGAAGCTTAACCATCCTTTCAACCGTGTGTTCTAAATGGGGCACAACACAGTGATCTGTCAGATCTGAGGTATTTAGCAAATAAATTACAAACTCTTATATTCAAGCAAATGTAACATTATTTTCTCCCAATAGCTACTCTTCCCATCTTCCATTTAAATAAAACTTTAGTTGGACATATGCTTACGAAATTAAAGACATATTAACTAGCCTCTCTTAAAGTGGAGTGTGGCTAGTTAACTACTTAGATATGAACAAATTAGATATGAACTGACATGAGCAACTGTATTAGTCAGAGTTGTCCAGAGAAACAAAAACAATAGGATGTAGATAGTTTACATAGAGATTTGTATTAAGGAGTTGAAGCACACGATTATGAAGCCTGACAAGTCCAAAATCTGCAGTCTAGGCTGGTGGGCTGGAAACAGGGAAGAGCCAAGGTTACAATTCAAGTCCAAAGGCTGTCGGCTGGCAAAATCCCTTCTTGCTAGGAGGGTGGTCAGTCTTTGTTCGGTAGAAAACTACTGCTTGGATGGGACTTAGCCACATTGTGAGGGACAATCCGCTTTATTCAAAGTCCACTGATTTAAATGTTCATCTCGTCAAAAAAAACAAAAAACAAAAAAACAAAAAAAAAACACTTCACGCAGACATATCCAAGGTAATTTTGACCAAATACCTGGGCATTATGGCCCAGCCAACTTGACACATAAAATTAAATATCATAGCAACTTCTAGCACATGCTCTTAAAAAGAATAGGTGTTATTTCCATTTATTTCTTTAGCTCCCTGCTGGCTTGAACGTGGACATGGTACTGAAACTTCACAATGGATGAGGTTAACACCCCAAGGCTGGTGGAGCAAAAGGAAGAAGGCACCTGGACAGAGGATATCAAGTTGGAATTCCAAATGTAAGAGAAATAAATTTTATCTTTTAAGCAACTATTATTTGGGGATCTCTGATAATAGTTGCTGAATTTATATCTTAACGAATATGCAAAGTTCCAAAATACTTTTATTTTAAAAATTGTGATAAAAGAAAGTTACCTTTAAATAGGTTGGTGGTTGCCAAAGGCAGTGGGTGGGGGTAGGTAAAATGAGTGAAGAGGGTAAAAAGGTACAAAATTCCTGTTATAATATAAATATAAGTCATAGGGAGGTAAGGCACAGCAGTTTGACTATGGTTAATAATACTGTATTGGATATTTGAAAGTTGCTAAGAGAGTAGATTCTAAAAATTCTCATCACAGAAAATAAATTTATAGCTGTGTATAGTGATGAATGTTAACTAGACTTACAGTGGTCATTTTGCAATATACTATACAAATATATAATTATTATATTGTGTACCTGAAACTAATATAATGTATGTCAATTATAACTCAGTAAAAAAAGTTACCTTTAATAATAACACATCTCTTGCATTGTTTTCTTTTGTAGTCTGCTTTCTTTGATAATAGAATAAGTAGTGGAGTTATAATGAAGATTGCACATAATGGCTCAATTGATGCTGCTCCTCGTGAGAGGCATTTTATTGTTGTTATCATTTACCATTATTAGATGATTACACATTCTTATTTAGTTGAAAAATACATTTTAATTTATTAATGCTTATTTTAGTCAAAGTACTAAGGGCTGAAGATTTCATGATGAACAATTCAACTCTCATAGAACTTTGGGTCTAATAGGAAAGAAAGACAGTTAAAAAGCAATTTAAAAAAAAATTGTAATACATGCTATGATGGAAAATGGACAGGAAAGACATATCATATGTAGCAGTCTTTTTCTTATATGTATGTCTTTGTGTACCTGTGTTGGACTAAGGGGAAGGCATCCTGTAGGAAGAGATGATTAAGCCAAGACAAGAATGACATAAAGGTGTTAAGTGAAGAGAAGTAAGAAGATAATCAGTGGTATACCAAATGATAAATGCAAAATTCTAAGACGAGATAGAATATGAAGAAATAATCACATAGTGTGAAGGTGGGATTAGTGAGAGATAAACTAAGAATGTTGTCTCAAAGGATGTTGAAAGTAATAGAAAAGTTTAGGAATTTTCCTTAAGTCCAAGGACAAACTTTTATAGGATATTAGACCATGGACTGATGTGATGTAAATTGTATTTTTGAAAGTTCACTCTTAGTTGCAATGTGGGTATATGACTGAATAATGCATTCCCTTAGACATGTTGAGTTAGAGGAGTCTGTACATCATGTTTTGGAGCTATTCAAAAGGGAGCTTAATTTTCATGAATATATAGTGGCACCAAAGTTTCGATCACTTCTTTTCAGCATTACTCAACATCCATGAGGAGCAGTCAGTCAGAAAAACATCAAGTGAAACAGAAGGTCAATTAATGGGTCAAGAGTTTTGAGGATAATAAACAATAAAAACTGAAAATGAAAAAAAAGTAGAATATGGTACATTGAAAAGGAAACCCAGACTGGTGATTACAAGTAGGTAGGGAAAATCAATAGACCGATGGGTAAACATATCATTGAAGTTTATGAGTTGACGTTGGGAATAGCTGACAGGGAGAGTAGGAAGGAAACGAAACTACTGTCTAAAACTGGGCTTACAATTTTAGTTAAATTTATGTTTAACGATTATAGCCATACGTGTAGGTGGCTGTTGTGTAGTGGAAGGTAAGATTGTTTGACATGATGAAATTAAACAATGAGTGACTAAGATGTAGGATAAGTCTTATCTGATATGATGGCAGAACTTGGAGGAAAAGAGGTACTGTTAGCCAGATACTTATGCGTTCAATGAGTGGGGAATAACCAGCCCATCAATAGATAGCAGCTTAGAGGGCGTTAAGGCTGATGCAGAAAATACTTCAGAGAGAAAAAGTAATAATTCAGATTAATGGTAGAGAGTTACAGAACACCCACTACTTCTCAAGATGTTTTCCAGAATAGTCTTTCCTCAAGAAAGTTGCCAGAAAGCATTATTTTTAGAGGAGAGTTGAATTCCGAGGGCATGATGGGATGGTGGTGCTAGAGTAGAACAGCAGATGTTTAAGAAAAAATATTAATTTTAGATAAAAAGTATTGGAAGGAAGAGTGGATAACAAGAGTTTCTGTTTTTAATGTTGAGCAAGGATAATAGGTTTGGCATGTTTTAAATTTAAGGAAAAATCACTCAGAACTTGAGAGGTTTTTTTTGTAGGATGGGTATCTTTAGGTAACATCAGAGTATAAATAGAGGAGAAAAAAATAAGACACCATACTAAAATTTCTGAGGCAGGCCTCCTTTCTCTGTGATTTTCTTAGATCTATGTTTATCCTAAAGCCCTGTGCAAATTGCCACCAGTCTCTCCCCAACTCCAGTCCATCCAGGACACGGCTGTCAGAGAATCCTTCCTTATTGTTTATTTCTTGTCCTTAACCAGATCAAAAACAGTCGCTGTCACCACATGGACTAGAATAGTAAAATTTTAAATGTTCTACCTAGGCTGTTCATAATTAGGCCAAAGAGTTTTGCAGCTGCTATGAATTGGGGAAAACCAAGGGCAGGGAAAAGTAAAATGCCACTTGGGTATCTTTTGAATGTGATGAAATGGATGAGCTGAATCATTTAGTTGTGAAGCAGCAGTAATTATAGACATTTGCAACAGTGTATAACAATGAGGTTTTCCATCATGTCATATCAACAGTTTGGTCTTGAAAAGGGAGAAAATTGTTTCATGATCATCCGCATCTTGTTGATATGCAGCAGGGGGTTAATGCTCAGCCTCCCCTTCATATGTTGAGAACATCTGTAGAAAAGGCAGCTGGCACAAAGGCAGACCACTGTGAAGTGCAATAAAGAGTTCAACTCAAGCGAAATTAGAGATGTCAACCAAATGTTTGCTATTAATCTATACTGCCTGATTTGCATCTTACTGTAACACATGTTAGTGTTTCTCCCAATTGGCATTGCCTGATCATGATAATTTGATATTTATTGAACATCAGTAGTGAACTCTGCAACATGCAGAACATAATGATGGAGAAATTTCATGGGAAGAGACTTTAGATAGTGCTGAAAATCAGAAAAGTGGGAACAAAAGTTGATAGAAAAACATTTAATTGAAAATTATTCATTTTAATCTCCTGCAATAAGTTTGAAAAACTGATATTATAACAAGGAAAAGAAATGGTTTAAAGAAGAACTTAAAGTTTTTTAAAAAATGTGGCGAGCTTCTCATTCTGTCAACAGAGAAGGCATGTAGTCGTAGAGCAGCCACAAAGGGTCACAGTGTTGGACATAAATATGATTCTGTTCATGAAGTGCATGTGTGTTAAGACATGTATACAGTTAGGAATTGACTTGGATACAGATATGAGAACTCTTCCTCTTCACAGAAGTTAGCAGCTTCAGGAGAATAAAAGGTAAATATGATACCAAAATTTGATATGATACCAAAATATGATACTCAAATATGATACCAAAATATGATACTCAAATCAGTCTGTTACCTCTAGTGGCTGTGGGGTGAATGGCATGAAAATGAGATGATCATGTTCCAAAAAGTAGCCAACTCTCAAAAATTTGTCAATAAATGATATATTTATTGAAAATTACATTGGAGACATATATGAATCATTGCTCATAAATGCCAGAAGAGCATGAGGTTGACCCAATAATTGATTTTTCTAGAGAACTGAAATATGTTGCATGTATATTGAAAAAAATATAAGAATGAAAAAAATGTATAGAGTGGGTAACATTTCAGAAATAGCAATGCTAGTTACTTTATAGAATTCTATACTCTAACAGGTTGGATTTTATTATTCTTACATTGTAGAAGAAAAAAATAGAGCCAAAGATGAGTTCAGGAACATTAGGTTAGTAAAAAGAAGAGCTAAAATTTGAATCCAGTTCTACTAGCACTAAAACTCATGCACTTTTTTAAATTAAATTTATTGAGGTAACATTGATTAACAACATTATATAATTTTCAGATGTACGAAATTATAATTTGACATCTATGTGTTTTATTGTGTGCTTACAACCGGAAGTCTAGTTTCCTTATGTCACAATATATTTATACCCCCTTTACCCACTTCATTCTATCCCACCCCCTTCCCCTCTGGTAACCATCCTGTCGTCTGTATTTATTACAAAACTCACACACTTTCTATTGTACTACCACTCTCCGACTCAAAAATATAAAACACAAAATGTTTTTTAAAAATATTTGGTCTAAGCAGCACAGTTTCATTAATAAGAGAGGTAAGAACATTGTCATATTGTATAATTAACTACAGAGTTTCATGGCATGTTCAGTGTGTATATAGACTGGTTTATCTCTAAGTAATATATTTTTCCAAAACTTTATCTCTAAAAAGAGTAGAAATATAATTACAAAATCATGGCAAATTTGAGTTTCCCTGTTCTAGGCAATATTAACTTTCTACTAATCATTAAATGAAATCTATGTGCAAAGGCAATTTTCCTGTCATCTCTAAGATACTGATATTTTCACCGGTGTCACTGTGTTTATAACAAATCAAGTCAGGGAATTTTGTAATCCCTTACTAAAAGAGGCCTGTTGTAGCTTTCATTTATCAATTACATATTCAATCCACGGGTAGGGAGATTGGAGATAATTTTATGATCAAAAAGAATTATTAAATGGCAAGCAGCTACTTTTTTGCTATTCCATTCTGGAAATCTTTGGGGATTTTACATTTACATGAGTTACATTTTTAAAAAGTAAGTGGCATAAGACTATTTTTAAACTTATTAGTGATAAAGAAAGAAAACAGCTATTGACAAGTGAGGACAAGCACCCACCATATGGATTCTAACATTTTAATTATTTTGTTCTTTTTCTTTTTAAAGCAACTCTTAGTGGTAATAATTTTTCAACTAATTAAAGACCAGCTGCTACTTAGCAAGCTAGATACCCAATTAGGAATCTGAAACCTGCTAAACAACCTTTACTGCCAGCCAGCTAGCTGAATCACCTCCTGTCACTGGCATGGAATTGATTATTTTTTGTTTCGTTAAATGCATGTTGTTGTCACACAAACTGGATCTCCAGAATGTTTTTATTTCAGAAGATCTGAACAATCTGACACCCCATTCAATCTCATTTTTTGGATGAGGTTGAGATGTGTAACAAGGTCCTTCATCTATCTTTGTAAATATAATTATGAAATGGCTATGGAGAATTGTTTTGCAGAAAAAAGAAAACTTGAAATGCAGAGGGTAACCACACACAACAGCTCAATATTACTTAGTGACTGATGATGAGATAATGGCATTATGTAAAATGGTTTTTTATATACTCAGGAAAAAATATTACCAAAAAAATATAATTATATTTCTGCATATAATAAAACTTGATTTTAAATGTTAATGACTTTTTCTTTTTGTCTAAGATTATCCTAACTAACAAACTGGGTGATGCCAGGATACATTATAGAGAAATAAACATTCAAAATGCAATTTTATTGTATGAAGAATGTTTTTCCCTCTATGAGAGTTCAAAACAATTTATCTTACAAAACAAACAAAACTTCTCAAACTGCTAAGGGAAATAACATATCTAGCATCAATGCTATTGAAAGTTTTAAAATGAAATATAAAACTCAAAACAATGTGTCTCACTGTTTTAAATAATTCCTGGTCAATCCAAAGATAATTGATCATAGATGACAAATTGACATTTTTTTGATTCATAAAGAGAATTCAAAATATTATCTCAGAATTATCCAAGGCCTAGTAAATTCTTAGCTGTCAGACACCTTAGAAACCGACAAAGGGGAAGTCTATGAGTCACATTTTTAGTTGTACTGAATACTCTTAATGGCCTGGAAGAGCTAATGCTATTGACAACACAAGAGGTACTACCAAACTCACTGCTTTCTTTGCTGTGGAAGTTTTCTATAGCTCTGTTTCTGTGCTCCAAACACAGTGGGTGCTCAATAAGCATTGTTGGCTGTTGTGACATCTGCTTTGAATGACAATAAGTGTACCTAAGGATCCCCTAGCAGCTCTAGCAAATGGTGAGGACATCTACTGAGTATCACAGGACTGGAAATGCTCAGCCGACTAGCTCTGACTCCACAAGGCTGGAATTGGTTTAGAAAAGATATCATGAGGGGTGGCAATCTAGAGTATATTCGGACCCTTCCTTGGATGCAGGTTGTAAACAGTGTTTAGGATGAGAATTATGGCTGACTTCACCATGATACCTACCAGGACAGATGCTGTGGCCCTAAGGCACTTCCTTCAGCTAAGAATTTATCTGCTCAATGCTGACTATTACTTACATAAGAAATTGAAATTGTCTTTGTCAGGTGTACCAATAGGGAATGCAACAGTAATAGGAAATCAACTTTTATTTCACAATTCTTCATGTCTCTATAATGCTGTCACAGCAACTTTCTAGAAGGCAGGTCAGATCCTGTCACAATTATATTTAAACACTTTAATGACTTCACTGACTGAAAGATCACTTTAAGGTCCTTAGCATGGCAGACTAATCCTCTGTGAATTGGCCCTTGTCTACTTCTTTTAAATTTCTTGTGACTCGGATTTCCTCAGATTACAGCATATCATCTATTTGGCATTTACAGTTTGATAGGTGCTTTTCTCTGTACTTTATATATAAACTCACTTAATTCTAGATTCAGCCAAAGACTCAGCAAAAGAATTCCTTTCCTTATAATCTCTGATACTTAAAATCAGAGTTGCCTACTCTCTCTTTTTAACCAATACTAGACTGAGAGAAAAGAACTAGCCACAAAGATAGCTAGCATCACCATCACCACAACAGCAATAATAATTAGCATGTATCTATCACTTACTATATACTCAGCACTGTCATAGTCCATCTTCGAACTCTACCATAGCACTGCACAATAGCATGGTACAGAGAAATTAAGTGACTTGCCCAAAGATAGATAATGAGTGACAACCAGGATTCAAATCCAGATCTGCCTATCAAATGGAGAACCACTTGTGAAAAAATTAAGAACTTTAGACAGCTACAGCAAAGCATCAGACCAAGTATGGCCTCTTTTAAGCATGACTACCTATGCGACTATATTGAATGTATACCCATGAAACTATCCCTGGCAGGAAGCAGTGGGAATACAACTAAATATTTACTCACTAAATTACTGGGTATGTTACTGGCTTCAGGACCAACGTAAACAAATGGATATGCTAATATTGAACTATTCTTGTATTTCCAGAATAAATTTCACTTGTCTATGATGTATATTTTTAAGGTGGTACTGAATGTTACTTGCTAATGTTTTATTTATAATTTTATATCTTCATTTCAAAGTGCTATTATTGTCAATATATATATTAACGTTATATATGCTTCATTAAAAGCATTCAAAATTTTATATGGTATTATGATTATGATTATTTAGTCTCTGCAATGTCATAAGAATTCCTCCATGAAAGCATCTAGCTATGGTGCTATTTTGAGGGGTGTTTCTTTAAAAACGTACTTCTTTTATAAAAACATCTTGGTTTAACCACTCTACTTCTACTCTAGTAAAATTTGGTAAATTTTATTTTCATTGTTTATTTTTTCTTCATCTAAGTTTTCAAATATATTTGTTTGGGTTTATACAGAGTAATCTCTCATGATTATTCTAAATTTTTTTCTATATCAATGGTTATTTACCTTTATCATTTCTCAACTTATAAATTTGTGTTTTTTGCTTTTCTGTTTGAATTAGGTTACTTATTGTTTGTCTATTTGTTCTTTCTCTCCCAAACTATCATTCTTTTATTTATTAATTCTAATTTTGTCCTGTTTTCTCTCTCAATAATCCTGTACTTTTTAAAAATCCTTACATTACGCCTTTTGAGCCAGCTTCTCTTGCTTAGGCCCACTACCACATCTGAAAGTGTACTTTCCCTTCTTAAAAAGCTTTTCTTTTCTGCTGTAAAAAAAAAAAAAATTCTTACATTAACTTTTTCCCCCTGATTTTTAAGTTTGAATTTATTTAATGCTTTATCTCTTTGATTCATTTTTATTTTTTAGAAATTTTACAGTTTTAATTTCTATTCTATTTTCCTTCTGTTGTAGTATAACAAATTTCCCACCAGATAGTTTTTCTTATTAATTCTAGTTTTATTGTATTGTGATCAAAGAATATTTTTGCATCATTTCTACTTTAAAGAACTTAACGAGGCATTCTTTGATACTTAATAATCAATTTTAGTGAAATGAGTGCTTGAAAATAAGGTATATTCCGTGTTGTAAGCATGTAAAGTTTCATGCATAAACATATACCAACGCATATTTATAAAATCTATTTAATTAATTACATTATCTAGATCTTCTATATCCTTATTTATTTTTTGTTTACTTGGCTTTTCTTGGACTAAGCATAGTGTGTTGAAGAGTAAAGTCTGTTATTTATGTATTTCTGTTTATTTCTCTTTGCACTACCTGCAGCTTCTGCTTTATGTAATATTCATATTATTTGCTGCATAATTATATATATGTTACCATTGTAGATTTTGTTCTGTAGTATTTTACAGAACAGGTGTTTATCATTGTCATTTTTAATGTTTTTGGCCTGAATTCAACCTCAGCTTGTATCAGGATTAAAAACTCTGGTTTCTAGTTAGTTTCATTTTTTGATGTGCCTTTGCCCCCATGTATATTTGCCTATCCCTCTATTTTTAGTCTTATTGAATAATTTTATTTTAGTGCCTTTGGCACTACAAACAGAGTCGATTCTTTGGTTGTTAAGCATGCAATTTAAAGCCTTCTTAGTGAGCGAAGTAGCAGCACTTGTACTTACATTGATGATTTGATATGTTTATTCCCTAAGTGCAGTGCAAGATTCTGAAGTTACATATATTTTTCTATTTGAATGTCTGTGTTTTCTCTTTTCTCAGTTTTCTTTGTTGTTATGGCTGTCAAGGCTCTTTTCTTTCCAGAAATGACATTTTGAAGAAAACCCGTAATCCTGTCCCTATCCCACCTTTCCACTTAGAATGTTAGGCATTATTTGATCACCAAAGTTTGCACGATATCCACCATTCCATTTACATATTTAAGGACCAGCTGCTGAGCGACTCTGCAATGATATTTTTTTTTCGCCTTTTTCTTATCCCTCTTGCAGACATATCTTTTATAATGTCAGACAGCAACAAAGGATTTTCACCTTTGACTCTTCTTTAGTTAGTACAATTAAATACCCCAATGTCAATTTTAAAATTTTTAGAATCAACTTGATGTATGATATGTTGTTTTTTATATTTAATTTGGGTAGCGGGCTTTATAATTTCCTTGGCTAGAATGTTTAAATATATGTACTTTTGAAAAAACTGCTTGATACTAAAATAAGATATTTGGTCAGAAATAAACTATTGCGATATTTTTCCTTATGGGCTTTTTGTTTGTTTTTTTTTTTTAAACCTATTGCCTTTATTTTTGTGTTATTATCACAAATTCTAAGGTCAGAATTATTTTTCTATGTAAGTGACTTGGTTTTTGTTTTGTATTTTATTATAGTTCTAGGAGAATTTATCTTTAAAAT
>NW_024352786.1:11118261-11166991 GCF_902729225.1 Pteropus medius | reverse complement strand
AAGATAATCAGTGGTATACCAAATGATAAATGCAAAATTCTAAGACGAGATAGAATATGAAGAAATAATCACATAGTGTGAAGGTGGGATTAGTGAGAGATAAACTAAGAATGTTGTCTCAAAGGATGTTGAAAGTAATAGAAAAGTTTAGGAATTTTCCTTAAGTCCAAGGACAAACTTTTATAGGATATTAGACCATGGACTGATGTGATGTAAATTGTATTTTTGAAAGTTCACTCTTAGTTGCAATGTGGGTATATGACTGAATAATGCATTCCCTTAGACATGTTGAGTTAGAGGAGTCTGTACATCATGTTTTGGAGCTATTCAAAAGGGAGCTTAATTTTCATGAATATATAGTGGCACCAAAGTTTCGATCACTTCTTTTCAGCATTACTCAACATCCATGAGGAGCAGTCAGTCAGAAAAACATCAAGTGAAACAGAAGGTCAATTAATGGGTCAAGAGTTTTGAGGATAATAAACAATAAAAACTGAAAATGAAAAAAAAGTAGAATATAGTACATTGAAAAGGAAACCCAGACTGGTGATTACAAGTAGGTAGGGAAAATCAATAGACCGATGGGTAAACATATCATTGAAGTTTATGAGTTGACGTTGGGAATAGCTGACAGGGAGAGTAGGAAGGAAACGAAACTACTGTCTAAAACTGGGCTTACAATTTTAGTTAAATTTATGTTTAACGATTATAGCCATACGTGTAGGTGGCTGTTGTGTAGTGGAAGGTAAGATTGTTTGACATGATGAAATTAAACAATGAGTGACTAAGATGTAGGATAAGTCTTATCTGATATGATGGCAGAACTTGGAGGAAAAGAGGTACTGTTAGCCAGATACTTATGCGTTCAATGAGTGGGGAATAACCAGCCCATCAATAGATAGCAGCTTAGAGGGCGTTAAGGCTGATGCAGAAAATACTTCAGAGAGAAAAAGTAATAATTCAGATTAATGGTAGAGAGTTACAGAACACCCACTACGTCTCAAGATGTTTTCCAGAATAGTCTTTCCTCAAGAAAGTTGCCAGAAGCATTATTTTTAGAGGAGAGTTGAATTCCGAGGGCATGATGGGATGGTGGTGCTAGAGTAGAACAGCAGATGTTTAAGAAAAAATATTAATTTTAGATAAAAAGTATTGGAAGGAAGAGTGGATAACAAGAGTTTCTGTTTTTAATGTTGAGCAAGGATAATAGGTTTGGCATGTTTTAAATTTAAGGAAAAATCACTCAGAACTTGAGAGGTTTTTTTTGTAGGATGGGTATCTTTAGGTAACATCAGAGTATAAATAGAGGAGAAAAAAATAAGACACCATACTAAAATTTCTGAGGCAGGCCTCCTTTCTCTGTGATTTTCTTAGATCTATGTTTATCCTAAAGCCCTGTGCAAATTGCCACCAGTCTCTCCCCAACTCCAGTCCATCCAGGACACGGCTGTCAGAGAATCCTTCCTTATTGTTTATTTCTTGTCCTTAACCAGATCAAAAACAGTCGCTGTCACCACATGGACTAGAATAGTAAAATTTTAAATGTTCTACCTAGGCTGTTCATAATTAGGCCAAAGAGTTTTGCAGCTGCTATGAATTGGGGAAAACCAAGGGCAGGGAAAAGTAAAATGCCACTTGGGTATCTTTTGAATGTGATGAAATGGATGAGCTGAATCATTTAGTTGTGAAGCAGCAGTAATTATAGACATTTGCAACAGTGTATAACAATGAGGTTTTCCATCATGTCATATCAACAGTTTGGTCTTGAAAAGGGAGAAAATTGTTTCATGATCATCCGCATCTTGTTGATATGCAGCAGGGGGTTAATGCTCAGCCTCCCCTTCATATGTTGAGAACATCTGTAGAAAAGGCAGCTGGCACAAAGGCAGACCACTGTGAAGTGCAATAAAGAGTTCAACTCAAGCGAAATTAGAGATGTCAACCAAATGTTTGCTATTAATCTATACTGCCTGATTTGCATCTTACTGTAACACATGTTAGTGTTTCTCCCAATTGGCATTGCCTGATCATGATAATTTGATATTTATTGAACATCAGTAGTGAACTCTGCAACATGCAGAACATAATGATGGAGAAATTTCATGGGAAGAGACTTTAGATAGTGCTGAAAATCAGAAAAGTGGGAACAAAAGTTGATAGAAAAACATTTAATTGAAAATTATTCATTTTAATCTCCTGCAATAAGTTTGAAAAACTGATATTATAACAAGGAAAAGAAATGGTTTAAAGAAGAACTTAAAGTTTTTTAAAAAATGTGGCGAGCTTCTCATTCTGTCAACAGAGAAGGCATGTAGTCGTAGAGCAGCCACAAAGGGTCACAGTGTTGGACATAAATATGATTCTGTTCATGAAGTGCATGTGTGTTAAGACATGTATACAGTTAGGAATTGACTTGGATACAGATATGAGAACTCTTCCTCTTCACAGAAGTTAGCAGCTTCAGGAGAATAAAAGGTAAATATGATACCAAAATTTGATATGATACCAAAATATGATACTCAAATATGATACCAAAATATGATACTCAAATCAGTCTGTTACCTCTAGTGGCTGTGGGGTGAATGGCATGAAAATGAGATGATCATGTTCCAAAAAGTAGCCAACTCTCAAAAATTTGTCAATAAATGATATATTTATTGAAAATTACATTGGAGACATATATGAATCATTGCTCATAAATGCCAGAAGAGCATGAGGTTGACCCAATAATTGATTTTTCTAGAGAACTGAAATATGTTGCATGTATATTGAAAAAAATATAAGAATGAAAAAAATGTATAGAGTGGGTAACATTTCAGAAATAGCAATGCTAGTTACTTTATAGAATTCTATACTCTAACAGGTTGGATTTTATTATTCTTACATTGTAGAAGAAAAAAATAGAGCCAAAGATGAGTTCAGGAACATTAGGTTAGTAAAAAGAAGAGCTAAAATTTGAATCCAGTTCTACTAGCACTAAAACTCATGCACTTTTTTAAATTAAATTTATTGAGGTAACATTGATTAACAACATTATATAATTTTCAGATGTACGAAATTATAATTTGACATCTATGTGTTTTATTGTGTGCTTACAACCGGAAGTCTAGTTTCCTTATGTCACAATATATTTATACCCCCTTTACCCACTTCATTCTATCCCACCCCCTTCCCCTCTGGTAACCATCCTGTCGTCTGTATTTATTACAAAACTCACACACTTTCTATTGTACTACCACTCTCCGACTCAAAAATATAAAACACAAAATGTTTTTTAAAAATATTTGGTCTAAGCAGCACAGTTTCATTAATAAGAGAGGTAAGAACATTGTCATATTGTATAATTAACTACAGAGTTTCATGGCATGTTCAGTGTGTATATAGACTGGTTTATCTCTAAGTAATATATTTTTCCAAAACTTTATCTCTAAAAAGAGTAGAAATATAATTACAAAATCATGGCAAATTTGAGTTTCCCTGTTCTAGGCAATATTAACTTTCTACTAATCATTAAATGAAATCTATGTGCAAAGGCAATTTTCCTGTCATCTCTAAGATACTGATATTTTCACCGGTGTCACTGTGTTTATAACAAATCAAGTCAGGGAATTTTGTAATCCCTTACTAAAAGAGGCCTGTTGTAGCTTTCATTTATCAATTACATATTCAATCCACGGGTAGGGAGATTGGAGATAATTTTATGATCAAAAAGAATTATTAAATGGCAAGCAGCTACTTTTTTGCTATTCCATTCTGGAAATCTTTGGGGATTTTACATTTACATGAGTTACATTTTTAAAAAGTAAGTGGCATAAGACTATTTTTAAACTTATTAGTGATAAAGAAAGAAAACAGCTATTGACAAGTGAGGACAAGCACCCACCATATGGATTCTAACATTTTAATTATTTTGTTCTTTTTCTTTTTAAAGCAACTCTTAGTGGTAATAATTTTTCAACTAATTAAAGACCAGCTGCTACTTAGCAAGCTAGATACCCAATTAGGAATCTGAAACCTGCTAAACAACCTTTACTGCCAGCCAGCTAGCTGAATCACCTCCTGTCACTGGCATGGAATTGATTATTTTTTGTTTCGTTAAATGCATGTTGTTGTCACACAAACTGGATCTCCAGAATGTTTTTATTTCAGAAGATCTGAACAATCTGACACCCCATTCAATCTCATTTTTTGGATGAGGTTGAGATGTGTAACAAGGTCCTTCATCTATCTTTGTAAATATAATTATGAAATGGCTATGGAGAATTGTTTTGCAGAAAAAAGAAAACTTGAAATGCAGAGGGTAACCACACACAACAGCTCAATATTACTTAGTGACTGATGATGAGATAATGGCATTATGTAAAATGGTTTTTTATATACTCAGGAAAAAATATTACCAAAAAAATATAATTATATTTCTGCATATAATAAAACTTGATTTTAAATGTTAATGACTTTTTCTTTTTGTCTAAGATTATCCTAACTAACAAACTGGGTGATGCCAGGATACATTATAGAGAAATAAACATTCAAAATGCAATTTTATTGTATGAAGAATGTTTTTCCCTCTATGAGAGTTCAAAACAATTTATCTTACAAAACAAACAAAACTTCTCAAACTGCTAAGGGAAATAACATATCTAGCATCAATGCTATTGAAAGTTTTAAAATGAAATATAAAACTCAAAACAATGTGTCTCACTGTTTTAAATAATTCCTGGTCAATCCAAAGATAATTGATCATAGATGACAAATTGACATTTTTTTGATTCATAAAGAGAATTCAAAATATTATCTCAGAATTATCCAAGGCCTAGTAAATTCTTAGCTGTCAGACACCTTAGAAACCGACAAAGGGGAAGTCTATGAGTCACATTTTTAGTTGTACTGAATACTCTTAATGGCCTGGAAGAGCTAATGCTATTGACAACACAAGAGGTACTACCAAACTCACTGCTTTCTTTGCTGTGGAAGTTTTCTATAGCTCTGTTTCTGTGCTCCAAACACAGTGGGTGCTCAATAAGCATTGTTGGCTGTTGTGACATCTGCTTTGAATGACAATAAGTGTACCTAAGGATCCCCTAGCAGCTCTAGCAAATGGTGAGGACATCTACTGAGTATCACAGGACTGGAAATGCTCAGCCGACTAGCTCTGACTCCACAAGGCTGGAATTGGTTTAGAAAAGATATCATGAGGGGTGGCAATCTAGAGTATATTCGGACCCTTCCTTGGATGCAGGTTGTAAACAGTGTTTAGGATGAGAATTATGGCTGACTTCACCATGATACCTACCAGGACAGATGCTGTGGCCCTAAGGCACTTCCTTCAGCTAAGAATTTATCTGCTCAATGCTGACTATTACTTACATAAGAAATTGAAATTGTCTTTGTCAGGTGTACCAATAGGGAATGCAACAGTAATAGGAAATCAACTTTTATTTCACAATTCTTCATGTCTCTATAATGCTGTCACAGCAACTTTCTAGAAGGCAGGTCAGATCCTGTCACAATTATATTTAAACACTTTAATGACTTCACTGACTGAAAGATCACTTTAAGGTCCTTAGCATGGCAGACTAATCCTCTGTGAATTGGCCCTTGTCTACTTCTTTTAAATTTCTTGTGACTCGGATTTCCTCAGATTACAGCATATCATCTATTTGGCATTTACAGTTTGATAGGTGCTTTTCTCTGTACTTTATATATAAACTCACTTAATTCTAGATTCAGCCAAAGACTCAGCAAAAGAATTCCTTTCCTTATAATCTCTGATACTTAAAATCAGAGTTGCCTACTCTCTCTTTTTAACCAATACTAGACTGAGAGAAAAGAACTAGCCACAAAGATAGCTAGCATCACCATCACCACAACAGCAATAATAATTAGCATGTATCTATCACTTACTATATACTCAGCACTGTCATAGTCCATCTTCGAACTCTACCATAGCACTGCACAATAGCATGGTACAGAGAAATTAAGTGACTTGCCCAAAGATAGATAATGAGTGACAACCAGGATTCAAATCCAGATCTGCCTATCAAATGGAGAACCACTTGTGAAAAAATTAAGAACTTTAGACAGCTACAGCAAAGCATCAGACCAAGTATGGCCTCTTTTAAGCATGACTACCTATGCGACTATATTGAATGTATACCCATGAAACTATCCCTGGCAGGAAGCAGTGGGAATACAACTAAATATTTACTCACTAAATTACTGGGTATGTTACTGGCTTCAGGACCAACGTAAACAAATGGATATGCTAATATTGAACTATTCTTGTATTTCCAGAATAAATTTCACTTGTCTATGATGTATATTTTTAAGGTGGTACTGAATGTTACTTGCTAATGTTTTATTTATAATTTTATATCTTCATTTCAAAGTGCTATTATTGTCAATATATATATTAACGTTATATATGCTTCATTAAAAGCATTCAAAATTTTATATGGTATTATGATTATGATTATTTAGTCTCTGCAATGTCATAAGAATTCCTCCATGAAAGCATCTAGCTATGGTGCTATTTTGAGGGGTGTTTCTTTAAAAACGTACTTCTTTTATAAAAACATCTTGGTTTAACCACTCTACTTCTACTCTAGTAAAATTTGGTAAATTTTATTTTCATTGTTTATTTTTTCTTCATCTAAGTTTTCAAATATATTTGTTTGGGTTTATACAGAGTAATCTCTCATGATTATTCTAAATTTTTTTCTATATCAATGGTTATTTACCTTTATCATTTCTCAACTTATAAATTTGTGTTTTTTGCTTTTCTGTTTGAATTAGGTTACTTATTGTTTGTCTATTTGTTCTTTCTCTCCCAAACTATCATTCTTTTATTTATTAATTCTAATTTTGTCCTGTTTTCTCTCTCAATAATCCTGTACTTTTTAAAAATCCTTACATTACGCCTTTTGAGCCAGCTTCTCTTGCTTAGGCCCACTACCACATCTGAAAGTGTACTTTCCCTTCTTAAAAAGCTTTTCTTTTCTGCTGTAAAAAAAAAAAAAATTCTTACATTAACTTTTTCCCCCTGATTTTTAAGTTTGAATTTATTTAATGCTTTATCTCTTTGATTCATTTTTATTTTTTAGAAATTTTACAGTTTTAATTTCTATTCTATTTTCCTTCTGTTGTAGTATAACAAATTTCCCACCAGATAGTTTTTCTTATTAATTCTAGTTTTATTGTATTGTGATCAAAGAATATTTTTGCATCATTTCTACTTTAAAGAACTTAACGAGGCATTCTTTGATACTTAATAATCAATTTTAGTGAAATGAGTGCTTGAAAATAAGGTATATTCCGTGTTGTAAGCATGTAAAGTTTCATGCATAAACATATACCAACGCATATTTATAAAATCTATTTAATTAATTACATTATCTAGATCTTCTATATCCTTATTTATTTTTTGTTTACTTGGCTTTTCTTGGACTAAGCATAGTGTGTTGAAGAGTAAAGTCTGTTATTTATGTATTTCTGTTTATTTCTCTTTGCACTACCTGCAGCTTCTGCTTTATGTAATATTCATATTATTTGCTGCATAATTATATATATGTTACCATTGTAGATTTTGTTCTGTAGTATTTTACAGAACAGGTGTTTATCATTGTCATTTTTAATGTTTTTGGCCTGAATTCAACCTCAGCTTGTATCAGGATTAAAAACTCTGGTTTCTAGTTAGTTTCATTTTTTGATGTGCCTTTGCCCCCATGTATATTTGCCTATCCCTCTATTTTTAGTCTTATTGAATAATTTTATTTTAGTGTGTCTCTTGTCTAAAACAGAGTTGATTTTTGGTTGTTAAGGCAATTTAAAGTGCTCTTTCTTTTAATAGGTGAGTTAAGTACATTCATACTTATTGATATGATTGATATGTTTATTCTTAAGTGGGTGTAACATTTTATATACTTTTTCTTTCTGAATGTGTTCCGTTTTCTTCTTTTCAGTTTCTTTTGTTGTTTATGAAGGTTTAAGGTTTTCTTCCAGAAATTAACATTTTAATAGCACCTGTAATCCTGTCCTTGGTCCACTTTCTCTTACTTAGGTTTGTATTATTTGATTTACCAGCTTACAATGATATCCACTATCTCCATTTATTATTTAAGTGACCATTGCTGAGCTTATTCTACCATTTTCACTTCTTTTCTCACCTCCTTTGTGGCTACCTTTTAATGTCAGGACAGAACAAATATGTTCTACCTTTGACTCTTTTAGTTATACAATTAAAATGTTCAATGTCCACTCTAAAATTTTCTAATCAAACTCTTTGAGTGTGTGGGTATTTTATAATACTCAGAAGAGACCCTAGTAATTTCCTAAGAATCATTTAAATATGTGTTTCTAACCACGATACTTTCAGGGAGATGGCTTGTTTCGGAAATCAAAATCCGTAAGTTTTATATTTCTTTCAACGAGGTTTTGTTTGTTTTTTTTTTTTAAACCTATTGCCTTTATTTTTGTGTTATTATCACAAATTCTAAGGTCAGAATTATTTTTCTATGTAAGTGACTTGGTTTTTGTTTTGTATTTTATTATAGTTCTAGGAGAATTTATCTTTAAAATCAAATACTTATACTATAAAGTCTTTGAGATGACAAATCTAAATAAGTTTTTCCAGATATGCCAGGAATCCTTTTGATATGTAATTGAAAGTCTTCTTTTATTTTCATAGTTTTCTTGGAGTATAGTTTTAAGATTAATTCTATTGCATTGTTTTGTTTTTCTTCTGCATAGAATTCAATTATGCATATGTGAGATATGTTTTTCTTTACTAAATATTAGTATTCTCTCTAATCCTTTTTAGGTATTGTTTAAGGTTTTGTTTTCTTTAGTTCTCATAAGTATATTCATATGTTACCTAACATTTTTTTACCATATTTTCAGATAAACCTATATTATTTTGATGGACTTCTAATTTAGCTTTAATTGTTGAGGTTATTTTGTCTTTTCCTTCCTTGTTTCTATGTTTTCTAGTTCTGCCCATGTGGCCAAGGCTTGGATGTGACCCAAAATGCAGAAAAGCCATGGGACCAAGGAGGGAGCTCAGCTTTCTGGTGACTTAGAATTTGTCACCCTTCTCCCTCTCCTCTCCCCAACAATCTTGCTGTAAAGAGACTCTTTAACCATATGGACCAACCTGCAGGTAAAGGAATCAATGGGTTGCAATGCTGCTGTCAGCATTCTCTGGCTTCATGAGCAGAGTCCTATTATTTCATGTCCCTGGGTTTCAATTCACTCCTTGTGAAGTTACAGTTGATGTTTCTTGTGTGCTCACTTTTTGGATAATGTGAATACAAGGCATATAGTGTAAACAATTTTAAACATAGAATTATATTGTGTCTACCTGGATCAAATTTTATAAAAATTATTTTATCTCTCTTTTGTATAGGTCTCAGTTTCACAAATGTTTCTCTTGAATAACTTATTGTCATTTACCTATACACACGCAGCCTTATTTTTCACTTTTCTAACAATGACTAAACTAAGGCAAAATAACTACTATTACAAAATAACTATTTCAAGCCCTTGCACAATATTGTTTACCCATAGAGAATACAAACTTTATGAGAACTCAGGTTACTATTAGGTCAAAAGAGGGCCCCCTCTGGGATAGAGATGAACATTTGCTGCTGGGGTCGGGGTTGGTTCAGACCATCACTTGTGAGTTAAATCTCAGGCAGAGGATCACAGCTAGGATCCACAGGTGTGGGAAATCCAGCCCAACCCTCACTGATTGGCATGGGAGTAGGAATATCTGGCCAGGACTGAAGCACCACTCTCTTAGGCCCAGAGGTCTCCCTTCACACTCCTGGGGCAATATCCTCTGTGCAGTAAAACCCTGGAAAGTGGTTTGGTCTGAACACCAAGAATAATACAAGCAGAGTAGGCCCCGAGGCTGTTGTCCATGGAAAGACCCTTGATGCCAGAACTATTTTGATTCCAGAGTGAAAGAAATCCAGCTAATTCCACAGTTTTATAGAGACTGTGGTTTCAGCACTTCTTGTTTGATAGGAAGCTTTCAGTGAGGTTAAAAAAAAAAAAGAATTCAGAAATCAGGGGTGTGCATTTCTGGAAATGAGACAATCATTTTTGAGCGTGTATTTGGGGGTGTAGGATCCAGAATCACTTTAAAATCACTTCCCCGGATGAAGTCTAGCACACCCTCTCCAGTTATTCAATCAAACACGCATTTATGTATAGCCAAAGGGACTAATAAAAAATATACGTCCAGGATTAACCTGATTCAATCACATGTAGGATTTAAGTCACCCCTGCCCCCTTTCAGTGTAAGATACTAGGACTCAAAGAGAACATAGGATGTGTCCAAGAGCACAGAGCAAATGGAAGTGTCAAGATACAGTACTTATGTTGAAAAACTAGAGCCTTGATGCTTAGCCCACTGTAGGTGGTGGCCTGTACCAGGGCATCGGGGCTGGTTTCTACCCTTGGGTCCTCTGGGTCCCCTCTATACCTCAACATTCACTGCCAGGAGATGTGCCCATGAGCTTTCTGCTCTCTCTTGTCCCTCTCCCCTCACAGTTTGGTTTAGAGTGTCATAAACTCTGTCCCAATATGCGATCCCCTCTCTGCTCCAAACTCGTGTTTTCTGACACCTTGGTGTTCTCTCTAAAAAATGTATTTTGTTTCTAAATCCTCAGTGACTCCCTATTATCTACAGATATAACTCTTCTAATTCCAGGGCTCAGCAGAAACTCCCCTTGGATCTTGCTCACATCCATGATTTCTGTCTTCTCCTCAGACCTCTCCTCTGTTAACTATTTCCACCCAGGAACACTGATATCACTATATGGCCATCAGAACCTCAGTCACTTTCATCCATGTCCTTCTCTATTTCTTTCAGATTCCCTTTAGTTTCCAAATTTTGGTTGCGTGCATTTTCCTAAATTGTACTGCGAAAAAATCTTTCAGATTGGTGATTTTCCATTGGCTTATAAGTTTCCTCTCACACCCTTGAAAAGACAAGCAGCTCTAAGTCATGGTGAAATGCACTTCCCTTTATGAGACTCATATCGACCCTTAGAGAGGAATGTTGTAGGCCTTGTTTATGGAGAGACACCCTCTCGAAATCTGATCTATCGCTGTCACATGCTCTTTCTTTCACTGATTGTCTTCGGCCTGGGAATGCTTGGTTTCACTGCACAGTGGGAACGACTGTGTGTTTATCTCCGTGACCGAGTCTCCTGGTTTTTTCTTACTACTTCAACTTCTCATGACACCGTTTAGATAGAAATTGCCATAGTTTCTCTCCAACATTTCTTTCTCATTTGCCCGATCTCTCTTATTCATGATATTTAATCTCTCTTTAGTTTTTCTGTTATCACTCAAACATGAAAAGACTCCATTTTATGTTAGAAGATAAAATTCTTCCCAATCACTTTCTTGGCACATCAGAAGCTCCCACTGGCTCATGCAGAAACCCATATTTTTTACCTATAAAGACCTTCCTTTACACAGAAACACTCAGTATCACCTTACACTATCAACTTCAAGTTTTTTTCTCCTAATCTATTTTCTCACCCATTTCATTTCAAAAATTCATCCAAGAAACTGCATAAATGTTTTACAATACTGAAAGTTTCTCCTAAATTAGAAGATTTTTCTTCAGCTTTAAAACTTAATACACAATTTCTTAATCCTTAGAAAGACAAGCAGCCCTAAAATTGTGTGAAATCTTTTTCTTTAAATCCACATGCCCCTCTTGAATAAATCTCAAATCTCAAAGTCTTCCCAAATCAGGCCTTAGTCTTCGGCCTCAGACCCCAGAGACTTCCTGAGAACTATTGTCCTTTATTCAGAGGATAAAACAAAGCCCCTCACCATCAGACGCTTTTATTTATTCATTGTTATTGTTTATTTTTTTACTTTTTTAATTTTTTAAAATTTTTTATTAAAAATTATTGGGGTGACATTGATTAATAAAGTCAAATAAGTTTCAAGTGTACAATTCAACAATATGTCATATATTGCATTGTGTGTTCACCACCCAAAGTTAGATTTCCTTTCATCACCAAATATTTGACCCCTTGACAAACAGAGACTCATGGACACAGACTGTAGATCAAATGCTTTTAAAGAGGAGCTTCTCCCCACTGATGGTATCACCTGAGACCTTCAGAACTACTGATGTTCAGGCCCTACACTTTGTCGTTAAGTGATAATTTCTGGAAAGGGACCCTCATGAGGAAAGTTAAACCCTTTCCTGCAGCCTAGATGTGACTCCCAGTTACTAAAGTCTCAGCCTCCTTGGACACAATGAGGTGGGAATGGATCAAGGAGGCACCTGCACTCAGGTACAGCTCATGACAAAGTGCACGATATTCTCCTAAGGCAGCAGATCTCAATCCAGGCTGTGTGTTAGCATCACCAAGGGAGCTCTTCACAAACACAATTGCCTGGGATTCAGCCAAAAATAATTGTCTGTATCACCAGGGTTGGCCTTTGAAATGAATTCCAATTGATTCCATAGTAAAATCAGGGCTGGGAAGCTATTTTACTGCTGAATTCACTTGCAGACAGAATCCATGATTTTGCTGAGTTTATGGACTACTGGGAGAGCTACACTTAACCTGAAGTTATGTCAAACTGTACCAAGTGTTAGTTTAGGTCAAGGACAGAATAACAGGAAGCACCTCTGAGGGGAGTCACTGTCTGAGAAGGTCTCTGTGCACCTGAGAACTGGGCGAGGATAATAAACCAGCTTGACGAGCAGCATTAGTGAGGGGTGGGAGAGGAGCAATCACATCCAAGACCTTTAATAGGAGCTAACTTCCCACGGGCTTCACACTGCCAGAAGCAGAGAGGAGCAAAAACGTTTCTAACATCCCCACACCTCCTGACTCTCCTGAGCTCCAGTAGGGCGGTGAAGGTGACAGCTCTCTGCATGCCCTGGGTTAGGCCCTGTGGCTGAAGAGAAAACTCAAGTACAAAAGTGCAGGTAAGTCGGGAGGGAGCCTGCTTCCTGTGTGTTTGTAGGAGGCTAGATGGGTTATTTGTCTTTCATTTATTCCATAAGCATTTTTATAGCCATCATATGTGAGCCCTGTAAATGTCTCTGTTCTTTATCAATATTAACTATTTTAATCCTCGTGGCAAGCCTTGTGGAAGGTGTTATTACTCTATTCATTTTACAGAGAAGGAAATTGAGGCCCCACACAGTAACTACCTTGAACTGGGCTCCACGGTTGTAATTTCAGAGTTGGGAATGAGCCCAGCACTGCACCTCCTAAGTCCATGACCTTACCAGGTTTATGGGCCGCCTCTTAACTTCTAGATGGTCTATCTCTTCATACATTCCTGATTTTAACAGGATTGTGTGTCTGCTTTGATGTAATAGTGTGTTTTTCATCCCTAGAAGTTCCATTTAGGTTGTCTGTATCTTCTTATTATCTCCTTATGTTCTATGCTTGACCATAGGAAGTCTATTTCTCATGCTGTATTAAAGTCCTCCTGTTATCAGTTCTACAATCTGTCATTTCTGGGTCTTTTGACTGATTTCCCTGCCAGTGGTAAGTGATATTTCTCTGTTTCACTGCATGCCTCTTAATTCTAGGTAGCAGACCAGCATGTTGCACTTTACGTTGTTGGGAGCTGGATATTTTGTGTTCCTTTAAATAGTGTTGGACTCTGTGATGATGTTAACTTTTTTGGAATCATATTGATGTTTTGGAGAACTGTTTTGTTTCTTTGGTAGTTGGGACTGGAACAGGATTCAGTCTGTGGAAAACTGGTCTCCACTGTGGAGGCAATACCTTTCTGAGCACACTAGTTGAAATCTCTGCGATTAGAGTTCTTTATATTCTGGTCACTGGGGACACAGATTCTTCCAGCCCTAAGTGACTGCACGGAACTAGTATTTCTATTTGGAGTGTTTGAATATCTGATTCAAGGTGTTTTCATATGCATAATGGTTGATTTTTGAAGTCAAATTTTTACCTAAAATAATTCATTCTTGTTTTATAAATGCTTATATTTCCTCTGTATGGATGTTGTCTGCCATTTTTGTTGTTGTTCATTTGCAAATATCCACTTTAAAAAATATATTTAGATGGCATTTTCTGTTTTGAAAATTTGATAGAACTCACTTGTATGATCTTGGGTACGTTGTGTTTTGGGGCGATTTTAAACTTGCATTCTTTCTTAGATAGTTATAGACATACTTAGATTTTTCTTTTAAAAAATTAAGTGAACTATGATTGTCACATAAAGACAGAAATTGTCAAATTGTAAAAGTATTTGAAATTCAGATATGTGCTGTTTATAAGACAATCAAATAAATACATATGCAGAGATTGAAAGTAAACTAATGAGAAAAGATGTCAACTAAAAAATAACCAAAATATAGATTATATAGCTAAATTGATGTCAAATAAAATAGACTTTTAGAGAAGAAGCATTAATGAGGGAGCATAGGTATATAGTAAGAATACATTCTATTCATCAAAAGGTATAGCAATTCTAAATATGCATGCTTTCAGTAAACGTCAGGTTTTAGGAAGCCAAAATGATAGAACTATAGAGAGAAAATGATACATCTTCCATTTTACGGAGAGAATTTGATAAACCTCTCAATTAGTGATAGCACAAGTAGAATAAAAAGCAAGTAAGAATATATAATATGAACAATTAATGAGTTTTACTTAATATAAGCATATTGAATTCTGCACATCAGAGCAAATACATATTCTAATGCACACGTGTCCTTTAAAATCGATCATCTATTAGGGTTATATATTAGTCTCAACATATGCCAAAGTGAAGATATCACACACCATGTTTTCTGACAGTGTAATTAAGAAATGAGCTCATTTTTTAAAATGGGTAACAAAATCCTATAAATATTTAGAAATTCAAAAATATATTACTCAATTTATAGATTAAAGAAAAATCATCATAAAAACTTATAGCTACTTGGAAATAAAGGATAATGAAAAAACCTATGTATCAAGACATATGTCTGTCAACCAAAGGGGTGCTTTAATGAAAATTTATGTCCTTAGATATTTCTAGAAAAAGTTGTATTTATAGAAAATATTTTCTAAAAATATATTTAGGAAAAGAGAAAAAGCTGAAAACTAATGCTACGTCCATCTGACACTTGAAAAATAACAAATCCAAAGAGATTAAAAGAATAATGTAATCAAAATAGTATAAACTAATAACAGAAAACATATGGAAGAAAAACAAATCTAAAAACTTGTTTTATAAAAATATATTACAAAAGCACACTTTTCCAGAAATATCCAGAAGAATAAAAAATATATAATAATTTTAAAAATCAGACATGAGATGAATTTAAAACATAATAAGAGAACACAACTAACAACTATCTGACAACATTTTAGTAAACTTCAGTAAAATGTAAAAATTCATGGGAAAAGGTATTAACTTTTTTCTGTTATATATCATACTTTATACTAATTCTGATTCAATAAATACATAACTATATCTTTTAATACCTGAAACAGTCTTATACCTTTGCTAATCAAGTACATAAATAATATTTTTTAGACCTCAGTAAGTTAATTTTTTCTACAGCTTTGTTTAAAAAATCATATTTAAAGATCTAGATTTGCATTTACTAAAGTAAAATGGCAATTATGTGCACTAGCTTTCTAATAAAATTAACTTTTTAAAGAAAAATAAAAATCTGACATAAGCAAGAAAATGTCAACAAATGTCAACAAATAACAATGCTAATATTATAATTTCATGGTAATTTTAAGAGAAATTAAACCATTTTAATAAATCTATTCTTGTACTAAACACTTTAGATAAGTTCAATTTTTCACCTTAATTATAACTATTTTTGCTTCTAATATGTAGTCATTAATATCTCATATACCTATAGTATCTTGTTTCTGCACTCAGTTTGATCTACTGGGAATAATTAAATAGTGACATTGTCTTAGAGCAGAAATTTATTTTTTGACGGTTATGACAAAGATTTCCTCTTTGGCCAAACTTTATTTTTTACAGATTTATTAAGATGTAATTGACATACAACACTGTACAAGTTTAAGGTGTACACATGTTGATTTCATATACTTATGTATTGCAAAATGATTACCATCATAGCATTAGCTAACATCTCCATCACATCAAATAATTACCATTTCTTTTTTTGTGTTCAGAACATTAAGGTCTACTCTTAGCAACTTTCAAATTTATAATACAGTATTATTAACTATAATCACTCTGTTGTACTTAGATCTTCCGAATTTGTCTTATAACTAGAAGTTTGTACCATACATATATATTCCTTTGGATATATAAGTAGAAGTAGGATTGCTGGATCATATGGTAGTTTTATTTTTAATCTTTTGAAGAATCTTCATATTGTTTTCATAGTGGCTGTATCAATTTACATTTTCACCAATAGTGCACCAGGGTTGCCTTTTCTCCACATCCTCACCAAGACTTTTTTTCTTTTTGATGACACAGTTCTAAGAGATATGCGGTGATATCTCATTGTGGTTTCAATTTGTATTTCCCTGATGTTTAGTGATGTTGCACATTTTAATGTTCCTAGTGGCCATTTGTATGTCTTCTTTGAAAAAAAAATCTATTGAGTTTCTCTGCCCATTTTTTAATTGAACTGTTCAAGTTTTTGCAATTGAGTTGTGAGTTTTTTAATATATTTTTTATATTAACCCCTTATCAGATATATGATTTGTAAATATTTTCTCTCATGCCATAGATTGCCTTTTTATTTTGTTGATGGTTTTCTTTGCTGTGCAGAAGTTTTTTTTAGTTGGAAGAAATTCCATTTATTAATTTTTGCTTTTGGTGTCATATCTAAAAAAATCATTGCCAAGACCAACATTAAGGAGCTTTTTCCCTATGTTTTCTTCTAGGAGTTTTATGGTTTTTAGTTCTCATTTTGGGGTCTTTAATTAATTTTGAGTAAATTTTGGGGAGTGTTATAAGATAAGGGTCCATAAGGGCATGTGGCCATCCAGTTTTACCAACATCACTTATTAAAGAACTATTTTTTTCTCATTAAGTATTCTTGGCTCCCCTGTGAATGATTAGTTGACCATACATGCAAGAGTTTATTTCTGGGCTCCTGATTTTGTTCCATTGGTTTATACATTTATTTATACCAATACCATACTGTATCGATTACTGTGGCTTTGTAGTATAGTTTGCGATCAGAAAGAGTGATACTTCGAGTTTTCTTTTTTCTCAAGATTGCTTTGGCTACTTGGTCAAAGCTACTTCATCATTCAGCATGACTCGTGAGATTCACCTATATTGTTTCTTATAATTATGGAATGGTTCTTTACATTTGTGTATGTTATGCCATCGTGCGAATACGTTTATCAGCTCTGCTACTGATGGGTAATGGTATATTTCCAGTTTTTAGTTATTTCAGTGATGTTTTGAAGATTTTGGTGCATGTCCTTATACTTTTGTTGGATACATACCTAGAAGTGAAACTGTTGGGTCAATTTTCCAAAGTATTTGTGACTGTTTACATTTCCACTAGTGTCTATGAGAGTCCTCTCTGTTCCATATCTTTATTAACACTTGGTATTTTTAGTGTTTTTAATTGTACTTATTTTGGAGTCCAATTTTCAATTTGTTCATTAATGGCAATTTTTAAGTTCTTGTTTAAGAAATTATTTTTTACTCCAGAATGCTAATGATGTTCTGTACCATCCTATTCTTTTAATTTTCGTATTTGGAATCCACTGAAATATTTTGGGGGAGGGAGAGGGTATAATATAAGGCAGGTGTTGATAATTTTTTTTCCTTATGGATATCTAATTAACCCAGGAACATTTATTTAAAAGGCAATCTTGTCTACGGCCATGCCACCCTGAGCAAGCCGGATCCCATCTATATCAGAAGCTAAGCAGGGTCAGGCCTGGTTAGTACTTGGAAAGGAGACCACCTAGAAAGACCAGATGGTATAGGAATAAAGAAATAAAAGTTAAAAAAAATAAAAAATAAAAATAAATAAAAGGTAATCTTTTCCCACCTGTGATACAATAGTACCTTAGTCATAAATAGGGTGACAAATCTGAGTCTATTTCTGGAATTTCTATTTAATTGGTTTGTTATTCTTGTTATGAAACCACACTGTCTATTATAGCTTTATAATAGGTCTTGCTATTTTGTAAAGTACATTATTTATCTTATAACTCTCTAAAATTGTACTGACAGGTTTCTTGCCTTTTGTGTTTCCATGGTAATGGTAGAATCAACTTGTCAACACACACACACATATACCCGCATATGCTCACACACAAAAACATGCCCTACAGATACTAAGATTTAGATTGAGATTAAAATAATCCCAATAATTCTAATAGATTATTTTGAGGTGAATTGATATGTTTACCAGTTTGAATCTTTCAATCCATGAACATGTCATATCCCTCCATTTGTTTGAATTTTTATTAACTTATCAATAACTAGATTTTCTATAGACTTATTCATAGGTATTTGTTGGGTTTTGATGCTGCAGTGGTGACTTTCTTGGACTTATTACATTATTCAAACAAGCAAATAAAAACACTCTATTCAATGATATATGTTATCATTGTAAGATAATGATTAATATAATTGTTAAAAAATTTTTAAATGTCACCTTATGAATACTAATTCTCCTGTATACCATTCTATATGAATATTTCAATGATTTAGAATGCAGTTCTTCATTTATAGCTTTAAATGCAGAAAATTTTAGAAAATGAGAGTTTAAAATAGCTAGGAAAAGTATCTACTCCAGTCATTTATTCTTTGATATCCCTATCAAGTTGCTATTTTACAGCTTTTGCTAAAATAACTGCGAAATTAGAAAATTCATTTTCTCATGAGGCAGTTCTTTCCATGGAAAGTTCTACATATTAAAGACTTACTCCTTATAATCAGCTAAAAATATCTCCATATAATTTTTATTCTTACAGTCTTATTCCAATCCAATGTTAATACAAAACTAGTCTATACCTTCTTCCATGTGATAACTTTTCAGATTATAAGGGCAGTTTCCATGTCCTTATTGTCTTCCCCTTCCTTTCTCTGGGCTAAAGATCTTCCCCTCTTCATAAAACATGGTTTCCGGCCTTATCACCAGTTGTATTACTCTTTTCTGAATGCATGCCAGGACTTTGAAGCATTCTTCACACTCCGCAGCGTGGTACCCATTATTCCAGGGTTAGTCTGAAAACCAAAGTAGACTATGAATATCTTCTCACTTTGAACTAGGCTCTCTAGTTCTATCGATGCACTGACATTGTGGTGTCATCAGAACTGTCTAGTGGGTAGGCAGATGCCTTCCAAAGCGGCATTCATCTTATTGATTTCACCATCATTGTTCCTTAGCTTTGCCTGCCTGGTGACTTTGGCAGCAGTAGGGAACTATACTTCACGGTTGTAACCACACTAACTCGGCTTGAAAGAGATTAGCCATGCATGTACTCTAGCTGGTCTTCTCTCTCTGAAGGAATACCACCTTCTGCAATATAAAATTATAATCATACAGTTGATTGAACATAAAATCATAACAAGAAGAATTTGTTCAGCATTTCAATATTTAATTGCATCAGGGTTATCTGATAGCCAAATACATCCTTCATCAGAATAAAAAGATATCTGCCATCAGAACCAAGCAGGGTGAATCTTTTATTAATATGCTCTCTCCCTGGAGCAGGGCTAGGGGGAGGGACTGTCGTTGATTGCCGAATAGTCTTGCTTTTCTATCTTTTATGCTAATTAATCCCTGTTTCGAATCTTTTTAGACACATTAATATCTTCTCTCATCTTGCTCTGCTCAGGAGGTCAACTTGTCTCTTCAATGTGACTTTGAATATTTCTTATCATTTTGTGTGAATTTTATTATTTAATTATTAGAGAACAATCTTATTTCTGTTTTCCAAATTCTGAGAGAAAAATCACCAATGTGAATTTATATGACCGATAACTAGTCATATAAAAATTTGACAATGTGACCACATATGTTTTTTTTCTGTGCTTTCTCTGCCTTTTCTTTTGGTGCCATTTATTAGGGACTGTAGTGGATTCTGGACAGTTTGACCATGGGAGTTAAGTGATTAACATTAGCCCTTTGAATATCAATCTTCTTGGCATATATCAGAGGGCCACTAATATGTCTGATAGGACCCTCCCTGCCTGCACAGCTTTATAGTGAGGGCAAGAAGTCTCATCTGTCCAACCTCCCATTTGCTTTCTATCTTGCTAAGGCACATCCAATTATAGTTAAAAGCACTTGGCTCCTACAAAAGACTATAAAGGAACAGGGAATAATGGAGTTCAGAAAAGCAGTTTAAAAGGCTTGTGTTTTCCATAAATATTCAAAGAGAAATTCTTTTGAATATTTTTCCCTTGGTATAAGATAATATCTGTATTTCTAAAGCTCTTTCAGAATCTTGAAAGATCCGATAATATGTCTAGACCTTACCTATTGACTAAAATGTGCCTTTACTAACTCAAGCAACAGTTATCTATATTTTAATATCTCTACAGAGTTCTTCAACACAACTATATAAGTAGATGCAGAAGGAGTACTCTTTTTTATACAGCCACTTTGAAGACATGAATACAAATTGGAGAGGAAGGTGAAGATGAGAAGCAAAGCCATAAGGAAGATGTGTATCTTTCTAAAAGCTAATTGTAATGATAATTACTTTCTGCTTTCGAAGCACGTGCATGATGTTGGTTCTTACAATGGAATTTGTTCAAAGAAATAAAATAGATTGGGCTATTCAACAGTGACTGAATTGTTCATTATGTTAAGAATAGAAAGCAATTTTGTAAAATGTCATCTTTTGCATTTATTTTAATTTTCCAAGAACATTTATGCCAACTAAATGTAAAATTTCCCCAATATCACTCCTACCTCATTAAAGGAGGAAAATAATATGCTTAAATGTCTTTGACAAATAGCATCATATTATTTAAATAATTATCACTGTCTTTTTCAGCAGATATACAAGGAAAAATCAGGTGAAAGAGCAAGAAGCTTTGAAGATATTTGTCAAGGTTAGGAAGATAAGGAGGAACCAACAGTTCAGTGAGGAATTCATCCTCTGCTGCAAACAGCAGTGCCTGCAGCCTTCCGCCTCTCCCAGGAAGCATCTTGCAGCTTCCATCCCTTAGTCATTCACTCATTCTCTCCAACACACACTCAGAAAAGTGACTAAAACAATGGCAAAAAATAAACTATTTCCTGTTATTGAGTTACCATCTCCACAGTGTTTGTAAAATCTGCACAATCGCCCAGATTTAGAACAGCTGTTTCTAGTCAACTGGCTTAAAAATTTGCTTCCTCTAGTTTTCTCAGACTGAGCTTGAATGCTAGGTTGGTGCCTGTCTAGTTGGATTGTTTCTGCTAAGCCTTCTTTTCCAACTTGGGTTTCTGTAGGGTAACTTCTTTAGGTCTGTGCAGCACTGGCCTATGTGACCTCCATCTACCTCTGCTTATGTACTATAATAGGCTCAAATTTTTTAAAGTAATCTCTGGCCTGACTGCTGAACCTGAATATCCTGTTCATATTTCCAGGCTGGCATCATACCCATACATTTTTTTAAATTGAGGTATAATTTTTTTAATTGAAGAGTAATTGACAGTTATGCTTCCAGTATACAATGTAACAATTTGATATTAATATATTGTAAAATGATCACATGTCCAATTAAAATTATTACCATGCACAGTTACAGGCATACCTCATTTCATTGTGCTTTGTTTTATTTGCACTTCACAGATGTTGGGTTTTTTACAAATTGAAGGCAAGATCCTCCACCAGCAAAAAGATTACAACTCACTTTATTGAGCTACTGTATTGTGGAGGTTTGGAACCAAACACAATATCTCCAAGGTATGCCTTTACAAATTTTTTTTTCTTGTAATGAAAACTTTTAAGAACCATTATCCTAGCTACTTTCAAATATACAATATAATAGTATTAAGTATAGTCACCATGCTGTATATAACATCCCCATGACTTGTTCATTTTATAACTAGAAATTGTATCTTTTGACACCCGTCACTCTGATCACCCACTCCTCAGCCCTATGCCTCAGGTAACCACAATCTTTTCTCTATTTCCATGAGCTCCGATATTCTTGGTTGTTTGTTTATTGTATTTTTTTAGATTCAAAATATTAGTGAGTTCATACAGAAATGTGTTTTCTATCCAACTTATTTTACTTAACATAATGCCTTCAAGTTCCACCCATGTTGTCTCAAATGACAAGATTTCATTTTTATGGCTACATAACATTCCAATGTATGTATATGAGTAGATGGGTAGATGGGTAGGTGGATGGGTAGGTGGATAATGGATTATTGATTGATAGATAGATGATAAATGGATGATAGATGGGTAGATGATCGGTAGGTAGATAGATAGGTGGGTGATGGATGGGTAATGGATGGGTGATTGATAGGTGATGGGTGAGTGATGGATGGATGATGGATAGATGATGAATGGATGATGGACGGATGATGGATATAGCTGTACCACACTTCTTTATCCATTTATCCACCAGTGGGTACTTTGGTATTTTCATGTCTTTGGTATTATAAATAGTGCTGTAATAAATATGGGGGTGCATATATCCTTTAGAATTAGACTATTGTTTTCAGTTAAATACTCAGAAGTGGAATTGCTGGATCATATGGTAGTTCTATTTTTTAATTTTTTGAGGAACCTTCATACTGCTTTCCATAGTGGCTGCACAAATTTACTTTCCCACCAACAATACACAAGACTTTCCTTTACTCCACATCCGCATCAACAGTTATCTTTTTGATAGTAGCTATTCTGACAGGTGTAAGGTGATATCTCATTATGGTTTTGATTTGCATTTCCCTGGTGATTATTGATGTTTAGCATCTTTTCATGTGCTTGTTAGCCATCTGTATATCTTCCTTGGAAAAATGTCTGTTCAGATGCTCTGCCCATTTTTTAAATAGAATCGTTTGTGTTTTTTTGTTGTTTTTTTTTGTTTTTGTTTTTTTTGCTATTAAGTTGTATGGTTCTTTATTCATCAATATTAACCCCTACTCAGATGTATGATTTGCATATATTTTCTCTCGGTACGTTGCCTTTTCATTTTGTTGATGGTTTCCTTTGCTGTGTGAAAGTTTTATAGTTTAATGTAGTCCTACCTGTTTCACATCTGTTACCTTTGCTTTTGCCAAAAAATCATTGCCAAGACCTATGCTCTACTAGGAGTTATGTGGCTTGAAGTCTTACATGTAAGCTTTTAGTCCACTTTGAGTTAAAATTTTTATGTTATAAGATAGTGATCCAAGTTCATTCACTTGCATGTGGCGACCCAGGTTTCCCAACACCATTTATTAAAAGACTGTCTTTTTCCCATTGTATATTCTCAGCTCATATTTGTAATAAATTAATTGACTATAATGTGTGGGTTTATTTCTAGGATCTCTATTATGTTCTATTGATCTGTGTGTCTGTTTTCATGCTGATACTATACTATTTTAATTACTATATCTTTGTAATATAGTTTAAAACCAGGGAGTATGATGCCTCCAGCTTTGTTCTTCTTTATTAAGACTATTTGCCTATGTAGGGTCTTTTGTGGTTCCATACAAATTTTAGGATTGTTCTATTTCAGGAAAAACGTCATTGGAATTTTGCATTGAATCCGTAGATAGCTTTGGGTAATATGGTTATTTTAATGGTAATTCTTTCAATCCATAAGCATAGAATATTTTCCCATTTATTTGTGTCTTCTTCAATTTTTTTCATCGATGTCTTATAATTTTCAGTATACTGGTTTTTTGCCTTATTGGCTAAATTTATTCCGAGTTATTTCTTTTTGATGTTATTGTAGATGGAATTGTTTTCTTAATTTCCTTTTCTGATAGTTTATTATAAGTATATAGACATGCAACAAATTTTTATATATTGATTTTGTATCCTGTGACTTAGTTCATTTATTATTTCTCACAGTTTGGAGTAGAGTCTTTAGAGTTTTCTGTATATATAACATCATGTCATCTCCAAATGTTGACAACTTTGCTTTTTCCTTTCCAATTTGGATGCCTTTCATTTATTTTTTTCTTGCCTACTTGCTGTGGCTAGGACTTCCAGTATTATGTCGAATAAAGTAGTGAAAGAGGACATTCTTGTCTTGTTCCATATAGAAGAAAAGTTTTTAGCTTTTCACCACTGAGTATGACATCATCTGTGGGCTCTCATTTATAGTTTTTATGATGTTGATATATACTCTTTCTCTATCCATTTTGTTGAAAGTTATTTTTATCATAAATGTTGAATGTTGTCAAATGTTTTTCTGGATCTATTAAGATGACTATATGATTTTTATCTTTTATTAATATGGTATATCACATTAATTGATTTTGCAGACGTTGAACCATCCCTACATCCCTGGAATAAATACCATGTTATCATGGTGTATAATTTTTTAATGTATTGATAGATTTAATTTGCTAATATTTTGTTGAGGGTTTTTGCATTTATGTGTATCTATTGGCCTGTAATTGTCTTGTGGTGCCTTTGTCTGGTTTTGCTATCAGGGTAATGCCGGCCTTGTGAAATATTTGGAAGTGTTCCCTCCCCTCCTTTCAATATTTTAGATAAGTTTGAGAAGGATTAGTATTAATTCTTCTTTAAATGATTGGTAGAATTTACCAGTGAAGCCATCTGGACCTGGCTTTTATTTGTTGAGAGGTTTTGATTACTGAGTTAATCTTCTAACAAGTAATCAGTCTGTTCAGATTTTATATTTTGTCATGATTTAATCTTGGTATGCTTTATGTTTCTAGAAATGTATCCATTTTTTTCTAGGTTGTCCAGTTTAATGGCATAAAATTGTTTACAGCACTCTCACATGATCCTTTGGAATTCTGTGGCACCAGTTGTAATGGGTTTTTTCTTTTTTTCCATTTCTGATTTTATTGATTAAACTCCTTTTTTTTTATTTGGTGAATCTAAGAAGTTGTCAATTTTGTTTACCTTTTCAAAGAAACTGCTCTTATTTTCATTGCTTTTTCCCTGTTGTCTTTTTAGTCTCTATTTTCCCTCTGTTCTTTGTTATTTTCTTTCTATTAACTTAGCTTCATTTGTTTTTTTTCTAGTTTCTTGAGATATAAATTTGGTCGTTTATTTGAGGTTTTTCTTGTGTATTGATGTAGGCATTAGCACTATGAACTTCCCTCATTATTATTTTTGCTCATTCCATATATTTTGGTATGTTGTATTTTCATTTTCATTGTCTCAAAGTATTTTTTATTTCCCTTTTGATATTTTCTATGACCCATTAGTTGCTCCATAGCATGTTTAATCTCTACATATTTGTGAATTTTCAAGTTTTCTTCCTATAATTGATTTCTAGTTTTATAAAATTGTGGTCAAAAAAGATGCTTAATATGATTTTAGCCTTTTAAAATTTATATAATCTATCCTAGAGAATGTTCCATGTAAACTTGAGAAGAATGTATATTTTGTTATTTTTGAATGGAATGTTTTGTATATTTCTGTTAAGTCTATCTGGTCTAAAGTGTTGTGTTGTTTAAGGCCGATGTTTCCTTTCTGCCTGGGTAATCTATTTATTGATGTAAGTGCGGTATTAAAGTCCCATACTATTGTATGCTGTCTAGTTCTCCCTCTAGATCTGCTAATATTTGCTTTATATATTTTGGTGCTCCTATGTTGGGTACATAAATATTTATAATTGTTATAGTCTCTTTTTGGATTGACTCCTTTATCATTATGTAGTGCCCTTCTTTGTCTTTTATTCCAGTCTTTGTATTAAAATCTATTTTGTATGATATAAATATAGCCACCTCTGCTTTCTTATGGTTTACATTTAAATGGAAAATATTTTTCCATTCCTTTACTTTCAATTGTCTGTTCTTACTTCCGAAATGAGGCTCTCATAGGCAGCAAATAGGTGGGTCTTTTTTTTTTTTTTTGATCCATTCAACTGCTCTGTCTTTTGGAGAATATAATCTACATTTAAAGCAATTATTGATTAGAATGTGCTTATTGCCCTTTTATTAATTGTTTTCTGATTGTTTTGTCATTATTATCTCTTGCTCTTTCTTTGTGGTTTGATAATTTTTTTATTGGTATGCTTAGATTCCTTTCTCTTTATCTTTTGAGTATCCCCTATAGGTTTTTGCTTTGTGTTTACCATGAGGCTTACGTATAACAACTTATATTTATAGCCTTCTATTTTAAATTGATAATAACTAAAGTTTGAATGCATTCTAAAGCTCCACATTTAATTCTCCATGCCCGACATTTTATGTACTTAATGTAACATTTTACATATTATAATCTTGTGTATTCCTTAGCTAATTATTATAGTTAGTTATTTTTACCAATTTTGTCTTTGAATATTTATACTACTAGCTTTATAAGTGATTAATCCACTACTTTTACTATATATTTACCAGTTGGAATTTTAATTTCATACATTTTGTCATTACTAATTAGTGCCCTCTATCTTCACCTTAAAGAAGTACATTTAATATTTCTTGTAAGACTGATTTAGTGGTGATAAACTACTTTGGCTTGTCTAGAAAAATTTTTCTCTCCTTCAATTCTGAAAGATAATTTTGCCAAGTAAAATATTTTTGGTTGGGAGTTGTTTTCTTTTAGTACTTTGAATACATCATGGCACCTTCTGGCTTGCAAAGTTTCTGCTTAAAAATCTACAGATTATCTTCTGGGGTTCCCTTGTATATAACAAATTGTTTTTCTCTTGCTGTTTTTAAGATTCTCTCCTTGTCTTTACCATTCAATATTTCAATTATAGTTTTTTTTAAGTTTTATTAAATTTATTGGGATAATATTGGTTAATAACATTATATAAATTTCTGGTGTACAATTTTATATAAAATAACATTGGCATACTCCGTTGTGTGCTGACCACCTGAAGTTTAGTCTCTCTCTGTCACCATGTATTGGACTCCCTTTACCCTCTGCATCCTCCCCTCACCACCCCCCCACCCTCAGTTAACTACAATTTTATTGTCTATACTTATGGGTTTGTTTTGTTTGTTTGTGTGTTTGTTTTATTCATTTGTTTTTTGTTTTGTATCTCATATATGAACAAAATTATATGATTCTTGTTCTTTTTCATCTGACTTATTTCACTTAGCATAGTACTTTCAAGATCCATCCATGTTGTCACAAATGGCAATATTTCAACTTTTTAATGGCTGAGTAGTATTTCATTGTATATATGTACCACATCTTCTTTATCTAGTCATCTGTGGAAAGACAGGTTATTTCCATGTTTTGGCTATTGTAAATAATGCTTCAATGAATATAGGGGTACTTATATTTTTACAAATAAATGTTTTCAAATTTAGGGATAGATACCCAGAAGAGGGATTGCTGAGTCATATGATAGCTCTATTCTTAATTTATTGAAGAACCTTCATACTGTTTTCCATAATGACTGCTATCTGACACCATACACAAAAATTAACTCAAATGGATAAAAGGGTTTAATATAATGTGTCATGTACTGTGGGTCTTTTTGGGTTCATCTTATTTAAACTCTCTGAGCTTTCTGTATCTGGACATCTGTTTCATTCCTCAAGTTACAGAAGTTTTCAATCATAATTTTTTCAAATTTTCTGTCCTTTTTTTCTTGTTCTAGAACCCCTATAATGTAAATATTTTAATCCACTTTTATGTTATCTCATAGTCCCTTAAGCTATCTTCACTTTTCTATTTTTCTTTTTGCTGCTCTGATTGCGTGAGTTCCGCTGCCGTATCCTGAGTTCAGTTATCTTTTTTACTGCTTCTAGTCTTCTGTTGAACCCTTCTAGTGTATTTTTCAGTGCAGTTATATCAATTTTCAGATCCGTGACTCCTGTTTGGTACAGTTTTATATTTTCTATCATTTTGTTGGCATTCTCACTGTATTCATCCTTTCTCATTCTAAATTCTATGAGCATCTTTATGATCATTACTTTGAATTCTTTGTTAGTAAATTACTTTAGCACATTTCATTAAGTTTTTTTTCCTGAGGGTTCATTTTGTTTTTTCTTTTAGAACCTATTCCTGTATGTCTTCATTTTGCTTGACTCCCTGTATTAGATAAAACGTTCATTTCTCCCAGTCTTAAATGAGTGGCCTTAGATCTTGATTGTCTTCATTTTGCTTGACTCCCTGTATTAGATAAAACGTTCATTTCTCCCAGTCTTGAATGAGTGGCCCTAGATCTTGATTGTCTCTCAAACCTTTGAGATTGTCCAAGCAGCTTATTTTATTTTTAATGGCTCCCAGTAGTTGAGGATATACCAAGATCTGTTATAATCCCAAGGGGCAGTCATCACGAGATTGATTGAAAACCAGACCTTCAGGCACCAGCTTTGAAAGTATGCACTTATATACAGTCCTGTGGGATCACAAGTATAAGCCCTGTTGGTCACCAGAGCCAGGCTATCTGGAGGTGTCCCCTGGGTGGCAGTCACAGAATTAGGGCTCCATGTCAACAAAGTTCCAAGACCCTGGAACTTAAATCAGAGAGGTTTATTCTAAAAAATGTAAGTTGCAAGCCAAGGTGACACAGCTTCCAATATAACTGAGAGTACATCCTGAAGAGGGAGAGGTAGAACAGAGTATCTAGGGGCAAAAAAACTACAAGAAGCTGAATTTTAGGGAATTGGTTACTAAGGAAACAAAGCCATAAGTATACACTATACATTTTTGATTGATTAGGGAAACAGGGCTTTTCAGTCTTAGCTAACTTAGAATCATCAGATGAGGTCATGAGATATGTCCAGTTGCTACTATCATAAGACCTTGTCAGCAGAGAGTGTCACAAGACATGGGCCACTGCTTTGGTTTCCCTTGGAGCTAGCGAAATAAACTTTTAAGATAAGTAAGGTTAAGTAGACAATATGTGGAGAGTAGTTTGCCATAGAGGCAGTCAGAGTTCAAACCGCAAATCTGCTAAGTCTCTAGAGCAGAGCCAGAGACCAAATTGCAAAACGTATCCAGATATTTTGTCACAAAATTATGTTAAATCACCAAGATGAGTATAAAAGTTCCTTTCTGAGAGATACCAGTGAGTTGGAGCAGAGTGCAGAGAGATCAGAGATGGTGTCCTCCAGCCTATGTTCCTTAAGATCAGCTTGAGCAACCAAACTGTCCTACGATAGATGATTGGCTAAAAAACTGTGGCACATATATACAATGGAATACTACTCGGCCATAAGAAGAGATGAAATACTGCCATTTGTGACAACTTGGATGGACCTCGAAATAATCACGCTAAGCAAAATAAGCCAGACAGAAAAAGTTGAAAGAACAGGACAGAAACTCAGAGACATGAACAATGAACAGGACAAACAGAGACTCAGGGACATGAACAATGGACTATTGGTTACCAGAAGGTAAGGGGTGGGGGCAGAGGGAAGAAGTAGACAGGGTAAAGGGGGTCAAATATATGGTAGCTGAAGGAAACTGGACTTTGGGTGATAATCACACAATAGAATATATAGGTGTCAAATTATAATGTACACCTGAAAATTATATAATTGTATTAATGTTATCCCAACAAACTTAAAAAAAAAAAAAAAAAAAAAAAAAGCAGCTTGGTAGGCCCATAGGTGTGTGCCAAAACTAAAGCCAGGCCCCTCAGGCCAAAGTTCCAAGACAAGAAAATAGTCCTCTTTCACAGAAAGACTGGGGGTGTGTTTTAGTCTACTGTCTGTTCAGTGCCTTGGGGATGATAGTCTGCCAAAAATTGTCTTTCCAATTGTTATAATCCCATGGGACCTGAGATCCACTGGCCACCAGAGTCAGACCATCAAGGGGCATCCCCTGCATGACAATCACAAATACTGGGGCACCAGAAGGAAGTGAAAGCTCCTCTCTGGGAGATACAGCAAACTGGAACAAGTCAGAGGTAGAATGCAAAGATGGTATTCGTTGTCTTTCGTTTTCCAAGAGTACCTTCATAGGCCTCTAGTGTGTGCCAAACCTGAAGCTGGCCCCTCAGACCAAAGTTCTAGGACAAGTAAATGGTCCTCTTTCACGGAAAGAATCTGGGTGTGTTTCAGTATACTATCTCTCCAGTGCCCTGGGAGTGGTAGTCTGTCAAAAACTGTCTCTCCAATTGTTACAGTCCCTTGGGACCCAGGATGGCAAGCACCCTGACCTCCAGAGCCAAGCAATCAAGGGGTAACCTTACCAAGTGGACTAAAATAACGGGGCACTCACCATGTGTAGATACTCCCCTCTGGGAGATACTGGCGCTCTGGAGTATGGCAGAGGGAGAGTGTAAGCACCCACCAGCTAAAACAAGGCAGAGGGAGGGAGAGTGAAAATAGTACCTGCCAGCTAGCAGGCCCTTAGATGTCTGCTAAATAAGAAGCCTTCCCCCGAGGCCAACGATCTAAGATTAGCTAATAAGGAACCTCATTCACATAAAGTCTGAATGCTTGTCAATTAACTGCTTTTGCTGGACCCAGGAGCAAATGAGTCCAAAAGTGAAAGCCCTCAGAGCTGTACCTTGATCACTATAGCCTGTGGGTCTTCTGAATGCAAGTCCTGCTGATTCTCAAAGCTAAGTGTTTTGTTGGCTCATCTCTCAGGTGCAGTTCTTAAAAGTTGGGGTGTCCGGTGAGTGGTTCAAATCCTTTGCTTCTCAGGAAGATGCTACAGGTTATGAGGTTCCTTGAGATTGTGGGATGCTGTACTGGGGATGGGGTTTATAGTGAGATTGTGTCCCAGCCTCTCTTACCCATTTTGAGGTGGGCCTTCTCTTTTTTGCCTGATACATAGTCCCTCAGACAATTCTTATGTTTTTTTTTCAGATGATATTGTTCCATTTGTAGCTGCAGATTCAGTGCGTTTGTAGGAGGTAGTGAGCCCAGGATCCACCTATGTTACCATCTTAAAACAGAACCCTCTCCTCATACTTTTAACTTTGCTTTATTTTCACAATTTGTGACAAGCTTTTGCTCCCTTTCCCTTAAAACAAGCTCCTTGTATAACATGAGTCCTACATCTAAGGCGTTTGGAATTAAATTATTCTGAGTCTTGCAAAATACTCTTGACTCAGCAAGTCACTGTGATAAAGGGGACCATTGTGCCATGAGAGAGGTGACTTAAAGGAGGCCAAGTAGCAGATAATGATGAAAATGCTCAGAGGACAAACTTTATACAAAACAATAACTCAGGAGAAGTTTGTGTAGGGGATAAATGAGACTACTAAGAAATAAACACCAAGGAAGAAAACTGTGTTATAAAGGAGGTAATAGTCTTTCTCAGTTTAGGGAAAATGGTTTAAGAAGACTGCTATTTTAGCAGAAGTAGTAGACTCATAGCTAGAGAGATTTGTTATGAGAAAGCAGATAGGCAAAATATACAAATGTATGTGATAATATTTGGACAAAGAAAAATTATTTAAAATTGCTAAGTAATCTCAGCATTTGCAAGTTGAATCATATTGTCCTCTTGAGATAGATTTTTATTTTTCCTATGTATTTTGTTATTTCCAATGGCATCTAAAGAGGTGACCCACAGAGTAGGGGAAGAAAAACATTATTGCACAGATTTTTTCACATAGACACACAACACATATGCTGCCCATCACTATGCAAAAGTACTAATGAAGATCTTTGGAGATTCCAAAGTAAGGATCTAGTAGTCAGTTGCTTATGTTTTTCCAACACATTGCAGATGAAAATAAAACACAAGGCTCTTTTACATGCACATTAATTATGTAAAAGTAGAGGCACTAAGAGTGGGCCATTAAGTGCTGATTAGACAATGATATTATGAGTTCTGGCAGCATCAGTAATAGGAAACTAAGTTTCCTTCCAAAGGGAGGGGAGATCATTAAAATTTTAATTTGTTTCTCAATAGTTCAATTAGAACATTCCTAATGTGCTGGACATGAACCTTAAGGGACTTAAGACAATTATGGGACTGTTCCAATATACCTTGTTCTCTTGCATTTATTTTCTCAGAAGATTAAGTATTTGTAACTGTTTTAGATCTTTCTTGACTCTCATATACTTCATAATATCTTCCACTTCCTACACTCTTTTTATTCCTTAGATGCTTGAATAGATTACTTCAAATAAAATGAGAATTGTTTATCTTCCTGGGGATTAATAAAAACTCTTAAAAATGCCTCTTAAATATGGTTTGGTAGATGCCTATTTAATGTTTTCTTTGTAGATCTCATGCTAATGGCTCCCTCCGGTCAAGAGTCCATTGGCCACTCACTTATTAAATCGAACACATTGTCTTCAGTGCTTCCTTGTTTCTAAAACGTTTTTTATGGACTGCCATATGCTGACACCTTCCCTTCCTGATTTCGTGATCTAGTCATATTCATGATTAAATAGCCCCATCATGCTGACAATGATCCCCTGATACTCCTTCAGGGTTTGGGGCTCTGTACTTAAAAAAATAATCACTAAATTAATCAACTAATTTTTGTTAATATGAAAAAAGTAAAGGAAACTTTAGAGAATTACTTTTTCTTTCCATATTTCATTTATATGCTTTAACCAAAAACTTTGTTGAAAATTGCCCTGTAATGTCTCAATATGTAGAAACAACTTTAGTCCAGATATCAAGAACATTCCCAGAAGGCTAATTAGGCAACTGTGTTTGGACTTTGGGATTGCAAGTAACAGAAATCATTCTAGAAACTAATAAGGATAGGCATAAATTTCCTAGAACCTAAAGGTATATACACTTTGAAGGGGAAAGAAATTGATACAAATTCAGAGTACTTACTGAATGCATGATATTTAAGGCCATGACATTGGGTGAAATAACTCAGGAAATGAGTACCAGTATAGCAGAGAACAGGTACAAGCACTAAGTACATCAGTACTTTGAGGTTTCTCTGTATGTTCATTTAGAGTACAGTTTCCTGTTTACCAGCTGAAGTAAGATTTGGCAAGAGAGTGACCCACTGTGTCAAAGGCCACTGATTAAGTGAGTTATCTGAAGAATGAGAATTAAACAAGTTTTTAGCAAAGTAGAGGTCATTTATAGTCTTAACTAGAAGTAGGGTTTCTGGGGTTTTTTTTTTGTGGGGCGGAGGGGCGGGGAGGTGAGGTTAACAGAGAGCCTGATTAGAGAAAATTCAAGAGAATAGAGTAGACAGGGCACTGTAAGGATCTCTTGAGATGGTTTGTTAGTGGGATACTTTTTTGGGAGGTAGCAGGAGTACATAGCATCAAAAGAGGCCTTCTTCCCACCCCGCCCCCGCCACAGTCTTTTTTTAAATTAAGATAGAAACTCCTGTGGGATGTTTGTATCTCAGTGACAGTAATGATGCAGAGACAGAAAACTTACGAAGCAAGGCAGAGAGGGACAATGGTCAGAGCAATTTACAGATAAGGAAATTGAGACATGAAACATTGAGAAGCTTGCCCTGTGTCCCACTACTAGTAAGTGTGAGACCTAAAAAAAAACAAGATGTCTCACTTCAGAGATTCTGCTCTTCAGTCTACTCTATGTTGTCTCTTCCTGAGGAGGGGAAGGAATAATTAACCAGCTCTCTGTAAACTGAGTGTACGCCTCCAAATGTGTTCATTCAAGCAGCCTAAACATAAGGGAGTTCCTGAGCATTGTTCCCTGTGACAGGTTCTCTCATAAACCTTGATGAGTAGAGAAATCCTGTGTAGATGGTAGAAAACATTCTCATGCAGACCACGGAAAGGATTTCTTTTGAAGTTTTGTGGAAAAGTATAGGCCATTTTCCCCAAAGGTAACAACAGCAGAGGAGCTTACCACAGGCCTGGCCCCACCTCCAGCGTAAGGGAAAACACTCACTAACCACAATAATAGAGTAAGGAAACCAAGAAGTTTACATTTCTCTCTTCCTGTGCAGGCCAGAACTAATTCATCAAGTTCAGCAAAAATCCCAAAATTGTGATAATGAGGCACATAGCCAACCAACTCATTAGGTCAGAAAGAGGATTTCGTTGGGCAGAAATATGTGAACAAAATACATTCTGACTATATTAACGTATAAACAAAACTAAATATTTAATCGTATTTAGTTTTCACTCTTAGCTGAATCATCAAGAAGTAGTTCATTCAGGAGACTTTCTCTCTGGAGATCGTATCCAAGGTGGTAGTACCTTCAGGATACCAAATGACATCAGAGACATATGCTAGGAATCTCAGGCTTTACAGGTGATGTGGAGCTGTAGGACCTGATTCACTTTGTGCTAGTCTTTACCTCCTCTAGACCAGGTTTCCTTCCACAGGGGAATCTGCCCACCAGATCAGCAAGTGGAAACCATGTATTTAGCTCTTCCCTGAAAGGGGGGTGGTGGTTGGGTGTGTGTGTGTGTGTGTGTGTGTGTGTGTGTGTGTGTGTGTGTGTGTAATATGTATCTTCTTTACATCACAATTAAGCCAGAATCAGCTCTCCAGTGCCTAGACAACCAATGCAGGCTTTTACCAGAAGGCAAGGTGTCCCTCATCCAAGAAAACTGAAAACTTCTGAGAAGGTACAATCTCTTCTGCCATAGCTTACACTTGACAAACCTCAATTCATTCTAGTGCTAGATTAAAACTAATGAATTTTCCATCCTTGTAGCTTTGGTCATAATCCAAATTATAGACCATTCTAGGTTTCTAGTCTCTTCAATACAAACATCTTGTGGTATACTAATTTTAGATTTATACTCTTTATTACTCACTTCCTTATTGAAATTTCTACTGTGCTGTCAGATATTTCAATTCTGTGATTAACTCCTTTACCCCTCAGTATTCATTGACTATTTTTACCCCCATTGGCAAAACTGAAATCCATCTTATTCTTGTGGATACTATGGTCTTTCCATCCTTCTCAGGTAAACGCTGCTCATTCTCATGAATACTTATGTTAAGACTCGGATAATAACATTTAATGTTTAAAGAGCACATAACACAATGCCTTTTCTGTATACTTCCCCAAGTGATCCTATTAGTATTAGCATTTTCCAGATAAAAAACGAAAGCACAGAGATTAAGTAAATTTGCAAAAACCACACAATTGGTAATCTATAGCAGGTGTCCCCAACCCCTGGGCCGTGGACCAGTACTGGTTTGTGGCCTTTTAGGAACCAGACCACATAGCAGGCGGTGAGCAGTGGGCGAGCCAGCAAAGCTTCATTTGTCTTTGCAGTCTCTCCCCAGCACCAGCATCACCACCTCAACTCCACCTCAGATCATCAAGCATTAGATTCTCAAAGGAGCACTGGTCCCTGGTTCCAAAATGTTTGGGGACCACTGATCTATAGAATCAGAAGGCTCAATGAGCCTGAGTCCAATCCTGGTGTGAGATAATCTTCTTGTCCTTTCCTTTTACATAGACTATGTTAGCATATACATTAAAGATGGCACTGGGAACTCTGACTGCAAAGGTAATCAAGCAGTGGATCCTTCTGGACAATGGTATTCCCTCTCATACGTATAACATGTGAAAGCAAATTTTAATTAGAGACTACTAAATTAATATGCATTAGGGATAATGCTACATATATCTATACAAAGTGTAAATGTATTGTACTAAGAAAGTATCCATTCCTATTCAATTCTAAAGTAGGAATTGAGTTCTTGGGCCAGGTATTGCCTCTCCTCTTCTACTTCCATCACAGGCTAACACCTACTTTGACTCACACATTCTTTGTCAGATATAGGATACATATACATATATATATTTATTTATGTACGTATATTTTTTACATCTTAATTAAGATCTGATAATTCTGCCTCTAAAATTTTCACCTCCACTGCTATTAGCCTAATCCAAGTCTGCATCAATTTTTTTTTCCTAAATTACCGTAATAGTCTTTTTTACTCTTGTCCCTATCCAATTCATTCTCCACCTCGTAGTTTTAATATATTCTGAAATTGATTACTTTAAATACTTCATTATTGTCTAATCAAACTAGAGAAAAAAAATTGAAAAGCTTTAATTGCATATGTTAGGATCCTGCATGATCTAGGCGCTGGCCCTCAGCTTTTATCCTCCTGTTACTGCTTACACATCAATCTTTCAGATTCTCCAGTGTAATAATTTCCCTTTCAGGACACCTTAATCTTTAGGGTATGCCAGCTAATATATTGCTATATGAAAAGAAAACACTAGAATCCGAGAATCATTTTTTTCTCATCTTTTATTAATGCCTATTTTTGTTGAAATATAATACATGTTTTATAATGTAAATAATAAATGCATATAGAAAATAAACTTGAGTGAGAGAGAATGGTTAGCTATTGTCACTGCATGCTCACAATGTTTTTACTGATAGAAGTGCAAAATTTAAAAATAAAACTTTGAAAGGCACTGCCCTAATGCTGGAAACTGTTTCAAACCACTGAGGTTTCAAACGTGTTACTCTGCCTGGAACATTCTTTGTCCAATTTTTCATCAGGCTAACTAATTGCTCATGATTCTTCTAGTGTCATTTACAGAAAATGAAAATAACTCCCCAATAAAATTTGATCCCCCTCTTATATGCATCCTATATCTTTCTTTAAAACATTTATCAGAGTATGTAAATATACTTATTGGGTAGTATTATTGAATGTGATTCTTCCTAATTAAGCAGTAAGTTTCTTGAGAACTAAAACCATCTATTGTGTTTATTACTAAATCACAACTACATAAATAGAACCTTGTTTAGTTACTCAAAACAGATTCTGTGAATGATTCTTTGTCCCTGTAGGATATCTTTCTTTATCTCTTCTCTTTATGCTTTAATTTCATAATTTATTTCTCAAAGATCTGTTCTATCTCAAACATATTGAGGTTCTTATGAGTCACATCATTGACTCTTCAAGTACTGAAGAATACTCAAAATAATATACCACTGGGAGAAACTGTAAGACTACACTTCTTGTCACCTGCTTAGCTTTAGGATCTAAAATTAGAAGTACACTCTGGTATACATCTTTCATATTCAATACTTGTGACCTGTAACCAGTTATCTAACTGTCTCACCTTTTTAAAATAGAATAAACTATGCACTAGCTATTATACTTTCATTTTGCAAAAATAATTACCTGGGCACATGAGGATGCCCAGCAAGAACTTTGCTCAATAAATCACAATTTTAAAACATCTTTTTAAAATTTTTTTTGATTGATTATTGTGGTTTTAAAATTTATTTTTAATATTTTAATGAGTTATAATTGACACATAACAGTTGTTTCAAGTATACAACCTAATGATTCAATATTTGTATACACTGTAAAATGATCATCACAACAAGTCTAGTTAACATTTGTCACTATACATCATTACCAATTTTTTTCTCATAATGAGGACCCTTAAGATCTCTCTTAGTAACTCTCTTAGTAACTTTCAAATATGTAATGCAGTATTATTAACTATAGCCACTACTGTGTTTTTAATAGTGTTAAGTTAATCTTAAGTTTAAGACTTGACAAGTATTTTTTCCTGACTCTTCCTATAAAATTAAAATATTTATTTTTTTCCAAAAACAATATCATTTATCATTCTTTATGAAAGTAAGTCCTCTGGAGAAAAACCTTTCTGAAGAACTTGAAAGTAATTAGCAAAACTGCTATCCTTGTTCTAGAAACATGCATTCCGATGAGTCCTAGTCCTCAATGAAAATGACTGCCTCAGGCATCTAATAAGAGGCTGCCTTTGAGTCTTGTGATGAGGCTGTTTTCTTGAGTACCTGATTTCTACAGAGTTCCTGCAATTGTTTTAACTATGTATGTCCCATTTTAGGATTTACGTATTCAGCTATTTTGAAATACTTTGAAGATTAAATCTTAAAATTTCAAAGCTTTGGCTTGGTTTTACAGATTGGTATTCAGATTTAATTAAAGTGACAACTGTAGGATGTGCGAAACTATTTAATGCATAACCTAGTGCATGTTAAGAGCTCAAAAAATGTCCATTAAAGAGCTTAAAAGAAAAGGAAAACTTTCCAGTGTAGAAAAATTTACAAGCAGCTGATGAACATATTTGAGTTCAAACAGATATGTAAATATCTTGTCTTATTATAGAGTTTATCTTTGAAATTTTTTCAGTTACATTGCTCTTCTTAAATTAATTATGCATTTTTAAAACAAATTTAATGGAGAGGCAATAATAGCATTTTTGGATTGTGTTTAAAACTCTGTTATTATTCATTTAACGTGGATTTATTCAGCGTGTACTTTATAAAAGTTGCAGAGCAGATGACCTGACACTTGTTTTCCATGCCCAGGAAGAAACTGCTTACACTTTGTTGTATAAGTTGGCAAGATATTGGTATATTTTAAAAGTCCCTGTGTTCACACGTTTTGCCATAGAGCATCTGTAGCCAGAATGTAGGTGGTGTGCTTGAGTAAGAAAGTCAAAACCGTATCACTCGAAACTCATGTTTGGTAATGTTTGTCAGAACTTTCACTTTTAGGTTTAGCCAATTAGTATAAAATTAGTGTGAAGGTAACTTTGCAATAGTTGTTTGGAATTCTCTCAAAAAATGAGAGTATTCCCAGCTGAAGCACATAAACCTAGAACAATACATTCCACTGCAAAAGTTCGGCTCTAAATGGGATGGAATGCATTCCGAGTGTGGTGTTCTCTCGTCCTGGAATTCTCTAGTTTTATGAAAAATGTTGCTCCATGAGCAGTAATACTTAAATAGGTGTTTGAGGAAAACATGGGTTTTATTAAAGACTTTATTGAAAATCTGTTTTCTCTCCTATACGTTTCTTAAGAGAATAACAAAAGTGGTTCTTTATGTATTTCATTACTGATTTGACATCCAGAAAATACAGTAAATTGGGACATATTTGAAATATGGGTATTTTCACCTAATCGAAGATTATACCTCCCACAATGCATTTGTTTTTTAAATCTTCTGGCAATTTATTTTGTTTTGCTATTAAATGCATTTGTTTGTTTTTTATGTGATATTCCAGCCCTCTACTACAAAAGGAATGCTTTTTTTTCTAATTCATTTTGTTTTTGTCTTTCACTCAGACTTCTAACATTATGTTAGTAGGATTTTGTAAAGTACGGTATTATCAAATTACTTTAAAATTTCCTTTAAAAATTGCAGAGATTTGTCTTCATTTTCTCCATGTTTAAAGAGTTCTCACTCTCATAAAGACTTCATGCTCTCATTAGTTAATATCTCAATACATGTAATTCCTTTAAGGCTGAGTTCATGGTGGTGGGTATAATTTCAAATAGTCTTCTGGATAACTACAGTTTTAGGTGACTTTTGGTCAGATCATTTTAGAGCATCGTCTTTATTGGGTAATGAGGCTGTGAGGTGATCCAATTTTACAGTCAGGAAGATAAGTTGGTTTTGTCATTTTCTCTTATGTTCACATTATAAGTAATTACTTTCATTCAACAATTCATCTTTTATCTTTCTTCCTCTTCCTTGTCTGCTCTTTTAGAAATCTTTTAAACTAAGTGTCCTTTCTAAGACACTTAGGAAATTAGTAAATATTTATACTTAGTTAAAATTAGTAAATATTTATAAATCCACTTAACTGGTCTGGTATGAACTATAATATAATGAGCTTAACTGCTAACTTTTCCACATCATAAAACTCTCACACTTTTCTTCTGAAAATTCAAACACTGCATGTGATGTGAGACTGAGACCAAGTGCACATATCCTGGCCAATCTATATATTAAATGTGAATAAAGTTTTTATAAATGAAAATAAATTCAGATGTTAGTTTTTATATGCTCTTATGACAACTTCAATAAATCCAAGCATTTTCTGGGCCATTACTTTAGTTCACCTACTAGAATACTTTATATTTGAAAAATAGAGCATGTTAAATTTATGAATTAAAAATTTTTTAAAAGTTAAATGCTGAACATTCAAATAGTGATTAAACTCTTTCTATTGTTAAATAGAAATAAACAAAAAAATCTGACACTTATTAGAAAAAAATATACATTTCACTAATGCAGTAATTTGAATATGAAAATAAAAATAAAATTGCCAGGAAACACAAACATTAAGAGCTTTTAATTAGAACACATTGGAAAGGAAGTTGGAATGAAAGCAAGTTATTGAACTTATTCATAAAGAGCAAACACCAATTTATTCTAAGTTGTTAATGTTAATACAGTTTGCAGCAGTGGACAAATCAATGTTAATTGAGTTCTAAAAGGAACACATGTAGGAAACAGCATTTACTGTTGTACATATAAAAAGGTAGCATTGAAATTAAATATGATTTAATTCTGTCCTGAACACTTTAACATAAAAAAAATGCTAGACAGAGTGAATAAATTACATGTACCCTTAATAACACATTCTTTTCTTTCCAAGACTTTATTAGGCAAACACTTAAACATGAAGCAAATTTGAAAAACTTTTTAGTGAGTACTCCCAAATCCACCATGTAGATTCTGCCATTAACATTTTACTCTACTTGCTTATACTCTCCATCTCTTTATTCATCCATGAATTCATCTTATTTTCTACTCATTTTAAGTAAAGTGAAAGCATGTTAACCATTTCCTCAAATACTTTAGCATGCAGTTTTTTATATAAAATTGACAAAAAATTAAATGGACATATTTTAAGTGTTCATTCTCTGAGTTTTTATAAATACATACACATAGGTAGCCGAAAACTGTATCAAGATACAGAACATTACCACCCATCTACTCCAGAAAGTTATCTCATTATCATCCCAGTAAATCTCTGTCCCCACCCAAGACAACTTCTGTAATATTTTGTTTATAATAAATATATATTTGGTCTTTGGCCCTGTTTCTGGCTAGAGCTCCTAAAACCATTGGAATTTCCTATGATGAAAGCTATAATGATATCTTTCGTTATATTATTCTTGCCATCTGTGAGGTGATTTTTGGAAACCACCTAAAGATGGGGGCTGGTTGGCAGTGGACCAAATCACGTGATTAGAGAGTTGTACCTTTCAGTTCCACACACAAACTCCAGGGAAGGGAGAAAAGCTAGAGATAAGTTTAGTCACCAATAGCCAATGATTCAATCAATCATGCCTGTGTAATAAAGCCTCCATAAAGTCCCAAAAGGAGAGCTTCTGACTTGGTAAGCATGATTTGACAAGTACATCTGGTAAGAGTGGCCCACTGGGAGAGGACATGGAAGCTCTGTGCTCTTCCCCACACCTTACCCTATGCATCTTTTCCATCTGACTGTCCCTCAGTTATACCCTTTTATAATAAACAGGTAATCCAGGATGTAAAAGGTTTCCCTGAGTTTTGTGAGCTGCTCTAGCAAATTAATCAAACCCAAGAAAAGATCTTATTGGAATCTACTCTCTATAGCTAGTTGGTCAGAATCACAGGTGACAACCTGGGCTTGCATTTGGCATCTGAAGTGGGCGGTGGGGTGCAGTCTTAGGGAACTGAGCCCTCAGCCTGTGGGATCTGATGTTATCTGTGGGTAAATAGTGTCAGAACTGAGTTGAGTTCAAGGACACTCAGCTGGTATAGGAAAATTGTTTAGTGGTATGGGAACCCCTTTACCTTCACACATATTGGAAATTGGTGCTCAGAACCCCTTTAACTACTCTTATGATATTTTCCACTACCATGGTGCACATCTCTTAAAGCAATTAACTGATTAAGAAGGAATTACCATATATTCAATTGCTGGGCTTCTGTTTTCTGAAGACATTAACAATAATGTCTCTGTGGTTAAAATATTTCAAAATGTACTTGTAAATACTTATGCTCCTTTCAAAGAGTTGAGTAAAAATTAGTTTCTAAAGTAAAAATAAAAGGAGGCTGTGTTTACTTGGAGAATGAACGAAACATTAGACAATTAGACAACTTCCATCAAATCTCAGAGAGCTGGCAAGTTATATTGTAGATGAACCATGGTCACATTGCTTGTTATTCACCTCATTGATTATCTTACAACTTTAGACCCAACTATTAAATTGCTAACTAGCTCAATACCAGACATGAAGTAGGTACATGATGAATATTTGCTAAATGGAATAAGAGTGAATAAAAGAACAAAATAAATGAGGAACTCAAGTTCGCTCAATATTTAGGAATGTGACTAGCGGAATGGTACATGTTTTAAATAAATCGTCTCATTTTTTTCTTGAAATATTCCTACAAGTTAGGTGTGCTTTGTCAATACCAAATACATTATAAATCTCAGTATATCACTATAACCACTAAAATGCATTACTGTAACTGTTGAAATGTGCAGGCTCTAACTTACAGAAGGATTTGAAACCTCAAGAACATCAGACCAGCAGTTGGATTACTCATCTGCAATAGGCTTAACATTAACCTTTTTCTATCCCCAAATTCTTGTTGTCTGGACCAGAGTAGCCCAGGAAATATTTTATGTCTATAAACCATTGGCAGTTGATAATCAGTTATTGCTCTATTATTTTAAAAACTGAAAAAATTAGCAACATTATTTCAGAGGTAGACTTTTTTCTACTATAATTGGTAAGTAGAAAAAGCAAATGAATTTTCGATATGCAGGATTCATGTTTCTAGTACTCCTTACTGAAGGCACTTAATCTAATTTGGGAAGTACAGTGGAGAATTTATAAAGATATACCTCTTCAAAAACCAACTTGGAAAATAAATATTAATCAGAATTGGACTTTCAGTATAAAATTATGTTTATATAGAATGAATGAAAGAACCTTTCCCAATTTTACATTTAAATACCACTACCAAATGGAAGGAAAAAAGCAAAATAAACAAATGAATATACAGAATAACAATAAACAAAAACTATTACACTATTACCACACCCTGCCAGATAAACATTTATAAATATTTGGAAGTAATTTTTACTAAGTGTAGGCTGATGACGGCTTGCATCTACGAAGTCATCCAAGAAACGTTTATTAAGCACTTCTTTCTGAGACATGAGAGGAAATTCCCTAAGGGTCGTAGGCTACTTCTAGGGCATTTTACAATGATTGTTGTTTGCAATGGGGCCAGGAGTTTGTTTTGCAGTAGTAACTTAAAATGTGTATTATCAGGAATGTATTATTAAAGTTTAATAACTTTAACTGATTAGCAGATTATCTCTTTTAAAATATGCAATAACTTCTGGTGTTGATTTTGTCATTTGAACAGTCAACTGATAGAAACGATTTAAATGTTTCTAGTATTTGAATTGTATTTGTTGTATAAGAGACATTTAAAATATTTAAAAAGTAATCAAATCTCTCTATAGACATGAGTACATCTGTCATTAAATCAGGTTTTGTTAGTTTATTAAAGCCTTAAAAAAGCTTCAATTCTGGTAATTTTGTAATACAATTATGAAATTTTAGATAAGATCTGATTTATCTGGAATGAGTGTATAGCTTTCTTTACCTACTCTTCATGAGACAGACTAAAATAGAAGGTCATTATATTGTGTGAAATCATACTAATGATAACCATCACATCTCTAGAAATTTGATAAATGTGTAATTTTTAATTTGTTCTTAAATAGTAGATGTCAGATTTTCTTATTCAGCTGGGAAATTCCACAGAGTTGGAGGACTACTGACTAAATCATTCTATTTCTGTTACTTGTATAAAGCAATTTTGTCATTTCATGGCGAGACAAGAATTGATGTATAGTTAGTATAATACATAAATGAAAACACAAGCCAGATATATTCCTTGGAAGCAAAAGTTCAGTTCACCTGCCAAGGAAGACATATACCTCACTAAAGAATTCCTGTTCTTCTTATTAGGTAATTGAGCAGTTGGGCAGAAAACGATTAAGAAATATTAAGATTAATACACACATACTCAAGCATATTGGTTACTTCCAACAGGTTCCAAACCATTTTGAATATAAATATATAAATATGGCCTTTCATTGGGTAATCATTTGTAGAAAGTGTTTGGAGGTGTATGTAGAGCTGCACTGGAGCCAAGGCACATTTGCAGAGTTTGATCTGTGTTGTAGTCAGTACTTGCAAAAACAAGCCAGTAGATACTCTCCCATGGGAGCTATGAAGAACCTAAAAGTGGACTCAACATTTAGAATGAAGTCCAGATGGACTGTTGAAGAAAGTGTTGTGTTGTTTTGCTGGAATTTGGTAAATAAAAGGAATTCAACAGAAATGAGCTAAATGTTCATGATTTTGGTGATGGCCGATAGCTCTGAGATTTGCAAACAATCCTCTCCATTTTTGGAATGGAAATCATTTTGAGAATAGAAAATCACTTCTATTTAGCCTCTAAAGGCAATGACAGCACTATCATGTCCTGGGAAGAAGAGAGCATCAAACACCAAGGTGATTGCTTATTTCAGTGCACGAATGATCTCAATAGTTGTTAGGTGGCAGATAATTTTCTCAAAAGAGGATGTTAACTAGCTTAATTCTTTGTTCAGGTAGGTCCCTAGGTAGACCTTACATAACTGTTAAGGTATTTTAGATATATTTCTGTCAGTGGAGAGATTAACAGTGCAATTACTCTTTCTTTATCATTGTAATCTTTTATGCTTGCTTATGAGCTAGACCAAATACTCTGTGAGAGCAAGCACCAAAAGGGAAACTTGTACCTGGCAAAAAATTTACTGCAATGTCTTCAATCATGTAACAGTTGCGGGAAATGTGATGTATTGATATCTTACCTGTTCAGATGGCATCTTCTTATTAGGTGAGTCTGATTTCGAACTTTGAAATTTGAATTATAATTATATGGGAAACGTAAGGATTTTATTCATTTATAGCTTCCTTTATAAAACATGCTTCTCTTTCTGATGTAATGCTTCCTATCTTCAAGTAGACTTTGTGTTATATTAGTGTGGGACACCAATTTTCTTTGGATTAGTGTCTGCATAGCACATCTTTAACTTTTTGCTTTCAACATCTGTCTTTATATTTAATGTGAGTCTCTTAGAAGCAGCAAACAGACAGGTTTTGTTGTCTGCTTCTAATTGAAGTGTTTAGTTATTTTGCATTTGAGGTAATTATACAAGATATATTTGGCCTTTTATCTACCTCCTTATTATTTGTTTTTAACTTGGCCTGTTTTATGTTCCTTTTTCTCTTTCTTTGCTTCTTTTGGATTATTTAAATAAATAGATTTTATTTTTCCACTTCTCTATAAACAGAGTTATACATTCTTTTACTATTTTTAATAGATAATTTAAAGATCACAACATGCATCCTTGATTTATTATAATTTATTACATTCACTTCTTCCTTGATAATAAGTTTGTATAACTCCCCCACATCCAACATCTCTTTGTTACAGTTGCTATATTTTATATCAGCCAACACAGTATATCATTGTTATGTACAATCAAAATTTATTTACGCTTATCTGCATTTTCCCACTTTCTTTTGCTCTATAGTCTTCCTACATTTTGTTACTTTATCTGGGACCAACTTCTTTTGCCTAAAAAAACTCTTTAGTATTTCTTTCAGTACAGGTCTGCTAGGGAAAGGCTGTTCTTCTTATCTGAAATAGCTTTTATTTTGCCATTCATTTTGAAGAATATTTTTAGGGGATATAGAATTCTATGTGACAGATATTTTCTTCCCATACTGTAATATATTTGATTCCTTTTTTGCTTTCTTCTTTTATGGCAAGAGGCCACTGTCATGTTGTTACTTTAAATTTACTGTTTCTTTATTCTCTGGCAGTTTCGAGTTCCTTGTTGACTCTATTGTTTTCCAGTGATATTATTTGCAGTTCTCTTTGCATTTACTTTGCTTAGAGTTTGAAAAGCTTATTGAATCCGTTGGTTGACATCTCTTATCATTTTTTTTTCTCTTACTAATAAGTTTTGAAAAATTCTTGGCCATCCTTTCAATATTGCATTCTCCCTATATACTGTCCTCTCTCCTTCTGGATATCAAATTATATGATGTTAGACCTTTTCACAGTGTCTCACATGCTTCTTTCTTCTGTATCTTCCATTTGTTTTTCTGTGTGTTTAGTGGGAGATATATATTAACCCGTCTCCCAATTCATTAATCTACTTTGGCATATGTCTATTATTGTGTTAAACACATTTATTTTTAACTTTATCGTTTTTTTCAACTCTAGAATATCCATTTCATTTTTTAGATATCAATACTCTGGCAGAATTATTCAACTTTTCCCATATTTTCTCTTTTTCCTCTATTTTCTTGATAATATTAATCATAGCTGTCACTGAGCCCTTGTTTAGTGATTCTAATATCTTGATCACTTGTAGATCTCTTTCCATTTTCTATTTTTTCTCTTGTATTTTGTTTACAGGGTTCTGTCCCTTGGATTACATTTTTTTTTTTTTTAATGCTAGATTGTGAAAAAAAAAATGTTGAAACTCTAAATAATGTTTTCTTTATCCAGAGAGTATGAACTTTTTCATCTTTTGGCAGAGAGGAGGAGGCTGATGACATTGATCCAATCAGGAACTGAGCTGAATTGAGGTTATGGGGCTGGATTTTTGTTGTTGTTCTTGAGGTATAAATGACATATATTAATTTCAGGTGTAGAACATAGTGATTTGATATTTGTATATATTGCAAAAATGATTACCATAATAAGTCAACATCTGTCTCCATACATAGTTACAAAAATTTATTTTTCTTGGCAATGACTTTTAAGATTTACCCTTTTAGCAACTTTCAAATATGGAACACAGTCTTATTAACTATAGTCACCATGCCGTACATTATATCCCAATAACATTAATTTTATAACTGGAATTTTGTACCATTTGACCTCCTTCACCCATTTTGCCCACCTCCAATCTGTTCTCTGTATCTATAAGCTTGATTTGTTTGTAATTTCCCCATATAAGTGAGATCATGTGGTATTTGTCTTTCTCTGACTTATTTCACTTAGTATAATGCCCTCAAGATCCATTCATGTCATTGCAAAAGGCAAGATTTTCTTTTTTATATCTGAATAGCATTCCTATATGGTCCCACTTGTTTATTTTCACTTTTGTTGCCTTTGCAGTCAGAAGCAAAATATTATTACAAGACTGATGTCAAGAAGCTTACCACTTATGTCTTCTTCTAGGAGTTTCATGGTTTGATCTTATATTCAGGATATTAATTTCATGTCATTTTGAGTTATTTTCGTGTATGCTGTCAGATGGTAATCTAGTTCATTTTTTGCTTATGGACATTCAAATTTCCCAACATCATTTATGAAGGAGACTCTCCTTTCCCCATTGTATGTTCTTGGTTCCTTTGTCATAAATTCATTGACCATAAATGTGTGGATTTATTTCTGGGCTCTATATTCTGTTCCATTGATCTATGCATCTATTTTTATACTAATACCATACTGTTTTGATTACTATAGCTTTGTAATATAGTTTGAAATCAGGACATATAATGCTTTCAGCTTTGATCTTTATCAAGATTGCTTTGTCTATTTAGGACATTTTGAGGTTACATACAAAGTTTATGATTATTCTATTTCTGTGAAAAATGTCATTGATATTTTGATAGAGATTGCTTTGATTCTGTAGATTGCTTTGGGCAGTAAGAACATTTTAACAATACTGATTCTTCCAATCCATGAACATGGAATATCCTTCCATTTAATTGTGTTGTCTTTCCTTCATCAGTGTCTTACAGTTTTCAGTGTACAAGTTTTTCACCTTGGTTAAATTTATTTCTTGGTTAATTTTATTCTTTTTGATGCAACTGTAAATGGGATTGGTTTCTTAATTTCTCTGATAATTCATTGTTAGCATATACAAATGCAAAATACTTTTATATATTGATTTCGTATCCTGCAACTTTACTAGATTTATTAGTTTTAACAGTTTTTTTTTTGGTTTGTTAGAGTTTTTTTTTTTTTGGTGGAGTCTTTAGTTTTCTATGTATAATATGTCATCTGCAAATAGTGACAGTTTTACTTCTTTCTTTTCTATTTGGATGCCCTTTCTTTTTCTTACATAATTATTCTGCCTAAACTTCCACTATTATGTTAAATAAAACTGATAAGAGTGGGCATCCATGTCTTTTTTTCCTTATCTTAGAGGAAAGGCTTCCAGCTTTTCACCATTAAGTATGATGTTAGCTATGGGCTTATCATATATGGCCTTTATTATGCTGAAGTACATTATTTTATACCCAGTTGAGAGTTTTTATCATAAATACATATAGAATTTGTGTCAAATATTTGTTCTGCATCTATTGAGAGTATATGATTTTTATACCTCATTTTGTTAATGTTATATGACGTTGCTTGATTCTGCAGATGTCTAACCATCCTTGTATTCCTGGAATAAGTCCCAATTGATCGTGGTGTATGATCTTTTTAATGTGTTGTTGAATTTGCTTTGCTTATATTTTGTTGAGGATTTTTGCATCTATGTTTGTAAGGGATATTGCCTGAGTTTTTTTTTTTTTTTTTTTTTTTTTTCTTTTTGTGGTGATGCCTTTTTTGTTCGTTGCTTGGTATCAGGGTAATGTTGGCATCATAAAATGAGTATGGATGTGTGTTTGTTTTTTTTTGAAAGTCTGAAAAGGGTTGGTACTTATTTTTTTGAATATTTAATAGAATTCACTGGTGATGCTGTCTGGTCCCGGATTTCATTTGTTGAGAAGTTTTTGACTACTGATTAATATCTTTACTAGCAATCGATCTATTCAGATTTTTTTTTTTTAATAATTTGGTCTTGGAAGGTTGTATGCTTCTGGTAATTCATGTATTTATTCCAGGCTGTCCAATTTGTTGTCATATAATTGTTCACGGTAGTCTCATGATCCTTTGTATTTCTGTGTTATCAGGTGTAGCATCTAATTTTTC